>NW_011494787.1:10848464-10868864 GCF_000754665.1 Bison bison bison
CACCTTTGATGGCAAAGTAATGTCTCTGCTTTTGAATATGCTATCTAGGTTGGTCATAACTTTCCTTCTAAGGAGTAAGCGTCTTTTAATTTCATGGCTGCAATCACCATCTGCAGTGATTTTGGAGCCCAGAAAAATAAAGTCAGCCACTGTTTCCCCATCTATTTGCCATGAAGTGATGGGACCGGATGCCATGATCTTAGTTTTCTGAATGTTGAGCTTTAAGCCAACTTTTTTGCTCTCCTCTTTCACTTTCATTAAGAGGCTCTTTAGTTCTTCACTTTCTGCCATAATGGTGGTGTCATCAAGACAGAAAACTACATTCAAGATATGGGCATCAAAGAACACAGCAGATGTCAGGAAAACAGTTCATTAAGATAGCATGCCATTGACACTACTACTACCTTTACATTTTCCCCAGTCTTTCATCATCTCCTCTCCTTCCTCCACACTTAGCTTAAAATCCATGGTCCAGCATTACCCTCACTTTCTAACGAGGGACTTGGTAAACAACAGCAAAGCCCTGCTCCCTGTTTTTATAACTCTTTTTTCATCCTTACCCTCAGTTTATGACCTTGCTTGCACCACTACATGATACATGTACCCATTTTCCAGCTTCTGTCCCTATATACTTTTCCTTCACTACTCTACCTAGAGATACGCTGACCAAGCCCCTTTCTAAGCCAAACTCTGCTGCATGTAAACAAACTACTCTGCTCTTCCTATTCATAGTCATGGCTCTAGTAACTTTTTTTCTGTCGATTATTCTCTTTTTCTGAGAGCATTACATGCTATTATTTCTCCTATCAATTAAAAAAAAAAAAAACTCTCTCTCTAATCACACTGATCTCCACCATTCTATTTTCTGGCATCTTTAACAGCAAAATTCTTCAGAAAAGGGGTCTAAATTGACTTTCTCCAATACCTGGTTCTTCTCCTTCTCTCTAAAACTTACGCCAATAAAATTTCACCACCACTATTCCCTCAGAATTATTCATCAAAGTCAATAATCTCCTTGTTGCTGTATTCAATGCCAATTTTCAGACATCTTTCCCCTCTCTTATACTTGACTTAGCAATGATCTGAAATAATCGATCATGTTCCCTTCTTTGAAATATTTGAATCAGTTGGATTTTAGAACACTATGCTCTTTTGGCTTTCATCCTATCTTAAGGACAGCTCTCTGGCTCTTTATTTTTTCTATGCTTTATCTCTTAATGAACAGAGGATTCTAAAGCTCAGTCCTCAGATCTCTGTTCTTTGTGTAAGCCCATTCATCCAGTCTAACAGCTCAGTATTACTAAACACTGATGACTTCCGAATTCATATGTATCCCGGACCTCTGCCTTTAAGGATATACTCTCCGGGTTAGTATATCCAATATGTACTTGACACTGTTCAGGGTAAAAACCTTAGAATCATCATTTCTTCTCCACTCTCTACTTTCTCCCAAACATATACATACATTCCCATATCAAAAGAATCTAATAGTTCTATCTGTAAAATTTATCCAGGATCCAACCACTACTTACCATCTTCACTGCTACAACCCTGGTCTGAACTACTCTGAACTCTCACCTGGATTACTGCAATATCCTCCTAAACAGTCTCCCTGCTTCCAACTCCAGCCCTTTACAATCCAACATCAATAAAATATAAAGTAGACTGTATCTCTTCTACTCCACTTCATTAAGATTTATTCTTACAGATAAATGGTCTACAAGGTCCTACACATACACTTCCTTACTTCCCTCTGGCTCACTCCTCTCTGGAGACAAGAGCTTCCTGCTGTTTGTTGAACACATTTGGCAGGCTCTGGCATTCAGGGCCTCTGAACTGATCAATCTTTCAGTCTGGAATATTATTTCCCAGATATACACAGAGCTCACTCTATTCAACTCCTTCAAATCTTTGCTCTAGTGTGAGTTTTAGAGTGGCTTTCCCTAGTTCTCCCATTCCAAATTGTAACCCATTCCTCTACCCCTAGTTCCCATCAGCCTTCATCATTTTTCCAGGGATACTTATCACTTTCTAACCACAGAGTTTACTTTTTATTGTTGGCTTCTGCCCCATGAGGACTAAGCTCCATGAAGGAAAGCATTTTTTGTTTTGTTTTGTCCTCTGCTCTATTTTCACCTAGAATAGTGTCCAGCACACAGCAGGTATTCAAAAAATACTTGCTGAATAAATGAAGATCAGAGGGAATGGATATTACCTAAAAATTAGGATGATGGTCTGCCAAGTTTTAACTAAACAACACTATGAAAAATGGATATGGAGAAGAGGGAAATTGGGAAAATGAGAATCAAAGTAGCATAAGCAGCTGGAAATCTCCTATAAGAATCCAAGACCTGGACCAGGACATAGGCAATAAGGATTTTTTAAAAATGAGGCATGGGGCAGGTATACTGTATACCGGCTAGTTACACCAGACAGTAATAGAGAACCTGAGAAACAAAGAGGTTTGGATTAATTTAGCGTCTCTAAACTTGGGCTATTAGGTAGGTAATGAGACAAGGAACATAGAAAGAGCAAAAAGGTGTGAGGGGGGAAAAAGTTGAGCTTTTACTTAATGAACATGAGAACATTTTAGGTAGCTATTTTTTGTAGGTGACTGGAAATACCTAGATGGTTGGTCAAGTCAAATTCAGAAAACAAGAGTAGAGCACAGTTAGAGACTCAGGCAATAGATGAAACTGTAAGAACAGAACCACTCACTTAAGAGCGAGGAAAGGAGTATAAGATCCTTGAAACTTAAGAAGCAGGAGACCTCCGGGGGACAATTCAGCAACAAGCACTAAGAGACATAAAAGAGCAAGGAAAGACTAGCACAGAAAGACCCAAAGCTGAGTTTTAATAATCCTGAGATGGGGAACAGCAAAGTGTTTCAACAGCAGGAAGGATGCAACTGAAAAGGCTTCTGAATCTGAGATAAAATGGTTCAGTGATGGTGCTGGAAAGAGCAGCTTCAGTCCACGGTGCCAGCAGCAACCAACCTGTACTGAGCTCAAGAGTGAGCAGATGATAGGTGAGAAACAGGAGGCAGTCAATCTAGTTTGTTCTTATAAAATCCCTAATGGTGAAAGTAAGGAGAGAACTGGTAACCTGAGGGGAAACAGAAGTCAAATAAAAAATCTTCATGAGCTTTTTGTTTGTACTTTTTAATGGCTAAGAGAGCCAAATTTATTTGTAAGCTGGGTGGATAAAAATAGAATAAAGTTTTAAGAAAGGAAAGGGATAACTGATGAAACAAGGTTCTAGAACATGACAAGAAGAGGAAATAAAAAACGCAGAGAAGGTATACTCTGTAGTAATTAAGAGGCAAGGTTAGCATGAGTCACACAAACTAACAGAAGTCCCAACTCTGCTACAAGTCATGTGACCACAGCAGGTTACTTTACTGCCTGAAGCCACAGTCCACTAGAGAACAGTACTGCTAATGATACATACTTTAAAAGGCTGTCATGAAATTTTAAGAGATGATCCATATACAACTCTTGAAGCATATTACCTGGCACAGAATAAAGATTTAGTTTTAACTATTATCAATTTTAAAAAGAAATAATACCACATTTTTTTCTGTACATCTAAAATAAGTGATTAGGTGTTAGGGAGAATAAGTAAAATGAATGCTATGTCTGAGGACCCCATTTCTTATAAAAGGTCATTAATACAGATATCAAAATTATTCTTTTTAAACTATTATATGATTACAGGTTTCTTGATTTTAAAAAAATCTTTTGACAAAGCTAATCACAATATATATTTATGAATGACCTGGAAATATGTATGGTAATTTAACTCATGTGCTAAATAATCATACCAAAAGTGAAGAACAAACAGACTAAAAAATGAATGCCAAGTTCAAGGAAGATTTCTAGTTGTAGGGCTATATTTATTACACTATGACTAATATGGAGGTTCAAATTATATTTGGAGCAGCAGTTTGCAGATTAATGTAAGTCTATTTTTGTACATGTTTTCCTTTATTAAGGGCTGCAAAAGCCTAAACAACAAATGCAGATGTGTGAAGCCAAAATGTATAACACAGTAAGAGGTGGTAGCTGGTAAAATAGATTAGATTAAGATATAATTAAAAGCATGTTACTTTAAAAAAAAAAGTGCCTGTCAAATAAAACACATCAGGGGATGGATCTGCCAGTCAATTTACAATTTCCTGACTTTAACAAACCACCTAATATTGCCACAAACCTAGGGAAAATGCCTTAAAATGGAAGACCAGTTAGAATTTAAAGGATGCTAGTAGTCTAGAATGCTAAGCCAAATCAACAATAAAAAATTTAAGAAAGATAAATATAAAACCCTATGATTAAAATCAAAGTATCAATTCATTACATAAAAAGACACCTAAGACTTGATAGTAATTCATCTGGAAAATAAATGATAGGTGTAACCAAATAGAGCTCAAAAGGAATCAACATTGAGATGTAGCTAATGAAAAAATTTGATGTAATATTAAGGTGATACAAAAGAAGTACTGTGTTCAGATCAACAAAGATAATTCCACTCTACTTTGCATAATTCAGGCTTTATTTGATGTACGAATGATATTCATTTTTAGGCACTATATTTTATTCATAATATTAACAAAATACCACAAAGGAAGGTTACTAAAAACAGGTCAACTGTTCTCATTTATTACACTATAAGAAATACGGAGATTCAAATTATATTTGGAGTAGTACTTTGCAGATTAATATGTCTATCTTTTTGCTCAAATAAATTCTATTTACTCACTCTATTAATTAATCAAAAGCTTGTCAGTTTTCTTTAGAACCTTAGTGGAGGTCTGTCCATTTTGTAGGTATAGTGTAACTGTCCCTTGACAGCAAAGGACAGGGAAGCTTGGCGTGCTGCAGTCCATGTCATGTCCAGTCAAGAGTCATACCTGACTCTCTGCTTGAGTTGCAAAGAATCGGACATGACTGAGTGACTGAACAACAATAAACTGCTGATAGCTCCTCCTCTATGAGCTCCACTGTAAAACTGCTGCTAAGTCGCTTCAGTCGTGTCCGACTCTGCACGACCCCATAGACAGCAGCCCACCAGGCTCCGTCATCCCTGGGATTCACCAGGCAAGAACACTGGAGTGGGTTGCCATCTCCTTCTCCAAGGTATAAAAGTGAAAGTGAAGTCGCTCAGTCGTGTCCGACTCTTAGCGACCCCATGGACGACAGCCTACCAGGCTCCTCCGCCCATGGGATTTTCTAGGCAAGAGTACTGGAGTGGGGTGCCATTGCCTTCTTAAGACATTTATATGACAAAATTTTGATTACACTTAACAAAAACTCAGCAAAAACTAGGATAATTTCATCCACTGGAAAACAGATACAACTTACTATGATGCTCTTACCCCAAGTTTTCAACTTGAGCAAACAAAGTTGCTTGAAGATGCAGTTGTAAGTAGAACTGCATTATCATTCTAAAAATTTGATGGGATGCAAAGCAGCATGTAAGAGAACCCAGTAAAGACATCCAACAAACTCTCATGGTAACCCAGGGTTCTCCTCGGAATTGAGTTTAGGATACCTGCACTGCAGAAAAATCTTCAAAGTAGATGCCTTTTCTCTGATGAATGTGCCAGGCTGGCTAAAGATGGAAATAATACTAACAGGAAACGGTATGGACTAGAAAAAAGAGAAATATTCTTTTGCTTGGGAGACTGGGGGAGAGGGTGGGGAAGGTGATGAGCACCTAGCATACAACAATGATTAAGGCAAGCTTCACCTTTATCCTCACACCTTCAAAGAAAAGAAATACTAAAATTAGACAAAATCTTGAAAAAAACTGTACCAGAAGAAAAAAAATACATGTGTTTGCAAATACTGGAGGACAAAACATTTATACGCTATTAAGGAAAACAATGCCAATCTGACTACATAAAAATGTAAAGCTTAAAAAAAAACAGAACCAAATAAAAATATGACAATTTGGGGAAAAAACTGTTTACACATGATAAAGAGTTTACTTGTTTTTGTTTAAAATACAAATAGCTCCTGTACATCAATAAGAAAAGACTAACATTCTAATAGAAGAAAGTGGAAAGGGGCACAAATATATGGCCGTACAAATGGCAAACAAAAATGTAGAAAGATGCTCAATCTCATTCATAATTAAAATTCATAATTAAAAAAAGGCCATAAGATAACAATGAGCTACCATTTCTTACATATCAAATTGGAAAAGAAAATTAAACCTGAGAAAACTAAGTATTGGAAAGTTGTCTATTCAAAATGTACCATTATACACTTCTGGTACAATTCTTGCAATCTTTTGGGAAGTCAGTGGGTTAAAATATTCATCCCAAAGTGAAGATGAACAGACACATCCAATTTGACTCAGCAATGCCATATCTAGGAATGAAGTCTATGAAAACAATTCTGTGTCTGTGCCTGTCTGTATGTGCATGCACACACACAAAGATGACTTAAGATTTGTGAAAAGAAATTTAAAATAATCTATATGCCAGAAAGTAAAGACATGTTCAAAATCCAAAACCAAAACAAAACTGAAGCCCACAGTAATTGAATTATGACAAAGGAGAACAGACGGCTAACTGCAAAGAGCTCCCAATGACCAAAGCAGGAACATTTGATTAATAATAATAATAAAAATAGAATGTTTAAAATTATGAATGAGATTGAGCATCTTTCTACGATTTTTTTGATTTTCCTAATACTACAAAAAAGTACTATTACATTATAACCCAATGTATAAAGTAAATATGCATGAGTCCACACTGATATAAATAAAAAACAGCTTAATAAAGAAACAATCAGCATCCAAAAGAAATCCAAATAATTTACACAGCGACTTTACCCTTAAGGAAAATAATTCCCCTCTTCTTAGGTGTGGGCTGTGGATAGTGACTTCCTTTCAAAGGATACAGCATGGAAGAGGGGGGAGAGTAAGTTTACAGTAAAGAAAACGGAAAAATACAAGGTCAGCCAGGTGATGAAGATTAATAGCAAATCGTGTTGACAGCACATACCCTCGACGTGATGTGTTGAAAATGGCACTCTGTGGTCTTTTTCCAAATAACCTATAACTCTAGTTTCTTATAAGAAAAATTCCAATAGTGAGGCAGTCTACAAAATATCTACCTACCAGTACTCAAAACTGCCAATGTCATCAAAAACAAGGGAAGTCTGAGAAACTGCCATGGCCAAGAGGAACCTAAGAGACACAGTAACTAAATGCACTAAGGTAGTTTCAACGGGATTATGGAAGAGAAAAAAGACATTAGGTAAAAACTAAGGAAACTTGAATAAACTTTGGATGTTAGTTAATAATTATGTATCAGTAATGGCTCATTAATTGTAATAAATGTACCATACTGATATTAGATGTTAACAATAAAGGAAATTGGGTACAGGGTCTAGGCACATAGACATAAAAGGCCATATTATTATGTTGTTATGGTAACATATGATATGCTGCTGCTGGTGCTAAGTCGCGTGCAACTCTGTGCAACCCCACAGACGGCAGCCCACCAGGATCCTCCATCCCTGGGATTCTCCAGGCAAGAATACTGGAGTGGGTTGCCATTTCCTTCTCCAATGCATGCATGTAAGTCGATTCAGTCATGTCCGACTCTGTGTGACCCCATGGACAGCAGCCCACCAGGCTCCTCTGTCCACGGGATTCTCTAGGCAAGAATATTGGAGTGGGGTGCTGTGTCCTTCTCCTGTATATGATATATGTGCTCATATATGCACATAGGAAATTTACCTATGTGGAAAGACTTGGAGATTTAAGGAGTAGGGTCAAGACCTTATTTTTGTCTACTACCCATCTGTTATTTCATTTTTTTTTTTTTACACCATGAATGTAGAAATATTTTAGTTTCACTAAAATATTATGATAACATAAAAACAAGGTGATAATTAATAATAAAAAGAAACTTGTAGATTCACATTTTCAAGCAGCTGATAGTCAGCATCTTACTGCTGTAAATAACATTTATAACTCATGAGGAGATCTAGATAATTCATCCACTTCAGGGAGTTTTACATTACCTATATATTTATTCTTTAGGTCACACTCCAACAAAAACGTCAGCATTTCTTCAGTAAAATTTTCATCAGATTATCTATTTCTATTATACTATAATGGAAATCACCATGAAATTTAAAGAAAGATACAAAACTGGCCCTATTTAGGCAACCTCTTTATTTCAGTGAATAAAATTCCTTGTTATCAGCCATTTTCACACAGTAAAAAAAAAAGGTGAGGAAAAAAAAAGCCAGAGGCATTAATTTTGTAAACTTGACTACATATATACTTAGCTACAACTTTGTATAACATTTCTGCATGTATGTTATTTCTGTAACAGGATTTCATTTAATTTAAAACAGCAACACAACAAAAAATCCTTTTCTTATAGGAAAGCTGACAAACAATTATGAAACTACTTTTACTTTCCCAGCTTCACATCCCACTACTAGCCCCATAACGCTCTACTTTACATATCTGAAATCTTGAAATACCTGTATCTCCTCTACACAGACTATGCTGTTTAACTCCAACAAACTTTTCAAATATCCTGTACTTCTAACTTGACACATACCTATTCTGCACTATATATCAAAATAGCTCTTATCTGGGCTTCAAACCCTGAATAACCATCACCTCTCCTATGTAATTCATTTGCTGACCCCTCTGTATAATTTATTACTTTCCTCCATACTATTTCTACTCCTAATACAAATAAGTGTCATTCCATGTATCATTTTGCAGTATATTTCTCTCCTGTCCTTTAAATTCAAGTAGACGGATTTTACACTTTGTAACTAAAACACTATACAATGCAGGTAAATTGAAGTAAGTTTTGCAATTTGAAGAGAATAAGTGGTTGGAAAGAAAACACACTTTGCAGCTGAAGAATCTATGTTTGAAAATGGCTCCTATGATTACTAACTATACAACACTGGGCAAATTCTTTAATCACACAAGACTTCCATTTTTCCAATGATAAAACTAACAAAACAGAATATTAGCTACCTAGGAGTACTGCATGATGCAGAAGGCGATGGCACCCCACTCCAGTACTCTTCCCTGGAAAATCCCATGGATGGAGGAGCCTGGTAGGCTGCAGCCCATGGGGTCACTAAGAGTCGGACACAACTGAGTGACTTCACTTTCACTTTTCACTTTCATGCACTGGAGAAGGAAATAGCAACCCACTCCAGTGTTCTTGCCTGAGAATCTCAGGGACGGGGGAGCCTGGTGGGCTGCCATCTCTGGGGTCGCACAGAGTCGGACATGACTGAAGTGACTTAGCAGCAGCAGCAGCAGCAGCACTGCATGATGTTTAAATGAGAAAAATGCATTTTAAAAGCATTTTATAAATCATAAAATTTTAAGAAAAATTGCGTATTTATGATTTAAGACATTCTGTAATTCCAATTAACCAAATGAATATCTCTAGGAATCTGATTAAATTATATATAAAGTGTATTTATATAATATTTTTAAATATTATTTTGGTATATGTTTAATAAAGTATTAGTAAAATGGTGCTAACTTTTAGTGTTTGCTTAAACTTAAAGTTAATGAGGTAAAAAGACATAAGATGATTAGCATATGCTCAGTCATTACTTTTTAAATTTATCCCTCTACACTACAGTATGCACCCACTATAGTTGGAGGCCTCTATTTTATTAATCTTTTCTACCTAGAATAACAATTTCACTAAGTAGTCTACAAAGTGTGGAAAATAATAAGAGGGGGAGCAAGACTTCTGGAACAGCAGTGCAAGGAGTTCAGATGATCTCCTCAGCAAAGCAAAATGATAAAATGCTTAGCCAACAACTGTGTGAAATATATGGAAATTGTTCTAAGGGCACACAGCAAGGAAGAAACAAATCTTGGTAAAACTGCAAGAATCTATGGCATTTTAGTAAAGACCTGTACCTTTACCCTGTCATCCTATCTCCATGTATGGGAAGCTCTATTCAGGACTCTCTCTGCGAAAGAGTTGAACATGACTGAGCGACTGAACAACAACAATCCAGCACTCCACTCCAGACAGCACCCTCTCCTCTGAGCTCCTAGTCAAGGACTATGGTTTCACCCCAGGAGGGACAAGTTGCTCCCCAAGTTTCAAAACATTTATCCCAGCCAAGAGAACTGTCTCTCCCTTCCCCCACTCAGTCCCCACAAGTAAGTCAGAGAAGCGCTACTCCAGGCATAGTAGGCTGAACCCTTGACAGTCTCATCCTCAATTTGCTCACAGGAACAGCTCCCATGCTGGGAGGGCCAACTTGTGAAGACTAGGGGGTGCCATTGCTATTGCCCCTCTTTTGGTGCCTTCTCATACAGTGGGGGTGTAACTCTGGGAAAAGTGAGTCCTCATCCAGTTCTAGGGTGGGAGTGCAGGAGTTCTGTCCAGGGAGAAAGCCAGGCTATGTGCTCTATTGCAAGATGTTAACTATTTGCAATACAGAAAGAAGAACTCTAGCCTATAACTGCTGCCTAAAACCAATGGAGATCTTTGCTGTTGTTCAGTTACCCAGTCATTGTCTGACTCTTTGTGACCCCATGGACTGCAGCACACCAGGCCTCCCTGTCCCTCATCATCTCCTGAAATTTGCCCAAGTTGATGTCCATTTCATCTATCCATGGTGATGCCATCCAGCAATCTCATTCTCTGATGCCCTCTTTTCCTCTGTCCTCAATCTTTCCCCTTCTTGGATCACTGCCTTGTCGAGGCAAAGGGGCTTGCGTAACTCAACGAAGCTATGAGCCATGCCATGTAGGGCCACTCAATATGGATAGGTTGTAACAGAGAGTTCTGACAAAATGTGATCCACTGGAGGAAGGAATGGCAAACTATCCCAGCATATTTGCCGTGAGAACCTCATGAACTGTATAAAAGGAGATCTTTGTAGACAGCAATTAAGAGGAGGTTGGTAGGCTCATAACACAAACAAGGCAAGGCACCGTAAGTTTAATAGAAAGAACCAAGGGAAAATATAGTCAGGAAGAGCCTACTTGGAATTACAGTCATCTCTGTAAGTTGATAAGGATGTGCACAGCTGCCAGCTGAGCAGGATGTGGGACAAACCTGAAGCATTCCCTGAGTTGCACACAGATACATCAACATACAGCAGAAGTACCACTGCCACAAGTGGCTTACAAACAACCTCTGACCATACACTTGAGTAAACAATAAGCCACTCTGAGCCAACAGCAACTCCCAGGAAGTAAAATCACATTCATCCTGGCAGGGAAAAAGATTTTGAGTGTCCAAGGCTATAGCCTCTCAGAAGCAATGAGAGGGGAAATTCCTATCTATCAGTCCCTGGTTCAACATGTGGCAAATAAATAATGAACTTCCTGAACTATGACAATAGCATTCAAGCCTATCACACATACAATGGTAAAGGATAAAAATGTAACTGGCTAATGGGACTTGAAACATAGCCTTTGACCAATATATGACATTTAAAAGAGGAATGATCTCTAATCAGTCTCTAATCAAATTGATCTCTAATCAATAACCTTAACTTCTACTTGAAAAATTAGGGGGGAGAAAAGGGCAAAATAAAACCATAGGAAGGAAATAATGATGATTAGAACAGCAATAAATACATTGGAGAACAGAAAAGCAATTTAAAAAATTAATGAAACCAAAAGTTGGTTCATTGAAAAAAAAAAAAAAATCAACAAAACTGACAGGCCTTTAGCTGACTGACCAAGAAACAAAAAAGAGAAAAGACTCAAATTATCAAAACTAGGAATGAAAACAGAGACATCACAACTGACCTTACAGAAACAAAAATAATTTTAAGGGAAAAGTATTAACTTTATGTCAATAAATAAGACAATTTAGATGAAATGAAAAAATCACCAAAATGGACAAAAGAAGAAAAGAAAAATCTAAGTACACTTATTACAAGTAGAGTAAGTGAATTAGTAATTTTAAATTTACCACAAGAAGTCATCTGTTGTAAATGGCTTCACTGGAGAAATCTGCCAAACCTTCAAAGAAACAATACCAATTCTTCAGGAAATTTTTCAAAAAAATAGAAGAGGAAAACACTTCCTAACTTATTCTATGAGGCTAGTATTACCCTGATACCAAACCAGACAAAGTCATCATGAACCAGGAAAAGAAAGAAAGATGGCTAAAGAATATGGATAAAGATGCAAAAATCCAGAGAGAGTACTCTATCCCAAAACAGAAGAATACACATTCTTCTCAAGTGCACATGGGATATTATCCAGAATAGGTCATATATTAGGCCATAAGACAAATCTCAGTAAGTTTTAAAAGACTAAAATTATACAAAGCATCTTCTCTAGCCACAATGAAATAAAAACAAATCAAAAAATTCAAAACGTGTGGAAATTATAGCACACTGTTATAACAAACTATTACAGCAAACTTTTTGCACACTGTTAACAACTAAACAAGCCAAAGAGGAAATACAGCAACACATGTTTAAACAAGAAAAATTAGAAAACACTTAAGAGATAAATGAAAACAAAAACAAAAACTCAATGGAGGCAGCAAAGCAGTACTCGGGAATATACAGAGAGAAGATCTTAAATCAATAACCTAACTTTATACCCTAAAGAACAAGAAAAAAAAGAGAAACTAAACCTAAAGCTACCAGAAGAATGAAAATAATAAAGATTAAACCAGAAATAGGTAGCTCAGTGGTAAAAGAATCTGCCTGCCAATGCTAGAGACACAGGTTTGACCCCTGGGTTGGGAAGATCCCCTAGAGGTGTGGAAATGGTAACCCGCTCCAGGATTCTTGCCTGGAGAACCCCATGCACAGAGGAGCCTGGAGGACGACAGTCCACCGGGCTGCAAAGAGTTGGACACGACTGACCGTACACCTAAAATGAGAAAACAGAAAAAAACAACAGGTTCAAGGAAACCAAAAGTTGGTTCTTTGAAAGATCATCAAAATTGACAAAGTTTCAGCTAGACTGATAAAGAAAAAAGAGAGAAGACACAAAAAACTAAATCAGAAATGAAAGTAAGGATATTACTATCGACCTTACAGATATAAGCACTACAACGGAACACGATGAACAAACTGTATACCAACAAATTAGATAATGTAGATGAAACTGGTAAATTACTAGAAACACATCAATCACTAAACTGACTCAAGATGAAATGCAAAATCTCAAAAAACTTATTTAACAAGAAGAGATTCAATTAGTGGTCAAGAACTCCAAAAGTAAAGGCCAGCGCCGGATGGTTTCAATGGTAAATTCTAACAAACACTTAAAGAAGAATTAAGAACAATCCTCTCAAAAGCTCTTCCAAAAATATATAAAAGAAAAAAAAAAGTCAAAGTGTTTAGGTCGATTCCTGTCATATAGTAAGCACCATCTAAGTTTGGGCTATTATTACTATTTATTTACTATTACTACTATTATTATTGGGCTTACCCAGTGACACACTGGTAAAGAATCCGCCTGCAATGCAGGAGATGCATGTTTGATTCTGAGGTCAGGATGATCCCTTGGAGAAGGAAATGGCAGCCCGCTCCAGTATTCTTGCCTGGGAAATCCCATGGACAAAGAAGCCTGGTGGGCTACAGTCCATGGAATCCCAAAGAGTCAGACATGACTGAATGAGCACATATACACTATTATTATCATACAGCAAAAGGCTATTTACTTCTAAAAGTTCTCCAAAGTAGACACTATATAATCTCCCCTTGCTCAACAATCATTACTAAGATACACTGCTAAATTGTATACCAATAATACACAAACTCTAGAGACAGACTTTGGAGTTGACTCCTAATTTTGCCACTCCATAGCTGTATGAGTCTTAGGTTGTACAGCTTACTTAACTCTGCCTAAATTTCTTCTTCTATAAAACCCATTCTAGTAACCCATTCTTTACTGGGTTACAGTAAGGATGAAGTGAGGTACAAAGTATGTGTAAAAGGGCTTAGAGCAATGTCTGGACGCACAGCAAGTGCAATATATATTTGCTATTACTTAGTAATTTGCAAGGTAATATGTTAATTATATACCAGGTGCTATGATAAGCACTTATATTACCTTTTTTTCCTTAAAAAATCCCTACTATACAGATGACAAGGGTTGAAAAGGGATTTCAAAGGTAACACTACCTGTCATACTGCTATGAAGTGATGGAAATAGGAATCAAACCCAAGTATTTCTGGATACAAAACCAGAGCTCTTTACTTTTCATAATGGATTCACCTCAACCATTTTCTCGCCAGGGCTAGTGACAAACAGGCAAAATCAAGCACACCATTCTTCTCCCTGATCCCAGAGGAAGTTGTAAAAATCTCCCTTTCGGAACACAGCCCTCTGCACAGTTACTATCAACAGCAAAGTTGGTATAAGGAATAATATCAACTGGACATCCTTGCTATTTATAAACTGTCTCTCATACAAAAAGAGGGAGAGTCTTAATTTAAGGAAGATAGCTTTTATTACTCCATAATCAAACTATGATGAACCACAGGTAAAACAATTTTATATGTAAGGTTACTTAGAGAAATATTTCTTAAAGAAAACTATTACTTGATTTAAATAAAATCTAAGTCTCTTGTAAAAACAAAAAATGGTTTCCATATTCCTGCAGAGTCCCAGGCTTCTACAAACGTGAGCTGCAACTCAGAGAAGGCAAAGGCAGTTGTTCTCATACCCCAGTTTCACTCAGGAACAACTTTGCTTCTTATCTGTTCTACCCGTAGAACAGAGGTTCTTCATAAATTTCATTTAGGAGGGAAAGGTTTCTACTGCCGAATACTGACACTAAGAAACACTATTCTCTAAGATACTTGGAATTCACAAAAGTATTATAAACCCAGAGTTTCAAAACATTGAAAAAATGTTTCTCTCTGATCAAGGAGAAAGTACTATTTATTTTGAACTAAATCAGAGTCAATAAAATCTATTGGGTAAAACTTGGAGTATAATAACTGACTACATGATGCTCCAATTACTAAATACCAATATTTCCAACCAGAAGACTATGACTGAGACTAATCTGGTCACATCTCTAGTCCCTGTCCTGACTTAATTCCTCCTTCTAGTTACATTGGCTACTCTCTATAGGCTAAAAGTATATTATGTTTAACTCCCAAAGACAGCTTTTAAAATGGCAGGGTGGCACAAAGAGACAAAGTCACCAAGATGGCTATTTCTATAACCATTCAGTCAAACTGTGGTCAATGGATCTGTCAAACAAAACAACCATCCTACCTGAACTTTACCCAGAACTAGAAAGTGCTTATGGACAAAAATTATGATAAGGTCTTTGGGTAGCTTAACTATATTCTCAAAAATAACAATAGGGGAGCAGTTAAGAATATCATGTAATACAAAAACTCAGTGGAATATTACATAACCAATAACTAAAAATATTATGAGGCAACAAGGGAAAGCTTTTGAGATTCTGAATTATTCATACAACTATGTAGAACGTGAACATACAGAATAATATATGTAGTACTGAAGTCAAAAGCCAGGATAGTGAGTGAAAATTTTTCCTTCTTTAAAAATTTCCGCCAAAGTAGTAGAGGCTCAGAGAGAAGAGACTCCAAGAGAGACAAAGACAAAGGCTCAGGACAGATGGAAATCCACACAAAAATTTAGAAATGATCAAATATTCAGAGTAGGATGAGTAGAAACCCAGTGAACGATGGGTACACAAACCCAGAGAAAGAGGCTGAAATCCACAGAAGTAACCAGCAGAGAGAGAGAGAGAGAGACCAACAGACACCAGAGTTAAAAAGGGAAAATAAATTTGAGGGGTTGCCAGACAGGTAAGCCTTTGGGTGTTACCACAAAAGGTTTGTTCAAAAGATCTGTTCTTCCCTTTCTGCTCTTTATCTTTGTGAGAATTAAATGAGTTAGTATTTGTAATACACTAAAACGGTGCCTGGCATATAGGGAAAACAATATATGTATGTATATATCTAATTTTTTCTTTTCAATTATGGTTTATAAATAGGATATTGAATGTAGTTCCCTGAGCTATACAACAGGACCTTGTTGATTATTCAGGGAAAGCTATATCAATTAAGCAATCAAAAGAAGATGTTCAAGGGGATTTGTAGGGAGGCCTGCGCAAATGAATCCCCAAGCAATTCAGTGGTTCATGGAACAAATAATCCTGACCTTTATTTATTTTCCTCTGTGGGGTATTATAATGTCTAGCATCTAATAACAAAACCCATAGGGATGCAAAATTCCATTATAATAGTGATGTGAACATAATAGATGCTCCGTAATTTTATTTGGAAAGGGGCAGGAAAAAGAAATGACATGTCAAGTCCAATAAGATCAAAGACATAACAGGCAGTTTGTAGGTTAAAAAAAAAAAGGTAGCATGAACCAAGTAACGGGCTTAGGAAATAAAAGAGCCCAAATACTTATGAGGGCTTATAGTCCCTAAGACAAGCAAATGCATCATTTAAACTTAGGAGAAAAAAATTGAGAAAACACCTAAGAAATAAGAGTCACTAAAGGGCCAATTTGCTAATTATGGTTGTTAAAACCTTAGCTATGACACACACATACACACACACACACACACACGCAACAATTATATATCTGTAGGTATGTACATCACAATCCTGGCTTAATACACAAGTACTTTCCCATATTACAGGCCTTATCATGGAAAAAAAAAAAAGATTTCTCAGGAAATAATCTAAATAAAATTCAATGGAAAATCACTAAATGGTACACTAGGAAATATGTGAAGTAAAAAAGAACTGGGCTAGAAATCAAGAGGTATTATGAATCTAAGGCATTTGGGAAGTATATGCATGGGATGTGGGCTTCCCTGGTAGCTCAGACGGTAGAGAATCTGCCTGCAATGTAGGAGACCTGGGCTGGATTCCTGGAAGATCGTCTGGAGAAGGGAATAGCTACCCACTCCAGTATTCTTGCCTGGAGAGTTCCATGAACAAAGGAACCTGATGGGCTACGGTCCATAGCGTCTCACATGACTGAGTGACTCAAACACACATGCACACACACACACACGGAAAAGTCCAAAATATTAAATGAACTTATTCAGTGATGTTAATTTAGCCAAAGGGTTTAAGTGCTTATTACCTGTCCTCCCTCTTCACCCAAACCATGTAAAGAAAAGACTGACTCTGGGAAGAAGGAACAGTGAACAGACAGAAAGAAAAAGACCATGGTAAAACTGAGGAAAATGATTTTCTATGCTTCCAACTCCAGTGAGTATAAGGTATTAGTCACTGTATCTTTTAAAGAGAAAATCCAAGGGTAGGAGGCTAAGGGGAGTTCAAAGCAGGAGATCTTTCTTTATCCTTTGCTTTTACAGAATTAAATGTGATAATAAATAGTAATCACTTACAAGAAGTTCTGTAATATTACATCTTTTCCAACTTTTTAATGCAATCTATCCCTAGAATAGGTTAAACTTGCTTCCTAATGTTTAAGTCTCATTCTGGTCCAAAGTCTTCCTGCTTCCCGTTCCCCTCCAATACTTCCAACTTCAACAACCTGACATCATTTTCCTCCCTCCAACAAACACGTAAACTATCACGGGCTCTGGGAGCACATAAGAAACACAAAAGTTTTTGAAATATAGAACTTTAGAACTAAAGAAGAAAATTCTTAAAAATTAATCCCCTCTATCATTTCATTAGGGTTTTCCCTTGTGGCTCAGTGGTAAAGAATCCATCTGCCAATGCAGAAGACATGGGCTCAATGCCTGGGTCTGGAAGATCCCCTGGAGAAGGAAATAACAACCCACTACAGTATTCTTGCCTAGGAAATCCTATGGACAGAGGAGCTGACGGGCTACACTCCATGGGGTCACAAAAGAGTCGGACACGACTTAGTGACTAAACAACGACATCATTTCATTAACATTTTCCTGTAAAGATATTCAATAATCATATTGTGAGGTTAGAAAAACTAGGACATGTATTTTGGAATTCTTCCATTCAATAAGCAAAGCTGTTTTGATGGGAGGACGGGATACAAACTTTTTCTAGAAGAATATCAAGTCCATCACAATATTCAGTAAACACATTCTAAAAACCTACCTTTTCACCACTTGAGTAGAAGAAATAACGCAATCGGACTATGTTACAGTGATCTAGCTTTCTCATGATCTGGAGCTCTCGGTTCTGAAAAGGAAACACATGAAAATATTTTTTAAAGGCTACCTGCTATTCATATTGACTAAGATGCTTCTGAAACAACATTAAGCACTTCAAAGAGCAGGCCACAAATATGTTACTAAAAGGTAACATTCATATGTTACTAAAAAGTATCACTAGTCAGACCATTGCTCTGCAGTTAAGATAAATATAGAAATCGAAAATAAGTGTTCAGAATCCTTTATTGCAATTTGAAAGAACAATTTTACAACCATGAATCTTAGAGTTAAAAGTAGAGCCTATATTTCCCTAAGTTTCACTTTTCTCATAATTCATTTTTACAGTATTGTATAAAAATACTAGTCTTCAATGAAATGAAAAATTTTAAAACTGGTAACCTCACTACAAATAGCTTGAGAAGGAATGGTTTATGTATGCAAGAGATATTTGAAATGAGCTATTATTACTATAATTTTCTGCAACTATAATAATAATCAACTTCTCACCAAACAAATGAATATGGGTACAAAGAAAACTCTCACATGCCCTGTTATCTAAAATGCAGTGAAAAATCTGAGTTAGCCCTATTAGAAGGGCTCAGTTGCTAGAGTTAAAATATGATATACTAGAAGGTGTACAGTCCTGAAAATTTATAGATCACACAATTTTTCCTTTGGGGAGTTTCAAAGTTATGCTTCAAGAAAATAAAACATTAAACAATATGACAACTTCCCAACACTGGAACATAAATTTTGCAGTAATAAATCTGAGGAGTATACATTAATATATATATATATATATAAGTTAAATTCTAAGAATATACTTAACTGTCAGAAATCCAGTTAATAAAGTCCAAAATATATAACACAGAAAAAGAATACCAAAATACTTGCTAAATGGACAGAAATATAAAATTTCTGTTAAAATGATGATTTAGAAGAGCTACAATCATAAAGTACATACCTGGGAATTTGGAAGGTAAATGCTATTATATTTAGAGAATAAGGCCAAAATAAAGGGGCTGGGGATGTATTATGGACAAAAGGCCTAATAAGTAGAACTGTCTTAGAGCAGAGTGGGCTCCAGCTCTTGGAAGATGATAGCACAAATAAACAAACCTTCCTCTTCCCTAGAAACTTTCAGTAAACTTCATGATGGTTCTAGCATGTTCTCTAAAAGGAAATAGGGAACGTAAGATGACTCTCCTTCCGACTCTTTAAACCGATATGAGACCTGGGCTTATGTATACAGTGATACAAAACATCAATCTTTCATTCCATTACTTGTTACGTTTATAGCTGAAGCAATAAACAGAGAAACTCAAGACAGTACAGGATACTCGCTTTAACAAGGATAATACGTAGTATTAGACTCTGCATTCTGACTATTACAGATGACAGAAAATTTTACAAATTTCAAAACTGTCCATTTTCTATTCCAAATTGAGCTGTTTTTTGAAGTATGTCTATATTCTATCAATTCACCTATAGGTAGCTAGCTTTGTGGGAGAACTGAAGTAAGATAAGACTCCTCTCAGATATTAAGATTGCTTTTTAACATCGACGGCTATATTAAAATAAGCTATTTCTCCAGACCAATTAACCAAGATAACATAGAACTATTAAATAAAATTTCCATGTAATGGAATTTGTATTAAGACTATGCATATAGGGCTTCCCTGGTGGCTAAGCAGTAAAGAATCTGCCTGCAATGCAGGAGATGCAGGAGACGTGGGTTCCATCCCTGGGTTGGGAAGATCCCCTGGTGGAGGGTACAGCAACCCACTAGAGTATTTTTGCCTGGAGAATCCCATGGACGGAGGAGCCTGGTGGGCTACAGTCTAAAGGGTCACAGATAATTAGACATGACTGAAGTGACTGAACGGGTACACATATACTATGCATATGATCCTTTATCAAAAAGAATATAAGAAAGTATATGGACTCAAATATCTACCTACCCTTACTTCCTGTTCATATTCTACTATTTTTGAAAGGAGGCTTAAAATTTCTCATTTTACAATTGCACTGATCTTACAGGCTAGTAAAGTAATGTTCAAAATTCTCCAAGCCAGGCTTCAGCAATACGTGAACTGTGAACTACCAGATGTTCAAGCTGGTTTTAGAAAAGGCAGAGGAACCAGAGATCAAATTTCCAACATCCGCTGGATCATCGAAAAAGCAAGAGAGTTCCAGAAAAACATCTATTTCTGCTTGATTGACTATGCCAAAGCCTTTGACTGTGTGGATCACAATAAACTGTGGAAAATTCTGAAAGA
>NW_011494787.1:10869243-10874021 GCF_000754665.1 Bison bison bison
CAGAAAACTAAGATCATGGCATCTGGTCCCATCACTTCATGGCAAATAGATGGGGAAACAGTGGAAACAGTGTCAGACTTTATTTTTGGGGGCTTGAAAAATCACTGCAGATGGTGACTGTAGCCTTGAAATTAAACTTGCTCCTTGGAAGGAAAGTTATGACCAACCTAGACAGCATATTAAAAAGCATAGACATTACTTTGCCAGCAAAGATCCGTCTAGTCAAAGCTATGGTTTTTCCAGTGGTCATGTATGGGTGTGAGAGTTGGGCTATAAAGAAAGCTGAGGGCCGAAGAATTGATGCTTTTGAACTTTGGTGTTGGAGAATACTCTTAAGAGTCCCTTAAACTGTGAGGAGATCTAACCAGTCCATCCTAAAGGAAATCAGTCCTTCATTGGAAGGATGGATGCTAAACCTGAAAACTCCAATACTTTGGCCACCTACTGTGAAGAACTGATTCATTTCAAAAGACCCTAATGCTGGGAAAGGTTGAAGGCAGGAGGAGAAGGGGACGAGAGAGGATGAGATGATTGGATGGCATCACGGACTCAATGGACATGAGTTTGAGTAAACTCTGGGAGCTGGTGATGGACAGGGAGGCCTGGTGTGCTGTAGTCCATGGGGTTGCAAAGAGTCGGACGTGACTGAGCAACTGAACTGAACTCGACTGTCCTCTATACGCTGAAAGTTTCATGAGGTTAAAAACTTTGTTATTCTTATTCACTGCCATATCCTTAATACTGCAAATGATGCTTGGCACAGAAAAGGTACACTATATTTGTAGAATAACAACTTTTTTTTTCTGTAGAATTCAGTATGTCATGATGCACTAATAAAGAATGACTCAGCAAAAAGTTAGGCTTGGGACAGTTGTATATTAAATGTATCTTAGGCATAGGCATTGTCTAATATTGGCTTGATTAATACTTTAAAAATTGCTCTGTGAAATTTATCTTTTGGATCTTTTCAGTTCAGTTCAGTGGCTCAATCATGAAGTGATGGGACCAGATGCCA
Source organism: Bison bison bison (assembly GCF_000754665.1). NCBI lineage: Eukaryota > Metazoa > Chordata > Mammalia > Artiodactyla > Bovidae > Bison > Bison bison. The sequence goes on from NW_011494787.1 coordinate 10,870,259, forward strand.
GGGAGGGATAAACAATATATTTTCATGTAAAGTAAAAGGACAGATCATGATAGAGAGAAAGGGCTATTATTTTAGATAGGGAAGTCAGAGCAGATCTCACAATGAAGGTTAAGGATCTAAAGACGAATCTAATCATATGAAGATGAGACCCATGTGAGGCTATGGGGGGAAAGCACTACAGTTATAGGGAACTTCAAACACAAATGCCCAGAGGCGGGCTTGAAAGTGAAAGTCGCTTAGTTGTATCTGACTTTTTGCGACCCCTGAACTATACAGTCCATGGAATTTTCTAGGCCAGAATACTGGAGTGGGTAGCCTTTCCCTCCTCCAGGGGCTCTTCCCAACTCAGGGATTGAACTCAGGTCTCCTGCATTGCAGACAGACTCTCTACCAGCTGAGCCACAAGGGAAGACCAGAGGTGAACTTGGCATATTCAAAAACAGCTAGAAGGATAATGTGATTTCACCACTGAGTAAAGGAAGAGGCAGGAAGCAAGTACAGAGAGATAGGCAGGACAGTATGTCATATTAACTCTAATGAAACTGAATTCTAAACTAAATGAAAGGAAAGCCAAAGAGGCCAAGCAAATGACATAATCTAATTTACCTTTTTAAATGATCATTTTAAAACTAAAAATAAATTTGGTGGAGAAAGTGGATCACAAGTTGTTTTTTGTTTGAAAGTGGATCAAGAGTTCCACTTGAAATCCTAATATTAGACATCCAAGTAAAAATACTGAGGCTCAAGGTAGAAATCTGGGCTGAAATCTGTGTCTAGGAGTCATTTGTATAAAGGGGACTCAAAGCAAGAGGACCTAATAACATCACCTAGGGAAGAAGTTTAGACAAATACACACAAACAACACATTCATATACTGTATCTCTCTGCCAACCGATCTATCCATCTATCCATCCATCCATAGGTATGAAAAGGAGTATATCAAGTGGAGCAATGGATAAAGTAGGATAAAAAACAAGAGAGGTTACCTTACAGGCCAAGTGAAATAAGTTTTCAGAAAATGGCACTGACCATTTATAGCAAAAGCTGCTGAATAAGAAATTAAGATGAAAGCGTAAGACAAATGGATATGGCAAATGCAGGATGTTAGTGACTCTTACAAGTGTGATTTCAGTAGTGATAAAAGTCTGACTAGTGAATTAACTTGGGGTTGGGAGGGAGACACAGGGAAATAACTAAAAAGTCAGAAGGTTCAAAAAGAAATGAGATTTTTCAGCTCTAGCAGAATGAACAGATCTGCAAATTCGCTCCCCAAAACACATATAAAAAGAACTGTATTATAGAAAACAATCATTTCAGGGCTCTGGAAACCAATCAAAATCAACAACAAATCAAGAAGCATTTATTCAAGAAACATAGCTACAATACTGGAGTTAAGACAGTGGGGGCTAGTGATCTTCTTGCTAGTGACCTTCCCTCTCAATCACCTCTCAGCTCAGCCACAGCTCTGCTACCCTGAGAATGTAACACCAGGTGGGGAAAATGACAGACTGCCAGAACATTAAGAAATACAAAGGGAGATCTTGGAAATCAAAGAGGCTAAATAAACTCTCTACATAGCCCTGTGCTGATTTACAGGCTGTGTACACATGGGAGATCCAAGAGGGCCTTCGAGCAAGTAAATGCTGAGGCTGACTTAAAAACTGCCTGAATTTCAAAAGTTTTCCCAATCCATGAACAGAATCATCTAAGAAATGATGGAAGCTTTATAAATTCAAAATATTTGAACACAATCTCTAACCAATAACTGGCTGGTCACTAAGCAATGCAAAGAGTCAAACCCTAAGAAATCAGGCTAAAACATGAAAACTTGAATAACAATTTAACACAGATTTCAGGGGTTTCAAACTGGCAGAAAAAGAGTCTAGATTAGATGCAGGTAAATTACAAAAAAAAAAAAAAAAAGGAAAAGAAAGAAAACTCCCAAAACAACAAGTTTCAGGAGGATAAAAAAAAAGTTAACAGAACCCAGAGTTCTACAATATATTATCTAAAATATTTCACTGTCTAAAAAAATTGGGAGACATATAAACAATAGGGAAAGTTGATCTATACTCAGGTTAAAAAAGAAAAGGAGCCAACAGAAATTGACTCTGGGTGGACACAGCCATTGGATTTAGCAGACAAAAATAAAAAACTGCTATTATGTTCAAAGAATGTTAAGCTTCTCAACACTAGCCTTGACAATGAGTTTTTATATTTGACACCAAAAGCAAAAGCAACAAAAACAAAAGTAAGCAAATGGGACTATCTCAAATTAAAAAACTTCTGCAAAGGAAATCATCAACAAAATGAAAAGACAACCTATGAAATGGGATAAAACATTTGCAAATCATGTATTAGGATAAGGGGTTAATATCCAAAATATAAAGAACTCCTACAACTTAATAGAAAAACTTTCAAATAACCTAATTTAAAAACGGGTAAAGGACTTGAATAGGTATTTTTCCAAAAAAGACATACAGATGGCCAACAATATATGAAAAGATGGCTTAACATCATTAATTATCAGGGAATGCAAATCAAAACCCCACCTCTTAGAATGGATATTACCAAAAAGGGGCAAGAAATAAGCAGTGTTGGAAAACAACAGAATGGGAAAGACTAAAGATCTCTTCAAGAAAATTAGATACACCAAAGGAACATTTCATGCAAAGATGGGCTCGATAAAGGATAGAAATGGTACGGACCTAACAGAAGCAGAAGATATTAAGAAGAGATGGCAAGAATACACAGAAGAACTGTACAAAAAAGATCTTCACGACGAAGATAATCACGATGGTGTTATCACTCACCTAGAGCCAGACATCCCGGAATGTGAAGTCAAGTGGGCCTTAGAAAGCACCACTACAAACAAAGCTAGTGGAGGTAATGGAATTCCAGTTGAGCTCTTTCAAATCCTGAAAGATGATACTGTGAAAGTGCTGCACTCAATATGCCAGCAAATTTGGAAAACTCAGCAGTGGCCACAGGACTGGAAAAGGTCAGTTTTCATTCCAATCCCAAAGAAAGGCAATGCCAAAGAATGCTCAAACTACCACACAATTGCACTATCTCACACGCTAGTAAAGTAATGCTCAAAATTCTCCAAGCCAGGCTTCAGCAATACGTGAACTGTGAACTACCAGATGTTCAAGCTGGTTTTAGAAAAGGCAGAGGAACCAGAGATCAAATTTCCAAAATCTGCTGGATCATCAAAAAAGCAAGAGAGTTCCAGAAAACCATCTATTTCTGCTTGATTGACTATGCCAAAGCCTTTGACTGTGTGGATCACAATAAACTGTGGAAAATTCTGAAAGAGATGGGAATACCAGACCACCTGACCTGCCTCTTGAGAAACCTATAAGCAGGTCAGGAAGCAACAGTTAGAACTGGACATGGAACAACAGACTGGTTCCAAATAGGAAAAGGAGGATGTCAAGGCTGTATATTGTCACTCTGCTTATTTAACTTATATGCAGACTACATCATGAGAAATGCTGGGCTGGAAGAAGCACAAGCTGGAATCAAGATTGCCGGGAGAAATATCAATAACCTCAGATATGCAGATGACACCACCCTTATGGCAGAAAGTGAAGAGGAACTCAAAAGCCTCTTGATGAAAGTGAAAGAGGAGAGTGAACAAGTTGGCTTAAAGCTCAACATTCAGAAAACGAAGACCTTGGCATCTGGTCCCATCACTTCATGGCAAATAGATGGGGAAACAGTGGAAACAGTGTCAGACTTTATTTTGGGGGGGGGCTCC
>NW_011494787.1:10874500-10875098 GCF_000754665.1 Bison bison bison
TTGATGCTTTTGAACTGTGGTGTTGGAGAAGACTCTTGAGAGTTCCTTGGACTGCAAGGAGATCCAACCAGACCATTCTAAAGGAGAGCAGTCCTGGATGTTCTTTGGAAGGACTGATGCTAAAGTTGAAACTCCAATACTTTGGCCACCTCATGCGAAGAGCTGACTCATTGGAAAAGACTCTGATGCTGGGAGGGATTGGGGGCGGGAGGAGAAGGGGACGACAGAGGATGAGATGGCTGGATGGTATCACCAACTCGATGAACATAACTTTGCGTGAACTCTGGGAGTTGGTGATGGACAGGGAGGCCTGGCGTGCTGCGATTCATGGGGTCGCAAAGAGTTGGACACGACTGAGCAACTGAACTGAACTGAACCTGAAGCAAACTGTAATACATTGAAATGTACATTGTAATTCCTAAAGCAGCCACTAAGAAAATAATTATTTTAATATAAAAATCAACACTGGACCTAAAATGGTACACTAAAAAACTTGTTCAACACAAAAGGAGGCAATAAATGAGAATCGAGGACCAGGGACAACATGAGAGGCCTTCCCTGGTGGTGCAGTGGATAAGAATCTCCCTGCCATGCAGGG
>NW_011494787.1:10875198-10892974 GCF_000754665.1 Bison bison bison
AGAGTAGCCCTGCCTGCTGCCACTAGAGAAAGCCCCCCCAGAGCAACAAAGACCCAGCACAGCCAAACAGAAATAAATAATTTTTAAAGAATACATGAGAGACACAGAAAACAAAAAGCAACATGGTAGAGGCAATTTCTTCTTTTTTTTTAATTTATATTTTTGGAGGCTAATTACTTTACAATATTGTACTGGTTTTCCTATACATTGACATGAATCCGCCACAGGTGTACATGTGTTCCCCATCCTGAACCCCTCTCCCACCTCCCACCCCATCCCATCTCTCTGGATCATCCCAGTGCACCAGCCCTGAGCACCCTGTCTCATGCATCAAACTTGGACTGGTGATCCATTTCACATATGATAATATACATGTTTCAATGCCATTGTCCCAAACCATCTCACCCTCACCCTCTCCCACGGAGTCCAAAAGACTGTTTTATACATCTGTGTCTCTTTTGCTGTCTCGCATACAGGGTTATCATTACCATCTTTCTAAATTCCATATATATGCGTTAGCATATGTATTGGTATTCCTCTTTCTGGCTCTACTTCACTCTGTATAACAGGCTCCAGTTTCATCCACCTCATGAGAACGGATTCAAATGTATTCTTTTTAATGGCTGAGTAATATTGCATTGTGTATATGTACCACAGCTTTCTTATCCATTGTCTGCTGATGGACATCTAGGTTGCTTCCATGTCCTGGCTATTATAAACAGTGCTGCAATGAACATTGGGGTACACGTGTCTCTTTCGATTCTGGTTTCCTCAGTGTGTATGCCCAGCAGTGGGACTGCCGGGTCATGCTGTTGCTACTGCTGCTGCTAAGTCGTGTGAGTCCTGTCCGACTCTGCAACCCCACAGACGGCAGCCCACCAGGCTCCTCTGTCCCTGGGATTCTCCAGGCAAGAACAATGGAGTGGGTTGCCATTTCCTTCTCCAATGCATGAAAGTGGAAAGTGAAAGTGAAGTCGCTCAGTCATGTCCGACTCTTAGCAGCGCCATGGACTGTATAGCTACCAGGCTCCTCCATCCATGGGATTTCTCAGGCAAGAGTACTGGAGTGGGGTGCGACTGCCTTCTCCATGCTGGGTCATACGGCAGTTCTATTTCCAGTTTTTTAAGGAATTTCCACACTGTTCTCCATAGTGGCTATACTAGTTTGCATTCCCACCAACAGTGTAATAGGGTTTCCTTTTCTCCACACCCTCTCCAGCATTTATTGCTTGTAAACTTTTGGATAGCAGCCATTCTGACTGGCATGATATGGTACCTCATTGTGGTTTTGATTTGCATTTCTCTAATAATGAATGATGAGAGCATCTTTTCATGTGTTTGTTAGCCATCTGTATGTCTTGTTTGGAGAAATGTCTGTTTAGTTCTTTGGCCCATTTTTTGATTGGGTCATGTATTTTTCTGGAATTGACCTGCAGGAGTTGCTTGTATATTTTTGAGATTAATTCTGTGTCAGTTGGTTCGTTTGCTATTATTTTCTCCCATTCTGAAGGCTGTCTTTTCACCTTGCTTATACTTTCCTTTGTTGTGCAAAAGCTTTTAATTTTAATTAGGCCCCACTTGTTTATTTTTGCTTTTATTTCCAATATTCTGGGAGGTGGGTCATAGAGGATCCTGCTGTGATTCATGTTGGAGAGTGTTTTGCCTATAAGTTTAGATCTTTAATCCATTTTGAGTTTATTTTTGTGTATGGTGTTAGAAAGTGTTCTAGTTTCATTTTTTTACAAGTCATTGTAAAAAACGTTGTACAACATCACAAATGGATGTTGAATTTTGTCAAAGGCTTTTTCTGCATCTATTGAGATAATCATATGGCTTTTATTTTTTAATTTGTTAATGTGGTATATTACATTGATTGATCTGTGGATACTGAAGAATCCTTGCATCCCTGGGAAAAAGCCCACTTGGTCATGATGTATGATCTTTCTAATATGTTGTTGGATTCTGTTTGCTAGAATTTTGTTAAGGATTTTTGCATCTATGTTCATCAGTGATATTGGCCTATAGTTTTCTTCTTTTGTGGCATCTTTGTCTGGTTTTGGTATTAGGGTGATGGTGGCCTCGTAGAATGACTTTGGAAGTTTATCTTCCTCTGCAATTTTCTGGAAGAGTTTGAGTAGGATAGGTGTTAGCTCTTCTCTAAATTTTTGGTAGAATTCAGCTGTGAAGCCATTGGGTCCTGAGCTTTTGTTTGCTGGAAGATTTCTAACTACAGTTTCAATTTCCATGCTTGTGATGGGTCTGTTAAGATTTCCGTTTCCTCCTGGTTCAGTTTTGGAAAGTTGTACTTTTCTAAGAATTTGTCCATTTCTTCCAAGTTGTCCATTTTATTGGCATGTTGTTTGTTGTGATCTCTCCATTTTCTTTTCTAATTTTGTTGATTTGATTTTTCTCCCTTTGTTTCTTGATGAGTCTGGCTAATAGTTTGTCAATTTTATTTAACTTCTCAAAGAACTAGCTTTTGGCTTTGTTGATTTTTGCTATGGTCTCTTTTGTTTCTTTTGCCCTAATTTTTAAGATTTCTTTCCTTCTACTAACCCTGGGGTTCTTCATTTCTTCCTTTTCTAGTTGCTTTAGGTGTAGAGTTAGGTTATTTATTTGACTTTTTTCTTGTTTCTTGAGGTAAGCCTGTATTGCTATAAATCTTCCCCTTAGCACTGCTTTTACAGTGTCCCATAGGTTTTGGGTTGTTGTGTTTTCATTTTCATTCGTTTCTATGCATATTTTGATTTCTTTTTTGATTTCTTCTGTGATTTGTTGGTTATTCAGCAGCGTGTTGTTCAGCCTCCATATGTTGGAATTTTTAATAGTTTTTCCCCTGTAATTGATATCTAATCTTAACTGTATTGTGGTCAAAAAAGATGCCTGGAATGATTTCAATTTTTTTGAATTTACCAAGGCTAGATTTATGGCCCAGGATGTGATCTATCCTGGAGAAGGTTCCATGTGCACTTGAGAAAAAGGTCAAATTCACTGTTTTGGGGTGAAATGTACTAGAGATATCAATTAGGTCTAACTGGTCTATTTTATCATTTAAAGTTTGTGTTCCCTTGTTACTTTTCTGTTTAGTTGATCTATCCATAGGTGTGAGAGGGGTATTAATGCTCCTACTATTATTGTGTTATTATTCATTTCCCCTTTCATACTTGTTAGCATTTGTCTTACATATTGCAGTGCTCCTATGTTGGGTGCATATATATATTTCCAGCCCTTCACTTTCAGTCTGTTGTGTCCCTTGTTTCGAGGTGGGTCTCTTGCAGATAACATATACAGGGGTCTTGTTTTTGTATCCATTCAGCCAGTCTTTGTCTTTTGGTTGGGGCATTCAATCCATTTACATTTAATGTAATTATTGATAAGTATGATCCCATTGCCATTTACTTTATTGTTTTGGGTTCGTTTTTATACACCCTTTCTGTGTTTCCTGTCTAGAGAAGATCCTTTAGTATTTGTTGGAGAGCTGGTTTGGTGGTGCTGAATTCTCTCAGCTTTTGCTTGTCTATAAAGCTTTTGGTTTCCTTCATATTTGAATGAGATCCTTGCTGGGTACAGTAATCTGGGCTGCAGGTTATTTTCTTTCATCACTTTTAGTATGTCCTGCATTACCCTCTGGCCTGAAGAGTTTCTATTGAAAGATCAGCTGTTATCCTTATGGGAATCCCCTTGTGTGTTATTTGTTGTTTTTCCCTTGCTGCTTTTAATATTTGTTCTTTGTGTTTGATCTTTGTTAATTTGATTAATATGTGTCTTGGGGTGTTTCACCTTGGGTTTATCCTGTTTGGGACTCTCTGGGTTTCTTGGACTTGGGTGACTATTTCCTTCCCCATTTTAGGAAAGTTTTCAACTATTATCTCCTCTTTTCTCATGGCCTTTTTTTTGTCATCTTCTTCTGGGACTTCTATGATTCAAACGTTGCGGTGTTTAACATTGTCCCAGAGGTCTCTGAGGTTGTCCCCATTTCTTTTAATTCTTTTTTCCTCTCTGTTTCATTTATTGCTACCATTCTGCCTTCTACCTCACTAATCCTATGTTCTGCCTCCGTTATTCTACTGTTGGTTCCCTCCAGACTGTTTTTTATCTCATTTATTGCATTATTCATTATATATTGACTTTTTTATTTCTTCTAAGTCCTTTTAACATTTCTCTCATCTTCTCGATCCTTGTCTCCAGGCTATTTATCTGTAACTCCATTTTGTTTTCAAGATTTTGCATCATTTTCACTATCACTATTTGGAATTCTTTATTAGGTAGATTCCCTATCTCTTCCTCTTTTGTTTGGTTTGGTGGGCATTTATCCTGTTCTTTTACCTGCTGGGTATTTCTCTGCCTTTTCATCTTGTTTATATTGCTGTGTTTATATTTCCGTATTCTGGCAGTTTGTGGTTTCTCTTTATTGTGGAGGTTCCTCACTGTGAGTGGGGTTGGATGTGTGGCTTGTCAAGGTTTCCTGGTTAGGGAAGCTTGTGTTGGTGTTCTGGTGGATGGAGCTGGATTTCTTGTCTCTGGAGTGCACTGAAGTATCCAGAAATGAGTTCTGAGATGTCAGTGGGTTTGGTGTGACTCTGGGCAGCCTATATATTGAAGCTCAGGGCTACGTTCCTGTATTGCTGGAGAATTTGCATAGCATGTCTTTCTCTGGAACTTGTTGGCCCTTGGGTGGTGCTTGGTTTCCATGTAGATATGAAGGCGTTTGATAAGCTCCTATCGATTAATGTTCCCTGGAGTCAGGAGTTCTCTGGTGTTCTCAGGATTTGGACTTAAGCCTTCCGCCTCTGGTTTTCAGTCTTATTCTTACAGTAACTTCAAGACTTCTCCATCTGTACAGCACTGATGATAAAACATCTCGGTTAATGATGAAAAGTTTCTCCACAGGGAGGGACACCCAGAGAGGTACACAGAGTTACATGGGGAAGAGAAGAGGGAGGAGGGAGATAAAGGTGACCAGGAGGAGAAGAGGGGGAATCAAAACAGGAGAGAGTAAGCTAGCCAGTAATCACTTCCCTATGTGCTCTCCACAGTCTGGATTTCTCAGAGATGTTCATGGAGTCACATAGAGAAAAGAAGAGGGAGGAAGGAGTCAGAGGTGGCCAGGAGGATAAAAGAGGAAATCAAAAGGAGAAAGAGAGATCCAGCCAGTAATCAGTTCCCTAGGTATTCTCCATAACTCGGAACACACAAAGAGATTCACAGAGTTGGGTAGAGAAGAGAAGGGGGAGGGAAGAGATAGAGGCAACCTGCTGGAGAAAAAGGAGAGTCTAAAGGGGGAGAGAGCAATCCAGTTAGTAATCTCACTCCCAAGTAAAAATGGGTACTGAAGATTGGGTTCTTAAAGGTACAAATTTGATAACAAATACCAAAAAGCAAAGATTAAAAACCTAGAGTAGAGGTTAAATTCTCAAAAATACAATATTAAAAAACAAAGTCACAAAAATTATATATATATATATATATATATATAAAAAACATGAAGTTTGCTTTAAAAAATGGGTCTTTTTTTTGCAAAGTAATAGTAGGTTATAAAAATGAAAATTAAAGGACTGACCAAGTGAAGTTGCTTAGTTGTGTCCGACTCTTTGCGACCCCATGGACTATAGCCTACCACATTCCTCCATCCATGGGATTTTCCAGGCAAGAGTACTGGAGTGGGTTGCCATTTCCTTCTCCAGAGGATCTTCCTGACCCAGGGATTGAGCCCAGGTCTCCCGCACTGTAGGCAGATGCTTTACCGTCTGAGCCACAAGGGAATAGAGGACTTAAAAATTACAAAAAAAATTTTAATTAAAAAAATGATAATAGTAAAAATATATCTAGGACTTTCTCTGGTGGTGTTGCGGACAGTGTGGGGTCAGTTCATTTTCAGATAGTTCCTTAATCCGGCTTATTCTTCTGCAGGGGAAATTTCAATCAAATGAAAAACTATATAAAATACAATTAAGCATACAATCAAAGTCAGGTTGTCGGACTAGATAAGAAAAGAAGCAAGCTTCAACTACATTCTTTTGGTAACAGGCATGCTTCGTAGTCAGATTCAAAGACAACAGCTTGAGCATAAAAATATGGGAAAAGATACACCATGCAAAGAGCAACAAATGAGATGTGGAATGGCAATGTTATTAGCAGACAAAGTAAATTTTAAGAGAGCTAGAAATATTCCCATTTCTTACAAGATAAAGCCTAAATCACTTCATAATCCAATCCCTCTTTATCAACTCAATCTTTTCCTCCACTCAAGGCCAATGTGGTAACTAGACCCCACTTCTCACTCTTTGAGTGTTATCATTTCATTCCGAATTTTAAGCCACTCATCACATTTAGCATGACTGGAATGTCTCTACCCTCCCCTCCTCCTACACACTTTCTACCCATCCTTTAAGTTCCTATTAAACTCCCATCTCTTTCACAAGGCCATCTCCAGCTTCCCCCACTCACACTAATCTTTTCCAACATCTAAATTACTTAGCACCTAAGAATTATTTTGGAATTTATTATATATAATCTCTTGGCTTTGTTTTACTTTACAACTATAATTCAATACTATTATATAACATACTGCTTTTCAAAAAGTAGCTTATGAAAATCAGATATTATATCACTGGAGACATACAAACAACTTGCCCAACCAGCTTACTCTAAATGCCTGAAGAGCCACATATGAATTTTGTCTCTATTAATACATCACCCACAGGGCTCTCAAACCCTGGCCAAATTCACCTTATTTTCTAGACAGTGAAGTAGCTAGGGCTTCGTCTCTCACCTCTTTTCAGCTATCTCAACTACCTCTTACAGTGTCAGGTCTTCAAGGCTGATGACTCCCAGTGTTATACTGCCAGACCATATCATCTCTCCTGTGTACTCCAAAATCTTTGAGCCAACTGCCTACTTGACAACTCTAATGCACATCTTAATGTGACCCAGCATGAGCAGAATCCCTCATCTTCCTTAAACCCGTTCAACCCACAGGCTTCAGGTTTTGGTGTTGACAACTCTACCGTTCCAGCTGTGCAGGCCAAAAATTCTGAAGTCTTGATTCCTCTCTCTCTCTGACCTCACCTTCAATCTGTCAAGAAATACTGTTGACTTCACCTACAAAATATATTCAAGATCACAACAACCGTACTCTGAAGCATTTAACAGAAATGGAAATTTATGTTTACACAAAAACCCTGCAGCTGAATGTTCACAGTTTTATTCAATAGCTACCAGATGTCTTTCAATGGGTGAATGGATAAACAAATTACAGTAAATCCATACTATGGAATACCAGTTAGTAATTAAAAAAAGAGAGAACTAACCACTGACACATGCAACAGCTTTGGTGAATCTATAGAGAATTATGCTGAGCAAATACAGCCGATCTCAAAAGGTTACATACTATATATGATTTCATTTATACAGCACTCTTGAAATAACATTAGAGAAATGGGGAACAGGTCACTGATTGTTGCATGGGGTTAAACTGGAGTTTAGGAGTGGAGAGATGGTGGGAGAGAAATGAGTATGGTTATGAAAGGGCAAAAGAGGGTCCTTGGTGGAACTGTTCCATATCTTGACATTGGTAGTAAATATACAAACCTATACATATAATAAAATTGAGTAGAATTAAATACACACACACACACACACACACATACACAGTAGTATAAGAAAATATGGAGAATGTGAACAAGACTGCTGGATCACACTAATGTCAATAACCCTGGTTGATACTGCACTATAGTTTTGCAAGATGTTATCAACTGAGGAAAACTGGGGAAGAGGTATAGTATTGTGTTAGTATTAACTGCATGGTTATCTACAACTATCTCAATATAAAAACTATGTGTGTATGTGTATGAATGTATGTGTATCTCCAGGATTTGATCATTTCTCAACACCTCCCTAGTGCAAGTCTATTTGGAGTCTTTTGCTTAAATTACTAAACAACTTCCTAAATGGTCTTTCAACTTCCTGTTACGTTCCATATGCTCAACAAAGTAGGCAGAGTGATCTTATATTCTAAAATGTAAGGCAGGGGATTTCCCTGGTGGTCTACTGGTTTAGAATCTGCCTGCCAGTGCAGGGCACACAAGTTCGATTCCTGACCTGGAAATATTACACATGTCATGAGGCAACTAATAAGCCCATGCACCAGAATCCATGAGCTCTAGCTATTGAAGCCTGCACACCTAGAGCCTGTGCTCTGCAATGACAGAAGCCACCAAAATGTGAAGCCCACGCACTGCAATTAGAGAGTAGCCCCTGCTCACATCTACAGAAAGCCGGGGCACAGCAACAAAGACACAGCGCAGCCAAAAATAAAAATAATTTAATTTCAAAAAAGATCTAAGTCAGATCATGGTTATCTCTCTGATTAAAATCTCTAGTAGCTCCCCACTCTGAACAGAGTGAAAGCCAAAAATCCTTACTATGGCTAACAAGGCTCCTACCAATTGCCCCCTCCCCCAACCCTCACTATCCTCACTCAGTGACCTCACTACTTGATGCTCCCTCACTTCCCACCTATCATACTAACTGTCTCCCTGTTCCTCACATACTTCAGAAACCCTGTAAGTTTTTGTATTTGCTATTCCCTCCATCTGGAGCACCTTTTCCTTAGTATCTAAATGTCTAGTCCCTTTCACAGACTTCATTGTTTCCTCAAATGCCACATTGTTACACCTTAAGTACTCATTCTTAGCATTCCTCTTCGCTTTTCCTCCTCTCCAGAACAACAAATCATTGAAAATACTGTATCTATTTCAGATATTTATTCATTATTGTCCACCTCTTCCCATTAATAGATTTTTGTTTTATCCAATGTTGTCTTATCCCCCAAACCTAGAACAAAACCCAAGTCAGAAGAAGTACTCAATAATCAACTGTTGAATGATTTAAATTGATGACATAAAATAATAACTCTACTGACAAAAATGATACATCACAATGATGTACTTCATTGTAATAAATTTCACAGCCAGTCAAAATAATGAAGGAGGAACTACAAAGATGAGTAAATTTTCAAATTATGAACCCCTCAACCCCTCATATCACAAAGACTCCGTCCCAATTCAGGAGAATAAAGCTGTGATACCTACCTTCTTTAAAAATCACTCACCAACTTAATATTCAAGACAAGACATAGTGAAGGGCCCTATACTCAAAGGGCAATGATGCAGGCCTGAAAATAACCCCCTTCGGCCATGTTCTAGCCCATGAAAAAGTATATACATATTTCTTCATTGACATATACTCTTAAGTTTGTCAATGAAAGAATATACTTATGTGTCAATGAAAGAAATAAGAGTATATGTCAACGAAAGAACTCAGGAAGCTACAATTACCTTAATAAAGCCTTGCAAGATGCACTAATGTGCATGGAATTCTCCAGGCAAGAATACTGGAGTGGGTTGCCATGCCCTCATCCAGGGCTCTTCTAGACCCAAGGATTGAACCCAGGTCTCTTGCAGTGTAGATAGACTCTTTTTACTGTCTGAGTCACCAGGGAAGGATGAGGTTAGAACTGGCTATTTCCCTTCCTCTACTTGGAATTCTAGAGAAGGATAGAGTTGGGCATTTCTTTTCCTCCCAGTTCAGTTACCTCTGATAGAATAGTTTTTGGTTTTGGTTTTGTTTTTTTTAAGGGAAGTCTTAAGAAGAAGAGAGCTCTAGGTCCATTTTAAAATTACTACTTTTTTCTTCATCCTGCTTCCAGCAGATATTTTGTAGCTCTTCACTGTGAGAACCTGGTAGGTCTCTCAGAGGTAAAACTGAGAAGAGTGAGGTGGTGGCACAGTAAATTTCTGTGACCCTGGGTTAGGCAAAGATTCTTAGATATTAACACCAGAGCACACACACACACACACACACACACACAAAGAAAAATTAGATAAATTGGGTTTCATCAAAATGAAAGACACATGTGCTTCAAAGGAAACTATCAAGAAAGTTGAGAGATAACCTACAAACTGAAGAAAACATTTGTAAATCATATACCTGCAACGGGTCAGTATCCAGAATTAAGAACTCTATTCAACAATGAAGAGATAAATACATCTATTTTTAAATAAGCAAAGGAAGGACTTCTGGTCTCCAGTTTGGCATAGAAGCTTGGAAGTTGTCCCTCCCATCTTCACAAGAGCTGAACAAACTGAAAACCAAAGCTCTTCTTAATTCCATCAGAGAATTGATGTCACAAAGCAAGATGCTTCCCTAAAAGCTGCAGACAAACAGGCAGAGACACAGAATCACAGCTTATTGGAGGAGAAGCCCAGGAGCAGAAATTGCCTGTGGAACCACTGCGGCCCAGGAAAACTTAAACTTTATCTGACAGAGGTGCAAGTGTGAACAAAACTCAGAGTTTAAAACTCCAGTGGGTAGACCACACTTTCCTCAGTTTTATCTCCAGGACACCTAGACAGTGTATTAAAAAGCAAATATATCACTGTGCTGACAAAGGTCCATATAGTCAAAGCTATGGTTTTTCTAGCAGTCATGCATGGATGAGAGAGTTGGACTATAAAAAGGTTGAGCGTCAAAGAACTGATGCCTTCAGACCATGGTGCTAGAGAGGGCTCTTGAGGGTCCCATGGACTGCAAGGAGATCAAACCTGTCAATCCTAAAGGAAATCAACCTTGAATGTTCATTGGAAGGACTGATGCTACAGCTCCAATATTTTGATCACCTGATGCAAAGAATCGACTCACTGGAAAAGACCTTGATGCTGGGGAAGACTGAAGGCAAAAGGAAAAGAGGGTGGCAGAGGATGAGATGGTTAGATAGCATAACTGACTCAATGAACATGAATCTGAGCAAACTCCAGAGGACAGTGAAGATGAAGGAAGCCTGGTATGCTGTAGCCCACGGGGTCACAAAGAATTGGTCACGACTTAACAACTGAACAACAACAATATAATAGCAGAGAAATATAATGAACAGAAATGCATGGCTCAGACTTTATTTAAGAAGAGTTTTCTGAGGAAACCCAAAGACAAAAGGAGAGACAAAGTGAGACACCGGAAAAAAATTTTAACTTCTGACACCTATAGCTACAAGTAAACAATGATAATAAATCTAACTCTGGCCAGATAAACACAAAATCTCATGCTAAAGGTTTATTTACTTAAGTGACTTTTACTCAGTATATTATGTTCAGTTTTCATTATAACATTACAAAGAATACTAAAAGACAAAAATCAGCGTGGCTACATAGAGAGTAGGCATTCTAGAACCAAACACAACAGAGATTTTGGAATTATCAGACTAAGAATTTAAAACAACTATGAGTATTATGCTTTAATACTTTAATTTAAAGGTCTTTAAATTAAAGGACTTTAATTTAAAAAGTAGATAATACACAAAAACAGATGGGTAACGTACACAGAGAAATTCAGAAACCCTAAGGAAGACTCAAAAGAAATAAGAAAGACTGTAACAGAAATTAACAATGCCTCTGATGAGTTCATCATATAGTGGACATGGCCAAGTAAGGAATTAGTGAGCTTGAAGAAATGTCAATGGAAACTCCCAAAATTGACATGCAAAGAGAAAAAAGAATGAAAAAGAGACAGAACAGAATATCAAAGTACAATGCAGGACAATTACAAAAGGTATAGCATATGCATAATAGAAATAACAGGAAAAACAAATGAAAACAGCATTTGAAGCGATAATTGAGACTTTCTCAAAAATTAATGTCAAAGACTAGACCACAGATGCAGAAAGAGGACAAATACCAAAAAATCTATACCTAGGTATATCATATTTAAAATGCAAAAGATCAAAGACAAAGGGGAAATCTTGAAAGAAGCAAGAGGAGGGCAAAGAAAACCTCACCTATTGACAAGCAAAGATAAGAATCACACTCAACTTCTCTTCAAAAGTCATGCAAACAAGAGTAAAGTAAAATAAAGTGTTGAAAGAAAAAAAAAAACCCACAAGAATAATTTTGCTTTGTACCCAGGAAAATTATTCTTCAAATGTAAAGGAGAAATAAAGACTTTTCTCAGAAAAACAAAAATTGACAGAATGTGTCAACAGCAGACATGTCATCCAGGAAAGGTTAAAATGCAAAATTCATCAAAAGAAAAATGACACAGGTAAGATCGGGTCTGCAAAAAGAAACAGCGTGAGAAAAAGTTGATCTTTTTACCGGTTAGTTGATCTAACAAGTAACCATTTGTTCAAACAAATAATAGTAACAATGCATTCAGTGATGACATCTTATAAATGAGTGATATTAATGACAGCAGTGTCATAAGGAATGGAAAGGAGGAATTAGGAATACTGTGCCATCAGGTACTTTCACTATCATATGCAGCAATATGGTGTTAATTGAAAATGGACGTCAAAAGGTGTAAAACGTACAACCATAGACTCAAGTATAACCATGAAAAAAGGTTTAGAAGTATAAAAAATATGCTGAGAGGAGAAAGAATTGTCTAAAATGCTCAGTTAAAAACAGAGTAAGAAAAAAAAAGACAAAAGAATAAACAGAACAACTTCAATGAATAGAAACAGTTACAAATATAGCAAAAATATGATTCAACTATATTAATAATCTCTTTAAACATGAGTGCCATAAATGTACCACATGAAAGACAGACTGTGAGTGGATTGAAAAAAAGCAAAAACAGAAAAACATTTAAGTTGCACAACTAGCTATAAATCAGTTATACCACAAATTTAAAACATAAAAAAAAGTTTTAAAAATCCCCAATTCTATATTAATCAGAAAGAAATCCATTTAAAATTCACACATTGTAAAAGACACAGATACATTAAAAGCAGAGATGGAGGGCTTCCCTGGGGGCTCAGTGGTAAAGAATCTACCTGCCAACACAGAAGACACGAGTTTGATCACTGATCTGGGAAGATCCCATATGCCACAGAGCAACTAAGTCCGTGCACCACAACTACTGAACCTGTGCTCTGAAGCCAGGGAGCCACAACTACTGAGCCCACCTGCTGCAACTACTGAAGCCCACACATCCTAGAGCTCATGCTCCACAAGCGAAGTCACTGTAATGAGAAGCCCACTCACTGCAACCAGAGAGGAGCCCCTGCTCGCCACGACTAGAAAAAAGCTCATGCAGCAACAAAGACCCATGACAGCCAAAAATAAATTAACTCATTAATTTCTTTAAAACAGCAGGCATGGAAACATCAAGAAAAGTGCAGACCAACATTGCTGATAGATGCTGATGCAAAAGCTGTCAATAAAATATTAGCAAACAAAACTCTAAAACTCACTGAAAGGATTATATACCATTACCAAAATTTTACAACTTCTTATTTTATATTGGAGTACACTTAATTAACAATGTTGTGATAGTTTCAGGTGTATAGCAAAATGATTCAGAAGATCTTGTACGTCTTCGTCATTTTTGGTATTAGTGCTTGGAGCACAGACTTGGATTACTGTGACGCTGAATGGTTTTCCTTGGAAAGGAACCGAGATTATTCTCTTGTTTTTGAGAACTACACCCAAGAAATGCATTTCAGGCTCTTTTGTTGACTATTAGGGCTACTTCTTTTCTTCTAAGAGATTCTTGCCCACAGTAGTAGATATAATGGTCATCTTAATTAAATGCACCCATTCTCGTCCATTTTAGTTTCAGTTCAGTCACTCAGTTGTGTTCAACACTTTGTGACCCCATGGACTGCAGCATGCCAGGCTTCCCTGTCCATCACCAACTCCTGGAGCTTGCTCAAACTCATGTCCATCCAGTCAGTGATGCCATCCAACCATCTCATCCTCTGTCGTCCCCTTCTCCTCCTACCTTCAGTCTTTCCCAGCATCAGGGTCTTTTCCAATGAGTCAGTTCATTGTATCAGGTGGCCAAAGTATAGGAGTTTCAGCTTTAGCATCGGTCTTTCCAATGAACATTCAGGACTGACTTCCTTTAGGATTGATTGATTTGATCTCCTTATAGTCCAAGGGACTCTCAAGAGTATTCTCCAACACCACAATTCAAAAGCATCAATTCATCGGTGCTCAGCTTTCTTTATAGTCCAACTCTCACATCCATACATGACTACTAGAAAAACCATAGCTTTCACTAAAGGGCCCACTGTTGGTAATGTCTCTGCTTTTAATATGCTTTCTAGGTTGGTCATAGCTTCTCTTGCAAGAAGCAAGTGTCTTTTCATCTCCTGGCTGCAGTCACCATCTGCAGTGATTATGGAGCCCAAGAAAATAAAGTCTGTTACTGTTTCCACTGTGTCCCCATCTGTTTGCCATGAACTGATGGGACCAGATGCCATGATCTTCGTTTTCTGAATGTTGAGTTTTAAGCCAACTTTTTCACTCTCCTCCTTCACTTTCATCAAGAGGCTCTTTAGTTCTTCTCTGCTTTCTGCCATAAGAGTGGTGTTATCTGCATATCTGAGGTTATTGATATTTCTCCCAGCAGTCTTGATTCCAGCTTGTGTTTCATCCATCCTGGCATTTCGCATGATGTACTCTGCATATAAGTTAAATAAAAAAGGTGACAATACACAGCCTTGACATACTCCTTTCCCAATTTGGAACCAATCTGTTGTTCCATGTCCAGTTCTAACTGTTGTTTCTTGACCTGCATACAGATTTCTTAGGAGGCAGGAAAGGTGGTCTGGTATTCCCATCTCCTTCAGAATTTTCCACAGTTTGTTGTGACACACAAAGTGTTTAGAATAGTCAATGAAATAGAAGTAGATGCTTTTTTGGAATTCCCTTGCTTTTTTGATGATCCAACGGATGTTGGCAATTTGATCTCTGGTTCCTCTGCCTTTTCTAAATCTAGGTTGAACATCTGGAAGTTCTCAATTCATGTACTGTTGAAGTCTAGCTTGGAGGATTTTAAGCATTACCTTGCTAGGGTGTGAGATGAGTGCAATTGTGTGGTAGTTTGAGCATTCTTTGGCACTCCCTTTCTTTGGGATTGGAATGAAAAGTGACTGTTTCCAGTCCTGTGGCCACTGCTGAGTCTTCCAAATTTGCTGGCATATTAGTGCAGCACTTTAACAGCATCATCTTTGAGGATTTGAAAGAGTTCAACTGGAATTCTATCACTTCCACTAGCTTTGTTTATAGTGATGCTTCTTAAGGCCCACATGACTTCCCACTCCAGGATGTCTGGCTCTAGGTTAGTGATCACATCATCATGGTTATCTGGATCATGAAGATCTTTTTTGCATAGTTCTTCTGTGTATCCTTACCATCTTGTATCATTGTATTTTTTGCTTCTGTTAGGTCCATTCCATTTCTGTCCTTTATTGAGCCCATCTTTGCATGAAATATTCCCTGAGGATCTCTAATTTTCTTGAAGAGATCTCTAGTCTTTCCCATTCTATTGTTTTCCTCTACTTCTTTGCATTGATCACTGAGAAAGGCTTTCTTATCTCTCCTTGCTATTCTTTGAAACTCTGCATTCAGATGGATATACCGTTCCTTTTCTCCTTTGCCTTTCACTTCTCTTCTCAGCTTTTTGTAAGGCCTATTCAGACAATCATTTTGCCTTTTTGTGTTTCTTCTTCTTGGGGATGGTTTGATCATCGCCTCTTGTACAATGTTAGGAACCTCTGTCCATAGTTCTTCAGGCACTCTATCAGATCTAATCCCTTGAATCTATTTGTCACTTCCACTGTACAATCGTAAGGTATTTTATTTAGGTCATACCTGAATGGAGTAGTGGTTTTCCCTACTTTCTTCAATTTAAGTCTGAATTTTGCAAGTTCACTAATGGTGATGTTCACTCTTGCCATCTCCTGCTTGACCACGTCCAATTTACCTTGATTCATGGACCTAACATTCCAGGTTCCTATATAATACTGTTCTTTATAGCATCAGACTTTACTTTCATCATCAGACACATCCACAACTGAGTGTTGTTTCCACCCAAAAATCATCTTCATCTACAGGTTCAATCCAAATCCCTATCAAAATCCCAATATGGCATTTTTTGCAGTAACAGAAAAGCAAAATCCCCAAATCTATAGATAGTCCCAAAATACCCCAAAGATCCAAAACAATCTTGAAAAAGGAGAACAAAATCTCACACTTTCTGATTTGAAAACAAGCTACAAAGCAACAGTAGTCAAGACAGTATGAAACTAGCATAAACACAGAATACAGAAATTAGAAATAAGCCCTTTTGTATACTTTAAACAAGAGTGACAGGACTACACAATGGGAAAAGAATGCTTTCTGAAGCAAGAGGTGTTGGGAAAATAGGATGTTCACCGGCAGCCACCCACACACACATAAAATACAACACAAAGATGGATCCTTACCATACACCACATACAAAAATTTAACTCAAAATGGATCAAAGCGCTAAGCATAAGACCTAAAACTACAAATATCCTAGAAGAAAGCACAGGACAAACACTTCATGGCATTCGCACTGGCAACATACTCAACATTTGGTGACTAGCTCATTTCACTCAGCATATTTTTTGAAGCTCATTCATGCTGTGGCAAGTAACAGAATTTTTTTTTTTTTGATGACACCAAAAAGCTCAAGTAACTAAAGCAAAAACAGTGACTATATCAAACTTTAAAACTTCTAAGTATCAAAGAAATTAAAGCATAAGCTAACTTGTATGTGAAATCAAAATTAAACTCAAGAGAGTAGAATGATGGTTACAATGGGTTGGGGTGTGGGAGAAAAGAAAAGACACTGATCAAAGGTACTTATGTTTAGTCATGAGATGACACAGTTTTGGGGATCTGATGTACAGCATGGTACCTATTAACAGTACTGTACTGTATACTTGGAATTTGCTAACAGAGTAGATCTCAAGTGTTCTTACCATGCCCATATTAAAAAGGTAATTATGTGAGGTGATGAATATGTTAATAACTTATTGGGGCAATCATTTCATGATTTATACATATAATTGATTATAACACATTGACCACTTTAAATATATACAATTTTGTCAATTTATACTCAATAAAACTAGGAAGAGAGAAAAAAGGGCAAAAAACTAAAATAGTTAAGTACGTAAGTTTAATGTTACATTTTTTACTTTTTATAAAATAAAGTAAAAGGATGGAGAATAATATACCATACTGCTGCTGCTGCTAAGTCACTTCAGTCGTGTCCGACTCTGTGCGACTCCACAGACGGCAGCCCACCAGGCTCCCCCGTCCCTGGGATTCTCCAGGCAAGAACACTGGAGTGGGTTGCCATTTCCTTCTCCAATGCATGAAAGTGAAAAGTGAAAGTGAAGTCGTTCAGTCGTGTCCCGTGTCCGACTCTTCGCGACTCCATGGACTGCAGCCTACCAGGCTCCTCTGTCCATGGGAGTTTCCAGGCAAGAGTACTGGAGTGGGGTGCCATTGCCTTCTCTGAATATACTATACTAAGACTAATCAAAAGAAAGCTGAAGTAGTTACATTAATTTTGGACAAAGAAGACTACACAGCAAGAATAATTATGACGGATAAAGATTGGCATTACATAATGAAAAAGGACAATTCTTAATGTGTATGCAGCTAACAACAGAGTATCAAAATTTTTTGAGGCAATGAACAAAATCACAAGGAGGAGACAGATTTACTACTTAGAGATTTCAATACCCTTTCATTAGTTATCAGTTAATGATAGATCCAGCAAGCCAAAAACCAGTAAGGAGATAGATCAGATCAGATCAGATCAGTCGCTCAGTCATGTCCGACTCTTTGCAGATGCCATGTATCACAGCACGCCAGGCCTCCCTGTCCATCACCAACTCCCGGAGTTCACTCAGACTCACGTCCATCGAGTCAGTGATGCCATCCAGCCATTTCATCCT
>NW_011494787.1:10894052-10937643 GCF_000754665.1 Bison bison bison
ACTGCTGAGTCTTCCAAATTTGCTGGCATATTGAGTGCAGCACTTTCACAGCATCATCTTTCAGGATTTGGAATAGCTCAACTGGAATTCCATCACCTCCACTAGCTTTGTTTGTAGTGATTCTTTCTAAGGCCCACTTGACTTCACATTCCGGGATGTCTGGCTCTAGGTCAGTGATCACAACATCGTGATTATCTGGGTCGTGAAGATCTTTTTTGTACAGCTCTTCTGTGTATTCTTGCCATCTCTTCTTAATATCTTCTGCTTCTGTTAGGTCCATACCATTTCTGTCCTTTATTGAGCTCATCTTTGCATGAAATGTTCCTTTGGTATCTCTGATTTTCTTGAAGAGATCCCTAGTCTTTCCCATTCTGTTGTTTTCCTCTATTTCTTTGCATTGATCGCTGAAGAAGGCTTTATTATCTCTTCTTGGTATTCTTTGGAACTCTGCATTCAGATGTTTATATCTTTCATTTTCTCCTTTGCTTTTCTCTTCTCTTCTTTTCACAGCTATTTGTAAGGCCTCCCCAGACAGCCATTTTACTTTTTTGCATTTCTTTTCTACGGGAATGGTCTTGATCCCTGTCTCCTGTACAATGTCACGAACCTCATTCCATAGTTCATCAGGCACTCTATCTATCAGATCTAGGCCCTTAAATCTATTTCTCACTTCCACTGTAGAATCATTAGGGATTTGGTTTAGGTCATACCTGAATGGTCTAGTGGTTTTCCCTACTTTCTTCAATTTAAGTTTGAATTTGACAATAAGGAGTTCATGGTCTGAGCCACAGTCAGCTTCTGGTCTTGTTTTTGCTGACTGCATAGAACTTCTCCATCTTTGGCTGCAAAGAATATAATCAGTCTGATTTCGGTGTTGACCATCTGGTGATGTCCACGTATAGAGTCTTCTCTTGTGTTGTTGGAAGAGGGTGTTTGTTATGACCTGTGCATTTTCTTGGCAAAACTCTATTAGTCTTTGCCCTGCTTCATTCCGTATTCCAAGGCCAAATTTGCCTGTTACTCCAGGTGTTTCTTGACTTCCTACTTTTGCATTCCAGTCCCCTATAATGAAAAGGACATCTTTTTTGGGTGTTAGTTCTAAAAGGTCTTGTAGGTCTTCATAGAACCGTTCAACTTCAGCTTCTTCAGCATTACTGGTTGGGGCATAGACTTGGATTACTGTGATATTGAATGGTTTGCCTTGGAAACGAACAGAGATCATTCTGTCGTTTTTGAGACTGAGGGCTCCTCTGGGCCCTCCTGCGCCCCCAGTAAGGACATAACTGAACCCAATACTATTAATCAATTGGATCTAGTTAACATATTTACAGAAAATTTCATCTAACAGCAGCTGAATACATATTTTCCTCAAGCTCATACAGAACATTCATCAAGATAGACCTAATTATGGGCCATAATACATACCTTAGCAAATTTAAAAAACAGATATTACAGAAAATATGCTCTCAAACCACAGTGAAATTAGACTAGAAATCAGTAACAGAAAAAAATGCAAAATATTTGGAGCATAAACAACATACTTTCAAATAACGTATTGGTCAAAGAAGTCTCAAGAAAAAAATAAAAAGTATTTTGAGCTAAAAAAATTTGTGGATGCAGTGAAGCCAGTATCTAGTGGGAAATTAACAACAGTGACTGCATATATCAAGTAAGAGAATTCAAAATCAATCTTTAGCCTGCAACTTAGAAAACCAGAGAAAGAACAAATTAAATTCAAAGCAAGCAGGAGAAAAAATCTAAAGCAGAGACCACACTGAAAAAAGAAAATCAATACAGAAAAATTAGAAAACTCAAAAGATAGTTCTTTGAAAGATCAATAGAACTGATAAGCTTCTAGCCAGGTTAACTGAAAAAAGGAGACAGTAGATAGAAATTACTAGCATCAAAAGCAAAAAGATTCCATCACCACAGATCTCATGGATATTAACAGAAAAAATAAATAGATATTATGATAAACTCCATACCTACAAATTTAATAACCTAGATAAATGGACCAATTTCTTGAAAAATACAATCTACCAGAACACACACAAGGAGAACTAGATACACTGAACAGGCCTGTATCTATTAAACAACTTGACATACAATTAATCATCTTCCAAAATAGAAAGCACCACACCTAGATGGGTTCACTGGTGAATTTCACCAATCACTTAAGAAAGAAATTGTATCAGTTCTCTAGAGTCTTCTCTAGAAGACAAAAGCAAAGGGAATACAGTCCAATTCATTCTATGAGACCAGCATTATCCTAATACCTAAGACAGATGTATTACGACAACTACAAACCAGTATCTCAGCAAACTAATTCCAGCAATGTATAAAAATAAGATACACCAAGACCATGTGGGATTTATCCTAGGTATGAAAAGCTGGTTCAACATTTAAAATTAATTAATATAATTTATCTCATCAACTGGCTAATTATTTGATCATATCTACAGAGGTAGAAAATGTATTTGACAAAATTCAACATCCATTCATGATTAAAAAAAAAACTCTTGGCAAACTAGGAATAGAGGGGAACATCTTCATCTTGATTAAAAACATCTACAAAAAATTCTACAACTATGTACTTCATGAGGAGAAACTGCTGCTGATATCAAAAACAAGCCAAGAAAAACTTTAGATTCTCACCACTCCTTTTCAACACTTCATATGCATTAAAACAACCCCCCTCAAAAATAAAGTATATACAGATTGGGAAAGAAGAAGTAAAACTATCTTTGTTCACAGATGACACTATCATTCAAATAAAAAAATTCCAAGTCATCAAAAACGAAAAACATCTTGGAACTAATAAGCAGCCATAGCAAGATTGCAGGATATAAGATTAAGGTACAAAAGTCAACTGCCTTTTTATATACCAGCAATGAACAATTTGTATTTGAAACTAAAAAACACAATTTACATTAGCACACAAAAAAGAAAAAAAAGAAAGAAATATTTAGGTACAAAGCAAATAAACTATATACAAGATTTATAGGAGGAAAACTATAAAATTCTGAAGAAATCAAAGATCTAAATAAATGGAAACATATTTTATGCATTAATACATGGAGAGGAGGACTGCATATTGCCGAGACGCCAGTTTTTCAACATAAAATATAAATTTAAAGCAATTCCAATCAAAATACCAGCAAGTTATTTTGTGGATATGGATTAGTCAACACAATACTGAAGAACAGGCAAAAGACTGATACCAACAGATTTCAAGACATATTGTAAAGCTAGAGTAAAAACAGACATTGTGATATTAGAGAAAGAAACAAACAGATCACTGGAAGAGAACAGAGAGCCCAGAAATAGCCACCAGATATAATCAACTGAACTTTGTCAAAGGAAAAAAGTCATTTCAAAAGAGAAAGGATAGTCTTTTCAACAAATAGTGCTGGAACAACTGAAAAGCAAAGAAATTAATCTAGATACAGATCTTACATCTTTTTCAAAAATTAACTCAAAGTGGATCACAGACTTAAATATTAGAGAAAATATTATAAACACTACAAGATAACATGGAAGAAAATTTAGGTGTCCTCGGATTTGACAGTGTCCTTAGTTTTTTAGATCCAACAACAAAAGCACAATCCACGAAAGAAAAAAGTTATAAACTGGACTTTTCATGAAAATTAAAAATTTCTGCTCTAAGACACTAATGAAAACACAAGTCACAGACTGGGAGAAAACCTCTGTAAAACACTTATCTGATAAAGAATTTTTATCCAAAATATATAAAGAACCCTTAAAACTCAACTGCAAGAAAACAGTCAACTATTTGAAATGGGCAAAAGACTTGAAAAGACACCACACCAAAGAAGATACACTGATGGCACATAGGCATATTAAAAGATGGTCAACATGGTATTTCATCAGGGAACTGCAAATTTAAACAATAGTGAGATATTACTGCTCAGATTAGACATTAATGTCTCACTGTTCAGTCAGAATTACTTTGCCGACAAACATCTGTATAGTCAAAGCTATAGTTTTTCTAACAGTCATGTACAGATGTGAGAGTTGGACCATAAAGAAAGCTGAGCACTGAAAAATTGATGCTTTTGAACTGTGGTGTTGGAAAAGACTATTGAGAGTTCCTTGGACAGCAAGGAGATCTAACCAGTCAATCGTAAAGGAAATCAACCCTGAATATTCATTGAAAAGACTGATGCTCAAGCTGAAACTCCAACACTTTGGCCACCTGATGAGAAGAGAGCCAACTCAGTAGAAAAGACCCTGATGATGGGAAAGATTGAAGGCAGGAGGAAAAGGGGATGACAGAGGATGAGATGGTTGGATGGCATAACCGACTCAATGGACATGAGTTTGAGCAAACTTTGGGAGATGGTGAAGGACAGGGAAGCTTGGCTTGCTGCAGTCCATGAGGTTGCTAAGAGTCAGACAACTAAGTGACTGAACAACAACTGTTCAGATGGTAAAGAATCTGCCTGCAATACAGGAGACCTGGGTTTGATCCCTGGGTAGGGAAGATCCCCTGGAGAATGGAATGGTAATCCATTCCAGTATTCTTGCTGGAGAATTCCATGGACAGAGGAGCCTGGTACACCCCATGGGGTCTCAAATAATCTGAAAGACTGAGTGATTAACACTTTCACTTCCACTGCACTCCTCTCAAAATGGCCAAACCCCAAAACACTAATACCACCAAAAGCTGGTGAGGATGCAGAGCAACAGGAACTCTCATCAATGCTAATGGGAATATAAAATTATTTTGCACAGCCACTTCAGAAAATAGTTAGGTAGTTTCCTGCAAAACTGAACCACACTCTTACCATACAAACTAGCAACAATCTAGCAATTGTGCTACTTAATATTTACCCAAATCAACTGAAAACTTATATTCACATAAAAACCTGTACATGAATGTCTAGAAGAAACTTTACTTATAACTGCAAGAACCTGGAAGCAATCAAGATGTCCTTCAATAAGCAAATAAAAGAACAAAATGTAGTATATGCATACAGCGGTATTTGTTCTGAGAGAAAAAGAAATGAGCTATCATGCCAAGAAAAGCTAAGCAAGTACATTAAGTGCACATTGCTAAGTGAAAAAGTCAATCTGAAAAGGCTGCAGTGTATGATTCCAAGCATATGACATTCTAGAATAGACAAAACTGTGGAAACTTTTTTTTTTTTTTTTAATCAGTGGTTATCAAGGGTTGAGGTGAAGGAGGGAGGGATGAATAGGTGGAGCTCAGGGAATTTTTAGGACACTGAAACTATGCCACATGACACTGTAATGATGGAAACATGTCAGTATACATTTGCCAAAGCCCACATACTACACAACACAAATGATGAACAATAATGAAAACTATGGACTTTACTACTAATACATCAATACTGCTTCAATTATAACAAATCTACATTCATGCAAACGTGCTACATTAATAGCAAGGGGGACTGAGGAGAAGAAGAGTGTACTTTTCATTCATTGCTCTGTAAAACTAAAACTTCAAACAGTTACCTGTTAAAAAAGGAAAATCTTAAAGTTTTAGTGGGCGAAGAAATTCAACAGAAATTTCTTCAAAGAATACACACTAAAGGTCAATAAAAGAAAAGATGAAATGATGTTCAACCTCATTAGCCATCAGGAAATGTGAAACAGTTCACTCTCAGACAGATATCATCAAAACTCAGATAATAACAAGTACTGGCAACAATGTGGGGAAACTGCAATGTTTATCCAGTGCTCAAAGACTGTAAAATGGTACAGTGGCTCTGGAAAACAAGTTAGCACTTTCTCAAAATGTTAATCACAGAGTCACCATAGGACCCACAACACTTCTAAGTATATACCCAAGAGAACTGAGGGGAAAAAAAGTACCCACAAAAACTTGTATGCAAATAATGTTCAGAGCATCATCATTCATTATAGCCAAAATGTAACGACAACTCAAATGCTCATCAACTAGTGAACTGATTAACAAAATGCAGTATATCCACAAAACAGTATTATTCAGCCACAAAAAGGACTGAAATACTGAGACATGGTAAACATGGATGAACTGTGAATATTTTTTCCAAGTGAAAGAAGACAGAAACAAAAAGGTCATATATTATTATTCCATTTATATGAAATGTCCAGATGGGCAAATCCATGAAGACAGAAAGTAGATTAGTGATTGCCAGGGTGTCAGTGAAGAGGAGGGTGGGAAGAGACTGTTAATAAGAATTTAATAGAGCACTATTAAAAGAGTTTCTTTCTGAGGTGATGAAAATATCCTAGAATTAGTAGTGATGCTACACAACTCTGTGATTATATTAAAACCAATGGATTGTATACTGTAATAAAGGGTGAAATTCATGTCATAGACATTATATCTCAATGAAGCTCTTATATAAAAACAATCAAGCAGCTGACCATCCACAAAAACTGCAAAGGCTTTAGAGAAACTAGTCAAAAAAGCAAATCTAACTCCTAATGCTAAACACTTATTTGGAACTTATCACAGACATATAGGAATTTAAAAGGTATAAACATAATAATATAAAAATTACTATAATATAAAAATATAACTAAAGATAATAAAAACTGTTTAAAAAGTAAGAAAATTTAGAAGCATACTGTGACTCATATTGAGGTTTTTGTTTTACTTTTTCACCCCCTTCACCTATTTCTCCCACCTCCTGCCTCCGGCAACCATCTATCTGTTTTCTGTATTTACAAGTTTGTTCTTTGCTGTTGCTGAGGGTAGGATTTATACATAAGAGACAGCATGTGGCATTTGTGTTTTTCTGTCTGACTTATTTCACTTAGCATAATGCCCTCAAGGTCTAGCCACAAAGCCACGATGTCAGGATTTTCTTTTCTTACAGCTGAATAATGTTCCATCACGCACGCGCACACACACTCATTCCACAATTTCTTTATCCACTCATCCACTGATAAATTCTTAGGCTGTTTCTGTATCTTAACCATTACAAATAATTCTTCAATGACCATGGGGTACATATACCTTTTGGAGTACTTTTAGTACTTTGAATTTCTTTTGATAAATACCCCGAAGTATAATTGATGGATCCTATGTGTTAGTTGCTCAGCCGTGTCCAACTCTTTGCAACCCCATGGATTATAGCCTGCCAGTCTCCTCTTTCCGTGGAATTTCCCAGGCAGGAGTACTGGAGTGGGTTGCCATTTCCTTCTCCAGGAGATCTTCCCGACCCAGGGATCGAACCCAGGTCTCCTGCATTGCAGGTAGACACTTTACCGTATGGTAGTTCTATTTTTAATACTTTGAGGAACTTCCATACTGTTTTCCACAGTGTCTGCACCAATCTACATTCCCACAAACAGCACACACAGATTCTCTTTCTCCACATCCTTGCCAACACTTGTGACTTTTTGCGTTATGAAAAATAGCCATTCTAACAGGTATGAGGCGATACCTCATTCTGGTTTTTTTTTTGGCTGTATCAGGTCTTAGATGTGGCACACGGGATCTTTGTTGTGTCACGCACGATCTTTCACTGTAGCGCCCGGATGCCCTAGTTACGGCACATGAGCTCAGTAGTTGCAGCACGTAGGCCTAGTTGCTCATGGCATGTGGGATCTTGCAATGCAGGTCACCAGGGATTGAACCCGCATCCCTTGTACTGCAGGAATATTCTTAACCACTGGACCATCAAGGAAATCCCTTGTGGTGGTTTTGATTTGCATTCCCTGATAATTTGTGATGTTGAGCATCGTTTCAAGGACTTGTCGGCCATCTGCATGTCTTCCTCAGAAAAATGTTCAGGTCCTATGCCCATTTTTAAACTACATTGTTGGGGTTTTTGATACTAGCCCCTTACCAGATATGTGATTCGCAAATATTTTATCCCATTCAATGTGTTGCCTTTTCATTTTGTAGATGGTTTTCTTTGCTGTGCAGAAGCTTTTTAATTTGATGTAGTCCCACTTGTTTATTTTTGCTTCTGGTGCTTTTAAAATCTGGTTTCAGATTTAAAAAATCGTTGCCAAGACCTATGTCAAAGCATTTACCATTTACATTTTCTTCTAGGACTTTAATGCTTTCAGGTCTTACATTCAGATCTTTAATCCATCTAGAGTTAATTTCTGTGTACAGTGTAAGACAGTTGTTGAGTTTTATTTTTTTGCATGTGCTATCTAGTTTCCCCAACACCAATCATTGAAAAGGCTGTCCTTCTCCCCCTGTATATTCTTGTCTCCTTTGTTATAAACTAACTGACCATAAATGCATAAGTTTATCTCTGGGCTGTCTACTCTGTCTCACTGATCTACGTGTCTGCTTTTATGTCAGTACCATCCTGCTTTAATTACTGTAGCTCTCTAATATAGTTTGAAATCATCACGCATTATGTCTCTGGCTTTGTTCTTTTGTTCTGACTATTTGAGATTTTTTGTCATTCCATACAAGTTTTAGTGCTATTTGTTCTATTTCTTTGAAAAATTTCTTTGAATTATTGGAATTTTGATAGGAATTGCAGTGAATCTGTAGATTGTTTTGGGTGGTATGGACATTTTAATAATAATGATTCAATCATGATTCATCCAATAGTATCTTTTCATCTATTTGTGTCTTCATCAATTTCTTTCATTAATGGCTTAAGAGTTTTCAATATATAGGTCTTTCATCTCCTTGGTCAAATGCAGTCCTAGACAGTTAATTCTTTTCAGTGTAACATTAATTCGATTGTTTGCTTTCTCTTTCTGTACTTTAAGTGTATAGAAATGCAAGAGATTTGTGTGCACTGATATGTATCTTGCAACTTTGCTGAATTGGTTTTTCTAACATTTTTTTTAAATGGAGTCTTTACGCTTTTCCATACATATCATGTCATCTGCAAACAGGTGACATATAAAACAGGGACAGTTTTATTTCTTCCTTTCCAATTTCGATGACTTTTTATTTCTTTTTCTTGCCTAATTGCTCTTGCTACCTTCTATTAAGTTTTATTTCTCTTTCTCTCAAGCCATTCAAGTCACTAAGAAGCAGAAAGGAGGCATTCAGGACCACAAATATCATGCCACCATATTTCTTCTCTCTGGAATAACGAGGTAATAAAACTATATATAATTGTAAAAGCAAAATCAAATAGAATCCTTACTCATTAACCTCTGTACAGTCTTTGAAATTTTAATCCAGTTAAAAGTAACATTTTACCAGTCATTCTACACGACTTGGGAAGGTAGCATAAAACAGTCTGCATCCTTAGGAAGTTTGGCATGTTAACTATGAAAATGTTCCTCTCAGATGACCCACTGCAGGAAACATTATTGACCAGTGGTTCTAGTTGCTGAGTTCTCAAAACCATTTTCTTCTTTGGTGATAAGCCAAGTTTCCCATGAACTGTTCCCTGCCAATGACTCAGCACAGCATGGCAGACATATTTAATGAAGCCCTTTTCCCAAGAGACACTGGACTCTTCTGAAGGTTCAGCCTTGGACTGATGATTCTCTGTTGGTTTTTCTGTAACTTTCTCAGAGCTACACTGAAGTATAAGGTTTTTCCTACTCAGCATGCCATTGTCCTAACCTTCCTCCTCCACAGAGGTTAAGTCTTGGTTTTTACCTTCCACTTGATAATTACAAGTTTTCATGACTCAAAGAATAGAGTTCCATATGACATAACTAAAGATTAATATTTCTTTAAGCTGTCTATAAATTTTATCAAGAATAGATTTTCCACAGTGACTTAAAACAGCTATATAAGTACAAATAATTAGGTATCTCAGAATAAGACTATCAAATAAAAGAGGAAGCAAAACAAAGAGGAAGAAATCCAAAGTAAACAGCAGTTTGTAGTAATTCAGATCTAAAATTAAAACCAATAGAACTTAATTATAAGGAGTTTTAAAATTTACTGGATGTTCTCATAGTATATTGTTTCATTTGATTCACACAACATTGGAGTAAAAAGAAAGCACAATACTTACTGAGTTCCTTTACGCACCAAACACTGGACTGGGGTACCACTGTAATAACAGTATTTCCATTTTACACATGATGAAATTGAAGCTCATAAAGTTAATGGATATACTTAAGCTCACAAAACTATTAATAGTGGACCAAGGTCTTATTTCCCCTATGCTATCTCCAAAATATCATACAGAGAATACTCATATCCCTAAGGCTTGAGCCCATACATTTATCTCTCTTCACTCTACAAAACAGAATATATTAAAAGCAGGGTTCAAATCACTCTCCATTCACAACAGAACAGGAGTGACACTTCACTTCTTCTCTAACATCCTAGCGACAGAACAAGTGAAACCAAGCAGGACACCTGAAACCTATGACTCAGTTCAAAGGAGAATTGAAATTAATAGTTAATGAAGCTAAGACCACTAAGTAATTTAAAATGTAGCTTACTGATTTTCAACTTGGAAAAGCCAGTCTCAACAACGATCAGTATTGGGACTGATTAATCTTCTTCCTGCTCTAATATCAAAGGTATCCTACATAAGGTACCTAGCTGAACTCTACTGTTAGCACCACAACAGCATTTTCTATCACCAGCACTTCCAAACTGGCCAGTTGAGATTAATTTAATTTTAGTATGATGGGTACAGAGGGAAAAAGGCATTCAAATTGTAGGTAAAACACCAGTGAAACTTGTTGTACCGGAAACAACTTGAAAATATATATATAGTTTTTAAGACTACTGAGCAGGGGTAATTAGTTACTCTTGGTATTCTTCCTATCTCTGACCATTCTTTCTCTTCTTGTTTTTTCACCAAAACAAAATGCCTCTCACTGACACCAGCAGGTTCAGTATGTTGGTTTACGAAACAGTGCAAGGAGAAGACCCTATTCTAACTTCTCCTAAAAATATATCATCATTTAATGCAAAATACATGATTATTTAATTCTCGGTAGCAGTGATATAAAAATTACAAATGTGAATAGAATTTTAAGTTGTCAGAAAAATGCCTATTATATCACAATCAAAGGAAATGAATTGGTCAATACATCAATTTTTTTTAATAGCTAACATTTAGCAAGGAGAACAAAGAATACTGAAGTTTCACAAAGAAAAGGTGATACAATGGAAAGAACTGAACTTCGTGTAAGACAGCCTGCCACTTTTCAGCACTTTTAGGAAAAAAAATAAAAATAAAAACAAAATTATATAATAGCTACAAAAACAATTAAAATATTTAGGAATAAGCTTAACAAGAAATGTCAAAACCTATATAAGTAAAACTCCTGAAAGTTTACAAAGTAAACTTGAACAAATGAAAGCTATCTCCTATTTCTGGATAAGGTAACTCAACATTATGGAGAGGCAATTAACTCCTTAACTTATAAAGCTGATGAAATTCCAATTAAAAATAAACAAGCTTTCTCAAGGAGTTAGTCAAAATGATACCAAAATTCATAGTGAAAAATATACATCCAAACATAGCTAGAGTAACATGAAAAGGAAAAGCTACAAGGGCAGACTAGCCCTACCAGACACTGAAACATAGTACAAAATGAAATTAGAACAATGTGGTTACTGACTTAGGAATACACAAATGACCCAGCAGAACAGAACAGAAAGTCCAGAAATAGACCAAATTACAGGTGGAAATTTAGCATATAATAACAATAGCATCTCAAATCATTGGAACATAGACTGTTTAAAAAACTGTATTAAGACAAATGATAAATGCTTTAGAACAGATAAAATTAGATCAATAACTCATATATACATGGTTATAAATAAACTCCACACACAGGAATAAACTTCAAATGGATCAGGGGTCTAAATGTGAAAACGGAAATTTTACAACTGCAAGAAAATATGGATGAATTTCTCTTTAAATTGAGGAAAAGGCTTTCTCTATAAGACTTTATAAGGAAAAGACTTTCTAATCACAACTAAAATCTAGATAGGATAAAAAGTGGAAAATGAACACATGAAAACATATATTATCAATTAAAACTATAATGAGATACCATTTCTCACCTATCAGATTGACAAAAATTGAAAAAGTAAACCAATTCATGTTATCAATGTGAATAAATAGGCATTCACATATTACTGGAGAGAATATAAATCTATACAAGCTCTTGTGCAGAGGAATTTAGCAATATCATACCAAACTTCATGTGTTTCTGTTCTGATTCAGCAGTCCTATCTAGTTCTCTTAGTTTACTATGAATATACACATCTAACAAAAAATACTTATGCACAAAGCTTTCCATACCAGCCCCCTGGGAGATTACTATATATTGAAAAGTAATTCCATATCCATATATAGAAGAGTGGTTGGAATCAACACTGAAATACTATAAAATTCTAAAAAAGATAAGAAAAATCTCTGAACTGATATGCAGTGACTTTCAGGAACTATAGTTAACAGGAAAAGCAAAGTATAAAGAGTACCTCTCTCTATTATATTATGTGTAAGAAAGAAATCAAGAAAATTACAGTTACCCTCTATGTTCCTGGGTTCCAGAGCCAGGGATTCAACCAAGCTGGAATCAAAAATACTCAGGGGAGAAAAGCTCCAGAAAGTTTCAAACATCAAAACCTCAAATTGCCACATCAGCAACTATTTACATAGCATTTAAATTGTATTTGCAACTATTCACATAGCATCAACACTGTATTAGATACTATAAGCTATCTAGAAATGATTTAAAGTATATGGGAGACTTAGTTATATGGAAATACCATGCCATTTTATACATGGGACTTGAGCACCTACAAACTTTGGTATCCACTATGGGTCCTGGAACCAGTTCCCTGTGAATAACAAGGGATGATTACACACTGACTGTTCATTTGAGCCAAAGAAACCCAGAAAAAGTAAACGACAACATAAAGAGATTGGCTATCCAGAGGGAGTGAGAGAGAACAAGACTGAGGGAATAACATCGTTGTATCTGACTTTTAGAACCACTTAACACAGACTGAAAATACACAGACTTTTTCAAAAAGTCAAAAAGAATGGAGATACAGCTCTACGAAGGGATATAAGCAAAAACAGATGAACCAAACTGTATTTCAGATGAATAACTTAACTATGATAAAGGAAAAGATTAAAACTTTTTTAAAAAGCAAGAAAAAGAACTCATCCAAGTACCTACTGAACAGAATGTACTGTTTCGATACAGCAATGACAGACTGTAATAAAGTATTCTGAAGTCAGACTGCTCGAATTCAAATACCTGCCCATCTAACCACTTGCTAACTGTATGACTTTGGACAAGTTAATTTATAATCTCTTTGTTGTGTAGGTTTCCTTATCTAAATAATAACAGTATCAATATCTCAGTACTAACAGGAAAACTGCTATAAAACTGCTCACGTAAAAACTTTAGATTACTGATAATATTTTAAGGATTTGTTAAGTATTTGCTATCATGCATACATGCTAATTCGCTTCAGTCATCAACTCTTTGCAACCCTGTGGACTGTAGCCTGTCAGGCTCCTCTGTCCATGGGATTCTCTAGGCAAGAATACTGGAGTGGATTGCGATGCCCTTCTTCAGAGGATCTTCCCAACCCAGAGATCAAACCCTCATCTCTTACGTCTCCTGCATTGGCAGGCGGGGTCTTTACCACTAGCACCACCTGGGAAGGATATTAATTTGAAAACACATTAAGTGTGTGGATATCAGGAGACACACATAATAAAAATCCAGTTCTTAAGAAGTAAAATCAGAGAGACCATAAAAACCATTATGTCTCAAATATAGTGAAACAAAAGTACTGTAAAAATTAAGTATTTGCTTCTGCACAACAAAGGAAACTATTAGCAAGGTGAAAAGGCAGCCTTCAGAATGGGAGAAAATAATAGCAAATGAAGCAACTGACAAACAACTAATCTCAAAAATATACAAGCAACTCCTACAGCTCAACTCCAGAAAAATAAATGACCCAATCAAAAAATGGGCCAAAGAACTAAATAGACATTTCTCCAAAGAAGACATACAGATGGCTAACAAACACATGAAAAGATGCTCAACATCACTCATTATCAGAGAAATGCAAATCAAAACCACTATGAGGTACCATTTCACGCCAGTCAGAATGGCTGCGATCCAAAAGTACAAGCAATAAATGCTGGAGAGGGTGTGGAGAAAAGGGAACCCTCTTACACTGTTGGTGGGAATGCAAACTAGTACAGCCACTATGGAGAACAGTGTGGAGATTCCTTAAAAAACTGGAAATAGAACTGCCTTATGATCCAGCAATCCCACTGCTGGGCATACACACTGAGGAAACCAGAAGGGAAAGAGACACGTGTACCCCAATGTTCATTGCAGCACTGTTTATAATAGCCAGGACATGGAAGCAACCTAGATGTCCATCAGCAGATGAATGGATAAGAAAGCTGTGGTACATATACACAATGGAGTATTACTCAGCCATTAAAAAGAATACATTTGAATCAGTTCTAATGAGGTGGATGAAACTGGAGCCTATTATACAGAGTGAAGAAAGCCAGAAAGAAAAACACCAATACAGTATACTAACGCATATATATGGAATTTAGAAAGATGGTAACAATAACCCTGTGTATGAGACAGCAAAACAGACACTGATGTATAGATCAGTCTTGTGGACTCTGTGGGAGAGGGAGAGGGTGGGGAGATTTGGGAGAATGGCATTGAAACATGTATAATATCATGTATGAGACAAGTCGCCAGTCCAGGTTCGATGCACGATGCTGGATGCTTGGGGCTGGTGCACTGGGACGGCCCAGAGGGAGGGTATGGGGAGGGAGGAGGGTTCAGGATGGGGAGCACGGGTATACCTGTGGCGGATTCATTTCAATGTTGGGCAAAACTAATACAATATTGTAAAGTTTAAAAATAAAATAAAATTTAAAAAAAATTAAGTATTTGGAAAGAAGGCAAGACTATGGAAGCTCTTGAATGCACAATTAAAACTGTGCAAGCTTTATTTTCTAGACTATGAGGGACCACAGAAGATGTGTGTGTAGTAGAAACAATATGACCAAAATGAGCTGTGGGATTATTCTAAAGTTGGAATGCAAGATTTTTAAGAAGATCAGATGTAGAGCTACTAGTGATAAAGCCAAATAATGACAAAGGTCTGGCTAGAACAGTAGTGATGAGAAAAGGAAATGGCAGGGGGTGCCGCAGGCAGCATAAAATTAACCAAGTTGGGTAATGATTGGATATGAGGTATGAGAGAATGGACGAATACGGATGACAGTGAATGAGAAAACCGTTAGAAGGAAAGAATAAGAAGGAATGGGAACCAATAGAAAGAATTTCCTTTAAGACTGACAGTTAAGTTAGAGTTACATAAGAAGACTTGTCAATTTGAAAATAACGGTACCTTCAAATATCAAGACTGAGTGGGCATTTGGCAACATAGGACTAGTGCTCAGAAGAGAATAAACTGAAGAAAAAAACTTTAGAGTTTTTTTTTAAACCTCTTTAGAATGTTCAATGTTGGAGAAGGAAATGGCAACCCACTCCAGTGTTCTTGCCTGGAGAATCCCAGGGACGGGGGAGCCTTGTGGGCTTCTATCTATGGGGTCACACAGAGTCGGACACAGCTGAAGCAACTTAGCAGCAGTAGCAGCAGAATGCTCAAAACATTCTGTAGCGTACAGACACAAGAATGTGTGCTATTTCAGAGCAGTGATAACCTCTTAATTTTTTATCCCTTAATGTTAAGCACAGTTCCCAGAACACAGGAGACTCTCAGTAAAATGCTGCAGAGGTGGGCAGAGTAGGGAAGGGAACAGAGCTGCATGGCTTGTTAATGGCAGAGGCTCAATGAGAGCCCAGGTCTCCTGACTCTCCACTGTATCATAATGAAGAGATGACCTCTGATCATCCATACACAGGACACTCTAAGGGGATCTTGTAAGAAAAAAAAATGAACTGTGGGAAGTATCTAGGGGCAGATGGAAGGGAGATATAAGAATATAGCAGGAAAGAAATGTCAGTTATAGGGGGAAAAATGACAGTGTTGTATCATAGACTCGAAGGAAATTTTTCAAGAAAGGAAGCACAGTCAACTGTATCAAATGAACATATGCTACAGGCAATGTTTCTCTGGTCTCCTACATCAATGAGACCCAAGGCAGACAGAGGTCACATTTTAAAATAAAGAATTAAGAAATTTTAATCTATCTTTCACAACATTTTAAATACATATATCACTCATAGCTACAGTTAAAAAAAAATACTGCAATCTTCAGTAAATTTTATCTCAACATAATACACAATGGAAAAGTCACTACAGTAGTTAAGCTGAACAAACACTTGTGCAATAAATGAAACCTGAAGCAAAAGGAAACACTTTAAAAAGTAATTATATACATGTACTGACAGCAACAAAAAACACATGAACTACTGAAGGTCTTACCTTAAATCTCTTGTCTTGCAATACTTTCTTGATGGCAACCAGTTCTCCTGAATCACAAAGTTTGGCTTGATACACCACACCAAATGACCCATTTCCAATCACTTTAGTGTCTGTATAGCTGACTTCTTGTGGCCTGTCTGGACCCTGCCCAGGAGTTGCCACCACTGTGGTCACCTTGCTGCCATCTTTGTCTCCTAAAAGAAAAAAGGGATAGAAAAATGAGAACTGCAAAGACTTCAACCGAGAAAATTGCCACAGTATACCGAGTAAACTATGTGCGTTTTAAGTCCCTTCAGTCATGCCTGATTCTTTGTGACCCTATGGACTGTAGCCCACCAGGCTCCTCTGCTCATGGGATTCTCCAGGCAAGAATAACGGAGTGGGCTGCCATGCTCTCCTCCAGGGGATCTTCCCAACCCAGGGATCGAACCTGCATCTCATGTCTCCTGCATTGGCAGGTGGGTTCTTTACCACTAGCGCCACCTGGGAAGCCCAAATATTCTATAATTATTTTTAAATGCTCATGTTCATTTATCATATCTATCATCACAGAATTATTTCAACTATTTGTTTCAATTATAAGTAATTATTTTAACCACCATTTATTCAGTCACTCTATAGAGCAGGCACCATGCTTAGTTTATACACATGAATTCATTTAATGAAAACAATCCCATGAAGTAGACAGCACTGTTCCTATATAAACATAATAAGAAAAATGCTAAATTTGTCCAGTCAAAAGGCAAATGATGGACTCACCAAAGAATCCTTATCTGTCCAACTCTAAAAGCCCTAATTTTTTCCCCAGGCTTTCTTCTTGTACTTGAAAAAAAGATACGTGCAACTGAAAACATCTAATTCTGTTTCTATTCAGACCACTCTCCCTTTAGGAAGGTAAAGCTTTAAGTTTTTGCTTCTCCGCGTCTTATTTCTTCTTAAGAAAATAGTGATACATTTCCAAGAAAAGTCAGATGGGGAAAAGAAACAGGGGAATGTTAATTTGGGGGTAAGAGACGCAAACCTTGTAAGAAAAATCAAACCCATTCTGAACTGAGCCTCATTCATAACTATCTCACCAGCACTGGGGTCTCTGCCCACTCATGGCCATCTCCTCATCTCTTCTGCCTTCATTTCCCGCCAGTAACAATCCAAAGATTATTTCCAAGTTCAAGAGCCACCTCCTTTCTTGACTAAACAATCACCTGACTCTCTGAATTCTTAAACTATTTCAAACCATTCTATACCACTGAGCACTTGATTTTAAAAAGCTTTAAATTGTTCCTTTAGTGATTTCAGAATACACCCAGATTCTAGGGACTACAATCTTTGCAAAGCAGCAATTATGACTTGTGCTTCTTCTCTCTTTGCTGACATTTCTAAAACCAGTTCTCACTGACAAAACTGCACATTGCTTTTTCTCTCTCCTACTCTTCCATTATACCAATTTTAAGATGTTAGTTGAATTCATAGTAACCTCATAAAAGAAAAATGATGCAATAGTTAAATCCAAATACCAAACCAAGATGATGAAATATGTATTCATTTGTCTCACACATTAAAAAATATATATATATAATAATCTGATTTTCCAATGGTTTGAGTCTTTCCCCTACTCAATTTAAGACTGCCAGAAAAATGAATATCCAAATGTTAGTGGCATATTGTAAACAATATTTACAGCCATTTAAGCTCACAGAGTTAATATATACAAAAGCCAAAAAGCAGTATCTGCAACTGATTAACTCTCTTGTGTGTAAGGCAGCCTTCATGACAGATACAAAAACAATGAATGATTCCTACATACAACAGCTAGGTGGTTTATAGGCAGTCTATACTGTATCACAGCCAGCTATCTGAAACACGTATGTCTTTAGTTTTAAGGTGAAACACCTGAACAGATATGATTTAGTTAGCACAAATCCAATATGACTTGTAGAAAGAATAAATCAAATATTGTCAATACCATCATTTTATTTCCAACAGTTTTACATATGCTTTAAATGTACATAAACTTCAGCACAAGACAACAACATACATAAGTTTCCTCTCACCTCTAGTTATCTAG
This sequence comes from Bison bison bison, assembly GCF_000754665.1. NCBI lineage: Eukaryota > Metazoa > Chordata > Mammalia > Artiodactyla > Bovidae > Bison > Bison bison. The sequence goes on from NW_011494787.1 coordinate 10,912,463, forward strand.
TAAAATAGATCTTAGACATATATGCTAAAAACTTAATTAAATCTAATCTGAGTTCTAAATGATCATGCCTCACTCCCCCAAAATATTCCATAGAACTCATTTTTGATCACGTTAATCAACTTGTATGCAGATCAAGAAACAACAATTAGAATCAGACATGGAACAAGGGACTAGTCGAAAATTGGGAAAGGAGTACAACAAGGCTACATATTGTCACCCTGCTTATTTAACTTATATACAGAGAACGTCATGCAAATTCCTGGGCTGGATGAATCACAAGCTGTAATCGAGATTGCCAGGAGAAATATCAATAATCTCAGATATGAAAATGATACCACTCTAATGGCAGAAAGTGAAGAGGAACTGAAGAGCCTATTGATGAGGTGAAAGATGAAAATAAGAAAGCTGGCTTAAAACTCAATATTCAAAAAAACTAAGATCATGGCATCTGGTCCCATCACTTCATGGCAAATAGACCGGGAAAAAATGGAAACAGTGACAGACTTTATTTTTTTAGGCTCTAACATCAATGAGGATGGTGACTGCAGCCATGAAATTAAAAGACGCTTGCTCCTTGGAAGAAAAGCTATTCTTCTTTTTGGAAGAAAAGCTATGATAAACCTAGACAGGTTTTAAAAGGCAAAGATATTATCACTTTGCTGACAAAGGTCCGTCTAGTCAAAGCTATTGTTTTTCCAGTCATGTATGGATGTGAAAGTTGGACCATAAAGAAGGCTGAGTGCCAAAGAATTGATGCTTTTGAATTGGGAGTGCTAGAAAAGACTCTTGAGAGTCCCCTGGACAGCAAGATCAAACCAGTCAATCCTAAAGGAAATCAGTCCTGAATATTCACTGAAGGACTGATGCTGAAGCTGAAACTCCAACATTTTGGCCACCTGATATAAGAGCCAACTCACTGGAAAAGACCCTGATGATGGAAAAGTTGGAAGGCAAAAGGAGAAGGTGGCAGAGGATGAGACGGTTAGACAGCATCACTGATTCAATGGAGATGAATTTGAGCAAACTCCGGGAGGCAGTGTAGGACAGGGAAGTCTGGTGTGTTGCAGTCCACGGGGTTACAAAGAGTCAGATATAGCTTAGTGACTGAGCAACAACAAATCTTAACCACCACTTCTAAGTACAAACCTTACTATAAGTTTCTTCTCCATTTATAAAATAAACCTATCCTTACTTGTATTATTGTACTTGTACTTAAAATCCAAAGTGTTGAATACATTTTCTTGTAATCCTATTGTTCCAAAGAAAATAAAAAGTGATTTCAAACAGTTTGACTTTTCTCTAGATCATTCAAGTCAAAAACCATATCACCAAATATATGTATACATGTATACATATATATAATATATATACACACACACATACATATATATAATACACACACACACACACACGCACACCATGGACTGTATGGTTCATGGGACCGCAAAGAGTCGGACACGACTGAGCAACTTTCACACACACACATATATACATATTAAAAGAACAATGAATTAATAACTCCAATTCCACTGAACAAGTTTCTTGTGGGATCTCACAGGTCTAATTCACAAAACAAAGCATCATCATTTTTTAATTGATATAGATATTAACAATGGGTACTCTACTCCACAATTTTAGCTGAAAACAAAAACCGTCTGGGTATAACCAAAAATTACGATTTCCCACTCTATAATCATATTTTAAGCTGCCCAAGTGGCCCAGTTGTAAATAATCCACCTGCCAATACAAGAGACATAAGAGATGCAGGTTTGATCCTGAGTTGGGAAGACTCCCCTGGAGAAGGAAATGGCAACACACTTCAGGATTCTTGCCTGGAAAATTCCATGGACAGAGGAGCATGGCAGGCTATAGTCCATGGGGCCACAAAGAGTTGGACACGACTGAGGGACTGAGCACTATCTACTACTGTTACACTCGTAAATGTTTATCCCAACATTATGATTTGCCTATAGGAAGAGGCACAAATAAGGTAATTCTGCAAAAATATTAAAAGCAGAGTTGAAAGATAAATGGGTGCCACAGAGGCTATAGCTGAGAGAGAGTCTTGAGGCCTCAATTTTAAACTGATTGGATGTGAACAGAGACCAATCCTTTTACCCTCTTACACATCTAGTAACAACAACAACAAAATAACCCTGCTTACTATCTTAGCAAAAATTAAAAGGTTTACCCTATTCTCTTTTGAGCAGTGAGAGAAACTGCTGAGAACTCTTACAGGCTAGCAGGAACTCTTCCTCCACTAGCAGGAAATCCTGGGTATACAAGGAACAATGGCTCTAAGACCTTGTGCCCAAGCATCCTGGAATTTTTATTCAGAAATCATTCAAGCTCTTCAAGACTGCTCCATCAGATACCTGAAATAGCAGAGCTGTAGAGAACGGCAAGGTAACACTGGCGGTGACTTCGTATGAGCATCAGTAGTGCATGGGACAGTCGGCAGCTAGTGTGCCAGGGAAAAGCATGTCACCATTTGGCACTGCAATTTGCTGACTTGGCAATAAGGTAACAGCTGTATAAAATTTCACTGTACAAAAAGAACTTTCCGATTCATTGTTTCATCTACTCTAATCCTTACGATAAATGGAGGGAACTTATTTATTATGCTTCAAATGCAAATAAGAAAAATAAGAGAAACAAACTTGTCCAATATAACAGAGCTTTAGGTGACAGAACTCTTCACTCGCCTCAGGCTGTCTCTGCCATGTTTTACAACCTTCCCACTACTACTGAAAGACCAACTTCATATACCATCCCTACCAAAGAAGGAGATGCTTCTGAAAATATAATGTAAAAAGGTCAGCTCCAGATTAACAAAAGAATAAATAAGTAATCTTTTGTAGTTCAGGCCTCAATTACTCATTTATTAATAGCTGAAGAGCTATTTCCAAAGATGTTTTGGCAACATTAAGTTTGAAATTTATCCTAATTGGAAACCAAAATATGGAGAACAAAAATGTAAAACAACTGATTCTGTGATGTTCAATTTAGAAATTGGATAACTTTGAATCTTAACAATAGAGCATCATTTTAAACACTACTACCAACAAACCAAAAATCCTCATGAAAAGCTAGAATTCATAACAAACAGGCCTCTTTAAAAAAAAAACAAACAAACACCATTTTGCCTAATATTAAATTTCCCAGAATCCAGGGTATCATAAGTCTCACATCAACTACAATAAAATTGGTCTCCAAAAAATGCCACTTTATCTCAGCAGCAACAACAGCAAAGCAGTGGGAGTAGCTCAGTTTCAGGCCTCTCTTCTGGCCAGAGAATTCTTAGGATCCTCTATTGCAATCAAAATTCACTCAAGTAGTATGAATGTCCCATTCTAATTAGAACATAGAATTAAAATCCCTACTCTTTAACACAATGGTTAAATCTTAAAAATATAAACCATAAAACAGTCCTCCTGAAGCAATGCAAAAGTGGTATGCAACAGAACAACCACTTTCCATTGAAGGCTGTTAAATATAGAATACAATTTTACAAAAGCCTTAGATGTATCCCATAATATGTGCAGCCTAGTTCTCAATCTCTCAAACAAAGTTTGTACCTGTAAACTGTATCTTGTGGTTACATTTTTTTCATCTTCTGAAATCAATCCTCAGAACAATGGACCCTGAGATGAACAAATGTTACAAGGTAACACAATCCATATTAAAAGTGTGGACTCAGCATCCTGAACCAAAAGGCCACTTCAGGCATCCATGAAGATGTCGGAGGTATCTGACACTGATATTCTAATTTTAAAGTTTCTTAAGATTCAGAGCTCAGAAAAAGCAACAACTGTGATACTGCTTAACTGGGAGGCTTTTAGAGATGTTAGTAAGTCATACTAACATAAACTGAGCAAAGTTAGCAATGACTAACTCTATAAAATCTTCCTTTACCTCAAAAATAACATCTCCATGTAGAAATATCAAAAGTAACATCTCCATGTAGAAAAACCAAGTCTATAAATTCCAGAGAAACCGGCACACCAGGTACGATACAAGAAGATACAAGGTATTTTTATGAAGCTTTTTAACCTAACAATAAGGATTTGTAGGGAAACTAGCTCTGACTCTTGCCTCTCATGAAGAGAAACAACATCTATTTCTTATGGATGCCCAAATATAGGAGAAGGCAATGGCACCCCACTCCAGTACTCTTGCCTGGAAAATCTCATGGACGGAAGAGCCTGGTAGCTGCAGTCCATGGGGTCACTCAGAGTCGGATATGACTGAGCGACTTCACTTTCACTTTTCACTTTCATGCACTGGAGAAGGAAATGGCAACCCACTCCAGTACTCTTGCCTGGAGAATCCCAGGGATGGGGGAGCCTGGTGGGCTGCCGTCTCAGGGGTCGCACAGAGTCGGACATGACTGAAGTGACTTAGCAATAGCAATATAACACTCTATTGAAAAACACTACATAAATTTTTTAAAGAACAATAACAAAAAAATCACCTTATCAAGCATGTAAGATAGTCTGAAAGGGAAACATTGACACTGTCAAATTTTCAGGTTTTTAAATTAAAGTTCAAACAACTCTTTATCCAAAGTAAATGGCTAAGAAACTTCTATTAAAGCAATACATACTCTCCAAGATAAACACAACTTAGATACATGAAAACAACATAAAAATAAGTAAAAGGGAAAAAAGAGCAATGACCTGAGGTCCACAGAAAATCAGAGACAAACTCTAAAATAAACATATTGCTGTCATGAAACAGGGGCTTTACTCAATAATGTGGAAGCTCTATCAAGAGTACAACTGCTCTCATACCTTGAAGCAAAACTATTAACAAAGCAAAGGAATGCCAACTAAGCATCTGAATCAGTCACCTCAAGCCAATGGTCAATAGCCTCGTTAAAATTTTTAGGGCGATTTCTATGTAAAATTGTGGTAAAAATATTTCTAGCAAAGTCTTTTCCCTTAGATAGACACAATTCATCTCCACATGATTCTATCTAAAAGACTGGAAACACACAACAAAAAATTACTAAATTTCCTTTGGGGACAGGAAGAGTAAACACAAGGAGAAGCAGGGAAAACAAAATGGACAGATGTCATACACGAGCTGGCTGGGGGAGATGTTTTCCTGTATTTCACTTATAGAAGTGAAAGGAAAACACAGGGTGATAGAGGATAACAATGAGACAGGAAAGATTCTAGAGTCCTTGACAGCACAATAATACCACACTTTGAATCACAGGCAGATACCATCCCAGTGTTCACAAGCGTTGATTCTGAAGAACCATAAAATAACCTTAAGAAAAGAAGAAACCAGTCAAGGGCTTGTCCTTAGATACATAATGGTGTTAATATTTAAGTACATGCCACACAGTGAGTGCTCAACAAATTAGATTCTCTGAACTTGGATTATTGGCAGTGGCAACAGTTTACAAAAAACAACAATAACAATTCTTCTGTTCTGCTATGCTCTTTTACCACCAGGAACATACCCTACTACAGTGCCTATCACAATGCTTGATACTTATTAAGAGTCCAAGCCCCTTACTTGACCATGAGCTCTCAGGAAAGCCAGACATTATTAAACTATTAAATTAATTTCCCTAATGCTTATTAGCAGAGGGTTCAGCATAACGCAGGTGCTCAGCAAACGTCTGCTCTTGAATTTATATAAAAATTGCTCAAGCAGAATTACTAGGATTTGGGAACTGACTACTTCCTGCTAAACAAACATTCAGCAGTGTTTTTACTTCTTATGCTTGCCACTGATCAGATACAAAGCCCTAAGGTAGGCAGAAGCCTTACAAATAGCAAAGCAGACTGGTGGGTTTACTGAAAACAAGGCAACAACAAGAAGTCAAAACAAAAAAACACAATTTGTCACATGTGAATCTATTTACAGGTAGAATTACTCTACTTCATAACCCTTTTACAAATGATTCTGGTTTCTTCGGGGCATCAATATGCAGCAATGGATAAGAAATTGGCAGGGACATCGCTGAGGTCTTAAGTTTAATTTACATCAATACATATTTAAGTGTATTTCTAGCCTACTATTTTATGCAAGCACCACTCAAATGGTGGACTTAGTTATATCTAGGAGAGTTTACTAAAAATGAAGATTCTAGAATCTCACCACAGAAACACTCAGTAGATCTGCAGTGAAGCCCAGGATGCTTAATAAACCACCCACGTGCTTCTTGATGTAGTTTCAACATCCATACTTTGAGAATCATCAGTTCAGTTCAGTCATTCAGTCGTGTCCGACTCTTGCAACCCCATGAATTGCAGCACGCCAGGCCTCCCTGTCCATCACCAACTCCCGGAGTTTAACCAAACTCATGTCCATCAAGTCGGTGATGCCATCCAGCCATCTCATCCTCTGTCATCCCCTTCTCCTCCTGCCCCCAATCCCTCCCAGCATCAGGGTCTTTTCCAATGAGTCAACTCTTCGCATGAGGTGGCCGAAGTATTGGAGTTTCAGCTTCAGCATCAGTCCTTCCAATGAATACCCAGGGCTGATCTCCTTTAGGATGGACTGGTTAGATCTCCTTGCACTCCAAGGGACTCTCAAGAGTCTTCTCCAACACCACAGTTTAACAGCATCAATTCTTCAGTGCTCAGCCTTCTTCACAGTCCAACTCTCACATCCATACATGACCACTGGAAAAACCATAGCCTTGACTAGACAGACCTTTGTTGGCAAAGTAATGTCTCTGCTTTTGAATATGCTATCTAGGTTGGTCATAACTTTCCTTCCAAGGAGTAAGCGTCTTTTAATTTCATGGCTGCAATCACCATCTGCAGTGATTTTTTTGAGCCCCCAAAAATAAAGTCTGACACTGTTTCCACTGTTTCCCCATCTATTTCCCATGAAGTGATGGGACCAAATGCCATGATCTTAGTTTTCCTGAATGCTGAGCTTTAAGCCAACTTTTTCACTCTCCTCTTTCACTTTCATCAAGAGGCTTTTGAGTTCCTCTTCACTTTCTGCCATAAGGGTGGTGTCATCTGCATATCTGAGGTTATTGATATTTCTCCCGGCAATCTTGATTCCAGCTTGTACTTCTTCAGCCCAGCGTTTCTCATGATGTACTCTGCATATAAGTTAAATAAGCAGGGTGACAATACACAGCCTTGATGTACTCCTTTTCCTATTTGGAACCAGTCTGTTGTTCCATGTTCAGTTCTAACTGTTGGTTCCTGACCTGCATAATACCACTTAATTCATACAACAATTCTGTGATATACTCATAATAATCACTTAACAAATGAGTGAAACTAAGGTGTTTGAAAGGTTTACTGGCAATATGCCCAAAGTAACCTCTTCAATAAAGAGTACCCATGGGATTCAGATCTGTCCATTTACTCTAAAACCTGTACCCTACTACACTACATTGCTTAAGACTATGCCTTGAAAATAACACATAGTGGGTCAAGGTCCTAAAATCAACCTTGTATTTTCAGCAAAATAAAAAATTTTAAATACTTTACAGTATTGATAATTATTAAGAGTCCAAGCCCCTCACTTGACCATGAAGTGGTCAGAACCTTATAGAAGGTTCTGATGCAAAATTCTTACTTTAAAATATCTATTCTCCTTTTGAACTAATTTGAATTGACTCTATTTTAAAATCTTCTCTTAAAACCCAAATTTTACTTTAAGCCAAAAACTAGAATGAACCATGCTAACTTTCAAATGTCTGAACCTAAATATTATTTTACTCATGGTCCTTTCTTCTAACTTGAGTGAACTGGAATAAAATCAAACCAAAACCAAAATGAATAAATATTTTACTTGGTGTTAAGCCCTCACTTGAAACACTATCAAGATGTATTTTAGAAACAGGTTTATCTCCCATAAAAGTAAAAGGCTTGCAGCATGTGTGTAAAGAGCTTTGGCTTTTAGGAATTAACATCAGAATGTAAGTCTTAAACATGCTTATCTGTTTGATTTACCAAAACTACTTGACATGGGCAGGGAGAAAGTAGACAAATACACTAAATTTTTCTGAATGAGGAAGTTTACCATATTACCAAAGAAAAGAGTATGCCACACACACGTAAAGAATAAATGCTGGACAGACTGAAGAAACAGATGTGAGTGTGTTCTCCGTCCCTCAGTCACATCCAGCTGTTTGCAACCCCGTGAACTGCAGCCCACCAGGCTCCTCTGTCCATGGGATTCTCCAGGCAAGAACACTGGAGTGGGCTGTTAAGCCCTTCTCCAGGGGATCATCCCGACCCAGGGATCGAACCCAGGTCTCCTGCATCGCATGCATCCGAGCCATGCGAGCCATCCGAGCCAACCCCAAAGAAACAAATAATTACTTTAAAAACACAATGACTCACTGATCAGGGCTCACACTTGTGGCAACTTCAATCTTGAGCCATCGTGAATCCTCAAAAAATAGCTCTCACAAAGCTGATATATACTACTCTAGCTTTTAGAGAGTGTAATATTAAAATCAGGACTCTACAATTTTTTTTTAATGGATTTCATCTGTTCCTGGCCGGACATACATCCCCCTCAATCCTCTCAATATTACCTTCTGACAACCCAAATCCATGCAGTGGGACAGCTGACTCATCAGTCTTGCTTTCCCCTGAATTACCCACCAAAGTTATCTCCACTCCTAAATCCAACCTGCTTTTCCAATAGCACAGCATACAATTGACATACATTTTACATGCATTTCAAAGTGAAGGTTCTTAACCTATAATTTTGTTATATTTCAAACAGTAGTAAAGGAGAGAAGGGGAAGGATGGGATCTGTTTTATCCCATTAGACCTGCTTACTCTAGGTTAACCCCATATGCTTTACTAATTACAATTTAACAACTAATATCCAATCTATGAGGGCAACCATGATGTTTATCACACATTTATTGCTGTAGCTCATTTTATGCCTATGCACATAGCAGGCTGTAAAACATCTGCTCTTGTAAGTGAACAACTTCCTATAGGATTCCACTAAACACTGAAGACTGGTAAGTCTTAAGGTCACTAAAACAAGTACCTCTAACATGATACAAGACCCTGTAATCTCAAAAGAGTTGAATCACTCAACAGACTGAAAAGAAAACGCAAAGACAAAACTCAGTGATTTGACAGTCTTCCCCAAGACCAGCCTTGATAACCACACAACATTATCAACAATAACATATTTGTGGAGCACTTTGTAGTTTACAAACATGTTTAGAACCATAACCTCACTTTATCTAGGCAATAGTCCTACAAGGGAGGTAGAACCAATAATGAACTGTAGAACTGAAGCTCAAAGGTAAGCAAAACTGCTCAAGATAACAGTAATATTGAAAACTACAACCCAGGGTCATCCAATATCCAAGTTCAGTATACTTTCTGATGCCTAAAAAAAAAAAAAAAGAAAGTTAACCAAGCCATTTCTTTCTATTCCAAAATAAATCCATAAAAATAATTCTGCCAAGAGAAACAGACATTTTAATATAAACTGCAAAAATACTTTTAATAAAAAAATTGCTTCATTTTGCCTGAGCTATAAGGCTACCTGAGAGACGAGTCATCTAAAATGAGTAAAATGAGTCAGAATTCCCGAGGAAAATCAAATCAGTGACCTGACAGCAAACATTTATGTATTTGAACAGATTTATCACAAAATAATCATCCAGTGATTAGCAACAGCTGCTACTTTAGCAGGAACACATTTCCTGCCCTTTTTGTTTTTCTTTTGCAGGACATGTGTACAGGGACAAGGGGACTGGTTAATTCTAAATAAGAAACCTATTGGGGACAGAAAAAGCAGGGAAGCATGAGTTTTCTAATCAAGAAACAAAAAAGAATTACGAAGAATACAGCTCTCTACATACACAGCTTTAGGAATCTCCTACTGACCTGGCTGAACTATACTATGTTGCTTTTATATGCTTTTTTATGTGCCAGGTCTTAGCTGTGGCACTTGGGTTCTTCAGTTGCAGCATATGGGATCTAGGGGCAGATTTCCAGGTGGTGGAGTGGTAAAAAATCCACCTGCCACTGCAGGAGACACAAGACAAACAGGCTCCATCCCTGGGTTGGGAAGATCCCCTGGAGTAAGAAATGGCAAACCACTCCAGTACTCTTGCCTGGAAAATTCCATGGAGAGAAGGAATCTGGTAGGCTACAGTTGATTGGGTCACTAAGAGTCGGACATGACTGAGCAACTAAACACACACAGATGGGATCTAGTTCCCAAAAGAAAGAAAGAAAGCACTAAGTTGTGTCCGACTCTTGCAATCCCATGAACTGTAGTGTGCCAGGCGCCTCTATCCATAGGATTCTCCAGGCAAGAATACTGGAGTGGGTTGCCATTTCCTTCTCCAGGGAAACTTCCCAACCCAGGAACTGAACCCAGCTTTACTGACTGAGCTACATGAGAAGACCCAACCAGTGATTAAACCTGAGCCCCTTGCACTGGAGGCACAGAATCTTAGCCACTGGACCACCAGGGAAGTCCCCAATATTTTAGTTTTCATAAATATAAAGATAACATATTTGCCTGATAATAATTTAATCTATGGAAAGATACACCCATTTGAATGCAGAATTCCAAACAGCAAGGAGAGATAACAAAGCCTTCCTCAGTGATCAATGGAAAGAAATAAAGGAAAACAACAGAACAGGAAAGACTAGAGATCTCTTCAAGAAAATTAGAGATACCAAGGGAACATTTCATGCAAAGATGGGCACCATAAAGGACAGAAATGGTATGGACCTAACAGAAGCAGAAAATATTAAGAGGAGGTGGCAAGAATACACAGAACTATACAAAGAAGATTTATTTTCATGATCCAGATAACCACTATGGTATGATCACTCACCTAGAGCCAGACATCATGGAATGTGAAGTCAAGTGGGCCTTAGGAAGCATCACTACAAACAAAGCTAGTGGAAATGATGAATTCCAGTTGAGCTATTTCAAATCCTAAAAGATGCTGCTGCTAAAGTGCTGTATTCAAAATGCCATCAAATCTGGAAAACTCAGCAATGGTCATAGGACTGCAAAAGGTCAGTTTTCACTCCAATCCCAAAGAAAAGCAGTGCCAAAGAATGTTCAATTACCGCACAATTGCACTCATCTCACACGCTAACAAAGTAATGCTTAAAGTGCCAACATTCGCTGGATCATTGAAAAAGCAAGATAGTTCCAGAAAAACATTTATTTCTGCTTTATCGACTATGCCAAAGCCTTTGACTGTGTGGATCACAACAAACTGCGGAAAATTCTTAAAGAAATGGGAATACCAGACCACCTTACCTGCCTCCTGAGAAATCTGTATGCAGGTCAGGAAGCAAGTTAGAACCGAACATGGAACAACAGACTGGTTCCAAATCAGGAAAGGACTACATCAAGGCTGTATACTGTCACCCTGCTTATTTAACTTATATGCAGAGCACATCATGCGAAATGCCAGGATGGATGGAGCACAAGCTAGAATCAAAATTGCTGGGAGAAATATCAGTAACCTCAGATATGCAGATGACACCACCCTTAGGGCAGAAAGCAAAGAAGACTTACTAAAGAGCCTCTTGATGAAGGTGAAAGAGGAGAGTGAAAAAGTTGGCTTAAAACTCAACATTCAAAAAACTGAGATCATGGCATCTGGTCCCATCACATCATGGCAAATAGATGGGGAAACAGTGGAAACAGTGAGAGATTTTATTTTGGGGGGTTCCAAAATCACTGCAGATGGTGACTGCAGCCACGAAATTAAAAGACACTTGCTCCTCGGAAGAAAAGCTATGACCAACCTAGAGAGCATATTAAAAAGCAGAGACATTACTTTGCCAATAAAGGTCCGTGTAGTCAAAGCTATGATTTTTCCAGTAGTATGTATGGATGTGAGAGTTGGACTATAAAGAAGGCTGAGTGCCAAAGAATTGATGCTTTTGAACTGTGGTATTGGAGAAGACTCTTGAGAGTCCCTTGGACAGCAAGGAGATCAAACCAGTCAATCATAAAGGAAATCAGTCCTGAATATTTATTGGAAGGACTGATGCTGAAGCTGATACTCCGATACTTTGGCCACCTCATGCAAAGGGTCTTTGAAAAGACCCTGATGCTGGGAAAGATTTAAGGCAGGAGGAGAAGGGGACAACAGAGGATGAGATATGGTTGGATGGCATCACCGACTCTATGGACATGAGTGTGAGTAAGCTCTGGGAGTTGGTCATGGACAGGGAAGCCTGGCATGCTGCAGTCCATGTGGTCACAATCAGACACAACTGAGCGACTGAACTGAACTAAGTTTATTTTAAAAAATACCCCAAATGTGTATAATATTTGGTTGGTAGAAGCTGAAATATGTACATATATAAATAGTAAATTAGCCACTGTTTCTCATTCCCAGTTCTAAACAGCTTCTGAAGATATTCAGTACCAGCCACGAATCAACATAGGGATGTCTAACTTAACACACTATTTTATCACCACCTTCTCTGATGGAAAAGGAATCATTCACATTGTTATGCTCTCCCCCACTCTGTTAAACCTGGATTATCCTTTGGACAATTAAATCCACCTCAGACGACAGACATTCTAAGTTACTTTGCCTTTTTCTTTTTTTTAAATTGTAGTTAACAGAAGAAACTTTCCCTTTCTTTTCCCTATCACTTCATTCCATTCAAAAACTAAAAGAAGCAACCTTAACCACAGCTGGTAAGCAAAAGGACAGCACTTTTGCGCTTACACCAGTGTCAACAGAAAATAAAGCCATGAGCTAAAAAGCCAATTCTATCAACCTATTAAACTCCTGAAACTACCCAGAAAGATTTGCCAGCCTCCTATAGTCTCTATTTACTCCGTATCTTCCTCAGATTAAATCCCTTCATCAATCTAATAATACCAGAATTCGGAAGAATTTTTTGACACTAATTTTTAGAGGGGGTTTACGTTTTACTCTTAGTAGTAATAAAAAGTGATACGTAGAAAATATTATTATTCTCTATTATTTTTCACTGTAGTATGCAGATATTTGGGCTAATTATGGATTCCGTAGGAAAGCCCAGGAATCTAATTATTATATTACATATTTGCAAAATTTTCAATGGAAAATCATGTTCTCAGTTCTAAAACTACTAACAAAATTTAAGAACACAATCTGTTTTTATGGGATAAGACTATTCTGTATAACCTGGAAGGAAAAGAAACATAAAATATTACCGTTTTTTAACTTCTTACACTGTTAAGGTGGAAATGATAGGGTACCTCCTAAGACCTTTAATAATCAGGTAATAAGAGTTCTGTCAACTCCATTACTATAAGGAACACCACACACTTTCAACTAGTGATTTTTACTTTACATTTATAACTACATGAGAAATGACACTATATTTAGCTCAGACAGTAAAGAATCTGCCTGCAATGCTGGAGACCCAGGTTCGAATCCTAGGTTGGGAAGATCTCCCTGGAGAAGGGAACGGCAATCCACTTCAGTATTCTTGCCTAGAGAATTCCACAGATAGAGAAGCCTGACAGGCTACAGTCCATGGGGTGGAAACTGGACACGACTGAGCAATTTCACTTTCACTTTGTCCTGCCTAAGAGAAAAATATATTAAACAGTATTGTACCAACTTCAGTTACTTGAAATTAAATCCATATTGGTTTTTACATTTGCCCCTTTCTTCCTTTCTCTAAAAGCTGACAACATCCCCCAAAACTCTCCCCACAAAAATAAACTTCACAGAATTGAGCAATGCCATTCAGACAGGACAGGCCCAGACCCACCTCTCCATGGAGCAGAGCACTGACAGATCAACTGGGTCAACTCAGAGAGTCTGCTTTGCCTTTCTTCTGACAAAACTGAGCTACAAGGGAAGCTAACTGGACCCTGTTAAATAGAGAGCCCTGGAATGAAACAGTCCAATACTCACAGTGGGGCTACAGTAAGACTTGGCTCCAATTGCTACTGCCCAAGAAGTAGGGCTGATCCTCTTCTAGCATGTCATGAAGAGCATGCTAGGACACCCCCATTCCAGGGGAAAGTAATTCTCATACTGTTAGCTGATAACTTATAACGTAAGAAGTGTTCTGCTGTTGTACAGTCGCTAAATCGTGACCCTTTATGACCCCATGGACTACAGAAGACCATGTTTCCCTGTCATTCACTATTTCCTGGAGTTTGCTCAGATTCATATCCAATGAGTCAGTGACATATCCAATGAGTCAGTGATGCTATCTAACCTTCTTTTCCTCTGCCATCTTCCTTTTCCTTTTGCCTTCAATCTTTCCCAGAATCAGGGTCTTTTCTCATGAGTTGACTCTTCACATCATGTGGCCAAAGTATCGGAACTTCAGCTTCAGCATCAGTTCTTTCAGTGAATATTCAGGTTGATTTCCTTTAGGACTAACTGGTTTGATCTCCTTGAAGTCCAGGGGATTCTCAAGAGTCTTCTCCAGCACTCCAATTTGAAAGCATCAATTATTTGGCACTCAGTCTCCTTTATGGTCCAATTCTCACATCCGTACACGATTACTGGAAAAAACATGGTTTCACTATAAGGACGTTTGCTGGCTAAGTAATGTCTCTGCTTTTTAATATGCTGTCTAGGTTGGTCATAGCTTTTCTTCCAAGGAGCAAGCATCTTTTAATTTCATGGCTGCAGTCACCATGTTGGAGTGGTGATGTTGGAGCCCAAGCAAATAAAGTCTATCACTGCTTCCACTTTTTCCCCTTCTATTTGCCATGAAGTGATGGGACCAGATGCCATGATATTAATTTTTTTCAATGCTGAGTTTTAAGACAGCTTTTTCACTCTTATTTCACCCTCATCAAGAGGCTCTTCAGTTCCTCTTCACTTTCTGCCACTAGAGTGGTATCATCTGTGTATCTGAGGTTGTTGATATTTCACCTGGAAATCTTGATTCTAGCTTGTCCAGTCCAGCATTTCGCATGAAGTACTCTGCATATAAGTTAAATAAGCAGGGTGACAACACCTTTCCCAATTGTAAACCAGTCCGTTGTTTCATGTCTGGTTCTAACTGCTGCTTCTGGATCCGCATACAAGTTTCTCAGGAGACAGGTAAGGGAGTCTGGCACTTTGTTGTGATATACACAGCCAAAGCTTTTAGCATAGTCAATGAGGCAGAAGTAGATGTTTCCCTGGAATTCCCTTGCTTTCTCCATGACCCACTAAACATTGACAATTTGATCTCTGGTTACTCTGTCTTTTCTAAATCTAGCTTATACATCTGGAATTTTTTGGTTCACATACTGCTAAAGTCTAGACTGAAGGATTTTGAGTGTTACTTTGCTAGCATGTGAAATGAGTACAATTGTATAGTAGTTAGAACATTCTTTGGCATTGCCCTTCTTTGGGATTAGAATGAAAACTGATCTTTTCCAGTCCTGTGGCCACTGTTGTGTTTTCCAAATTTGCTGGCAAATTGAGTGCAGCACTCTTAAGAGCATCATCTTTTAAGATCTGAAATAGCTCACCTAGAATTTCATCACCTCCACTAGCTTTTGATCTCAGTTATGAATCCCAGGGACGGAGGAGCCTGGTGGCCTGCCGTCTATGGGGTTGCCCAAAGTCGGACACGACTGAAGCGACTTAGCAGCAGCAGCATGCGTCCTAAGGCCCACTTGACTTCACACTCCAGGAGGCCTGGCGCAAGGTGAGTGACTACACCACCATGATTATCCAAGTCATTAAGACCTTTTCTGTATAGTTCTTCTGTGTTTTCTTGCCAATTCTTTTTAATCTTTTGCTTGTTAGTTCTTTACCAGTTCTGTCCTTCATCATGTCCATTCTTGCATGAAATGTTCCCTTGACAGCTCCAATTTTCTTGAAGAGATCTAGTCTTCCCCCATTCTATTGTTTTCCTCTTCTTCTTTGAGCTGCTCATTTAAGAAGGCTTTATCATCTCTCCTTACTATTCTCTGGAACTCTGAATTCAGTTGGGTGTATTTTTCCCCTTCTCCTTTGCCTTTCACTTTTCTTCTTTCCTCAGATATTCGTAAAGCCTCCTCAGAAAAGCACTTTGCCTTGTTGTATTTCTTTTGGGGGATGGTTTTGGTCACCGCCTCCTGAACAATGTTACAAACTTCTGTTCACAGTTCTGCAGGTACTCTGTCTACCAGATCTATTTGTTACCTCCGCTGTATAATCATAAGGAATTTGATTTAGGTCATACCTCAATGGTCTAATGGTTTTCCCTACTTTATTCAATTAAACGCCTGAATTTTGCAATACAAAGCTCCTGATCTGAGCCACATTCAGCTCCTGGGCTTGTTTTTGCTCACTTCATAGAGATTTGCCATCTTCTGCTGCAAAGACTATAATCAATCTGATTTTGGTATTAACCATTTGGTGATATCCATGTGTAGAGTCATCTCTTGGGTTACTGGAAGAGGGTGTTTCCTAGTGTGTTCTCTTGACAAAACTCTGTTAGCCTTTGCAGTGCTTCATTTTGTACTCCAAGGCCAAATTTGCCTGTTACTCCAGATATCTCTTGACTTCCTCCTTTTGCATTCCAGTCCCCTGTGATGAGTTTTTTTTTTTTTTTTTTTTGATGTTAGTTCTAGAAGTTCTTGTGGGTCTTCACAGAACCGGTCAATTTCAGCTTCTTCAGCATCACTGGTTAGGGTACAGACTTGAATTACTGTGATAATGAATGGTTTGCCTTGGCAACGAACCAAGATCCTTCTGTTGTTTTTTAGATTGCACCCAAATACTGCATTTCAGACTCTTTGTTGACTATGAGGGCTACTCCATGTCTTCTAAGGGATTCTTGCATACAGTAGTAGATATAACAGTCATCTGAATTAAATTCATCCATTCCCATCCATTTTAGTTCACTGATTCCTAAAATGTCAATGTTCACTCTTGCCATCTCTTGTCTGACCATCTCCAAGAAGCCTGCTGCTGCTGCTGCTAAGTCGCTTCAGTCGTGTCCGACTCTGTGCAACCCCATAGACGGCAGCCCACCAGGCTCCCCCGTCCCTGGGATTCTCCAGGCAAGAACACTGGAGTGGGCTGCCATTTCCTTCTCCAAGGCATGAAAGTGAAAAGTGAAAGTGAAGTCGCTCAGTTATGTCCAACCCTCAGCAACCCCATGGACTGCAGCCTACCAGGCTCCTCCATCCGTGGGATTTTCTAGGCAGGAGTACTGGAGTGGGGTGCCACTGCCCTCTCCAGTCCAAGAAGCCTAAGAGGCCTTAAAAAGAACTCTCGTTCTTGAGAAACACCCACCTTATGGTCTTTGTCATCTCCTAGTTTAACCTACTTGACCAAATGATAAAGAAGGATGGAACCAGCTTAAGTCTGTTAATAGTAACTGCTCGGTAAGTTCTTTTTTATACCACACCTCCAAAATCTGCAGAAACACTGGAACACATACTCTAAAGTCAGTGCAAAAGTTTGCTCCATTTAAAATAACAGCAAGAGAGAGAGAGAGAAATGCAATCCTGTACTTCAAGTACTTGTATTTTAAAATATGTGTGTGGTTTTATAAAATACTCTCTCTCATATGTGTTTATGCTATATGCATCCTTTCTATTTTGTAAGTATTCTCATACTAATGGCACACAGTAGTCTATCTGTACAAAGTCTCAAAAATCTTGAGAACAAAAAAAGAAGACACAGTTGAAATTTTGGTTCAAACACAATGTTACTAATGAATTCATTACATGCTTAATAAGCATTATCTGTGTATTAAACAGTTACTGTGCTAAGAAATGGAGTCCCCAAAATGAAGAAGATAAACAAGAACCCTTCCTTGATGGAGCTTTCTGTCAAACAGAATTTATTAATGAAATCTCATTCAATGTGTATTCAAAATCTGAGTTCAGTATTTCCTATAACATAATAGAACCAAATACCTTACTATTAATAATCTTAATTATAATAATATAGAGTATGTAATCCATATAATAATATAATTACATATTATATAATATTATATAATAATCTTACTTAATCTTAATCCTGTGAAAGGTATGAAATTACTTTCACCTCACAGATGAAGGAACTGAGCCTCCAGGAAATTAGAGACTCACTGGAAATCACAAACTATTAAAAGAGGCCACATTAAAACTACTATACTAACTCCAAGTAATGACTCTGTTATTATTATTATCAATCTGCTTCTAAGAAAAGGCCAAGAGGAAAAGGTACTACTGGCTGCCCAGATTATGAAATTAACTGTAACTAGAGACAAAGTTCTAAAAATCTTTAAAAACATTCTGGTGCAAATATATACAAATTAACAGGACCAAGATTGCACTGAAGACTTCTCTAAGTTGACTGCCTCTAAGACTCCATCCAATGTAACCATCTAGTCTATGTACATTAATGCTTCACAGATGAAAATATACTGTAATAATAATTATAAAATATATATGTATAGAAGCATCATACTTTCTCACCGGTCTCCATTATAAAAAGTGAAACTATGCAACCACAGAAGAGCTTAACAGTAGAGTTTAAAGTTTCAGAGATTTTATCTGGTAAACACTCCAGTGCTACTTGTGATCTGGTAGATCAACAAGGTCAACCAAAAGTCATATGAACTACTACTTTTCAAATGTTACTTTAAATCTTATCAAGAAGAAATATACCATGTCCCCTATTTTTGAGACACCCATACACACAACCCATAGTCACATACCTTCCTCCCAGATCCCTGCATTATCCAAAAAAGAGCAAGTAAACCTTAAGGGAGAAAAGAACAAATGTACCAAACAATCCACATAACAAGAAAAATAGAGGAAAAACAGTGGACCTCAGAGACCAGTAAAAGCTGTTGAATCCAAATTCATTAATACACCCATCAAAGCAAGTGAAGCAATACCCTCCTGCCATAAACTCTTTCCCAAGTAGACAACAGAACCCATAACTTTGGCAAACTGAAATGTATGAATTCAAATTTTATTTAGTTGGGTTATTCTACTCCTAGAGTAGGATAAATAGTCCAGATAATCTTGTCAACAACATAAATGGGCTCCAGAAATTAACCAAGCATTGATATCTTAAGTCTTCCTTCAGTGATAGATTTTCTGGAGTCATATTTCTGAGAGAGTGTACTAGACAATTCTTATGTCCAAAACATGTACATAAAGTCTAATTTATCACTAATTTTATAATTTTTCATCTTACATTTTCAACTACAAGTAGTGTTCTTACATTAAGAGTTAATACATACAATTAATTAATACCCTCCCACTCTTCTCTAAAAACTTCTCCCCTCCCACTGGGTTGAGCAAAGCATTCACCCATAAAGAAATACTTAAATTAAGCCCATAAATAAGTACTTATTTATTCCTAGACTAGACAGTGGAAAATCAACAATAAACTCCATCCTGTCATGGACCTAGACCTTAGTGAGGAAAGCAAAAAGTATTTATACAAATAATTGCCCTGCTATATAATAAACTGAGGTGAGAGTACATAAAAGAAAAGTATAGGCTGCAAGAACCTAATTGGGGTTGGGTCACCTAGAGAAAGTGATATATTCTGGTTGAAATTTGAAAATTATGAAGAAGGGAAGAGACAGCAGGATGGGAAAAGCAAACAAAGCCTTGTCAAAAGACAATGAAGGAGTTCAGGAACACAGGAATACAAGAAGGGGGTGTGTGCTCAGTTGCTAAGTCATATCCAGCTCTTGTGACCCCCTGGACTATAGCCCACCAGGCCTCTCTGTCCATGGGATTTGCCAGGAAGGATACTGGAGTGGGTTGCCATTTCCTTCTCCAAGGGATCTTCCCAAACCAGGGATCAAACCTACATCTTTTGCATTGCAGGCAGATCATTTATCACTGAGCCACCAGGGAAGCCCTCTTATATTTGAGGTTTCAGCTTAAATTCACTTTCTTAGACAAGCTTACTCTATGACCATCCTAACAAAGTATTTTCCTTTGTTATTATTCTCCCAATGTAATCACCTCTTTTCCTTCAAAGCAATTATCACAATTTGTAAATACACAAAAAATGTCCTCATCACATTAAGTATCCAAACCAAGTCTTTCAAATGAATTAAAAATCAGTGAATGAATGGACTTAGCCACAACCATATAGCTAACACACAGGAGAGCAAGATCTGCACAACCTAAATCCACTGTTCAAGATACAATAAAAATGTCACTACAACTCATCTCAAACTTGACGTAACTTTAAAATTAAACTAGATTAATAATACTTGGGTTTCCCAGGTGGCTCAGTGGTAAAGAAACCGCCTGCCCAATTCAGGAGATGCAGGTTCAATCCCTGAGTCAAGAAGATCCCCTGGAAAAGGAAATGGCACTCCACTCCAGTGTTCTTGCCTAGAAAATCTCACGTACAGAGAAGCCTGGTGGGCTACAGTACAAGGGGCCACAAAAGAGTTCGACACAACTTAGCAACTAAACAACAACAAATAATACTTCCTGTAATTAAAAAAAAAAAGGTAAAGTTTCTAGATATCTTAAAATGTAAAAATTACAAAGACCAAAGTAATGTAATGGAAAGTCTGAATTTGTGAAAAAGTAATAAAATAGTTTTACTTCAATACTTCTCAAAATATTTCTAAAAGACTATCTGAATAAGCAACAGACAATAATGAATTTAGCAGACAGAACTTCAAATTTTCACTAACAGAACAATTACTTGGAATGAAATATAGATTAAAATTTCCAGAAAAAGCAATAATCTATATTCTTAATTCAGTACACAAAAGAATATTTAACACTGGTTAAACAGACACCTTTCTTCCCTGGTGGCTCAGACAGTGAAAGAATCTGCCTGCAATACTAGGAGACCTGAGTTCGAGCTCTAGGTTTGGAAGATACCCTGGAGAAGGGAACGGCAACCCACTCTAGTACTCTTGCCTGGAGAATTCAAAGGACAGAGGAGCCTGGCAGGCTACAGTCCACAGGGTCACAAAGAGTCAGACACGACTGCGTGACTAACAATTTTAAACACCTTTCTGACAAAGGTTCGTATAGTCAAAGCTATGGTTTTTCCAGAAGTCGTGTATGGATGTGAGATTTGGACCAATAAGACGGCTGAGCTCCAAAGAATTGATACTTAGGAACTGCGGTGCTGAAGACTTGTGAGAGTCCCTTGAACAGCAAGGAGATCAAATCAGTAAGCCTAAAGGAAATCAACCCTGGGTATTCACTGGAAGGACTAATGCTAAAGCTGAAGCTCTAAACTTTGGCCACCTGATGTAAAGAGTCAATTCACTGAAAAAAGACCCTGATGCTGGGAAAGACCGAGGGGATGAGAAGAAGGGGACGACAGAGGATGAGATGGTTGGATGGCATCACTGACTCAATGGACACGAGTCTGAGCAAACTCCGGGAGATAGTGAAGGACAGGGAATCCTGCAGTGATGCAGTCCACAGGGTGGCAAAGAGTCAGACATGACTGAGTGACTGAAAAACAAAACAAACCTTATACTAATAGTACAAACCTGAGTTCCGTTCCCAAAAGCAGGACCATGTAGTGAAAGAAGGTTGAGGATAAAAGAAGGGAAGAGCTCATCAAAGTCCCTGGGTAGCCTACTTGTTTTCTGACCGCCATCTCCTAACCTTCTTTCCCCCATGCCCTGATACGTGCATTCAACAAGGGACACAGGATGAGGTGAGAGGAAATAGAAGAGCAGTATTTATTAAATATTTGACAACAAGTACAGTATTGGGCATATCGTATTTCACTTATTCCCACCAACCCCACAATGCACTTATCATCATCCTTTGTTTCACAGGAAATAGTTAAGTCTAAATTTTTTCCACTATCTACTTCTTAAACTATTCTAATTAAATAATTGTATAATTAACTGTTTAATGTACTATCCACAAGGAGATGAGACAGGTCTGCATTTTATACCAGCTTTCATAAATAGTAAGGGCTCAAAATTACTTGGATGAACAGATAAATGAATAAATGAGCAAAATAAACTAAAACTCCATTTCCTCCGAGACCTGCCCTAACCATTCTAAACCACAATGATTATTCCTCCTCTGGAGTCATACTGAGTGTCTCTACCTATGCTGTCCAACCCAACAGTCACCAGCTCTGTGAAGCTATCAAGCACCAGAAACTGGTTAGTCTGAACTGAAACAGGCTGTCAATAATAACACATTTTTAAGACTCAGTATAAAAAATAGAATGTAAAATCTCTCAAAAACTTTTATATGTATTGCATGTTAAAATGTTAGTTATCTTTATATACTGGGTTAAATAAGATATATTACTACAATTAATTTTTTTTTAATTGGAATTGGTCATTAGAATTTTTAATTATATATGTGCCTTACAACATATTTTTACTAAACAACACTGGTAACTTACATATTTCTATTTTATAGCATCTCTTTATGTTACAGAAGATGAGATGGCTGGATGGCATCACTGACAATGGACATGAGTCTGAGTGAACTCCAGGAGTTGGTGATGGACAGGGAGGCCTGGCGTGCTGCAGTCCATGGTTTGCAAAGAGTTGGACACGACTGAGCGACTGAACTGAACTTTATGTTATTTAAATATTCATATGTGACGTTTCCTTACAATGAAGTGCCCCTAGCTTTATAAAATGACAGTATGAACTGGAATGCACTTTTTAAAACCGTTTTATTAAACTGTACTTTACATAACATGTAATTCACCCACTTAAAAGTGTACGGTTAGCATATTTACAGGCTTCTGCATCCATCATCTCAATTTCAGAACATTTTCATCACATCAAAAAGAAACTGTATACCCCTTAGCTGCCTGTAATGAAGGAGACCCAGGTTCGATTCCTGGGTCTGGAAGATACCCTGGAGAAGGGAATCACTACCCACTCCAGTATTCTTGCCTGGAGCATTCCATGGACAGAGGAGCCTGGCAGGCTACAGTTCATGGGGTTTCAAAGAGTAGGTATTTTGAAGCATAAATGTTTGTTTTTAATAACGTTCAATTTATTTATTTTCTCTTTTGTTACTTGTGCTCTTGATGTCATCATAGCTAAGAAGCCACTGCCTAATCCAAAGTCACAAAGATTAACTCCTGCTTTATTATCCTAAGAGTTTCACAGTTTTAACTCTTGCATAGGTTTTTAATTTATCTTGAGACAGTTTTTACATTGGTGTGAGGTAGAAATTCCACTTCACTCTTTTTACATGCGGTTATCCAGTTGTCTTAGACCACCTCTCGAAAATACAATTCTTGTCAAAACCAACTGACCACAGATATAGGGGTTTATTTTTAAACTCTCAAATCTATTATATTGATATGCATGTCATTCATTATGCCAGTACCATGATGTGTAAATTACTGTAACTTTGTAGTAAGTTTTGAAATTGGGAAGTCCTCCAACTTTGTTCTTTCTCTTTTCAAGATATTTTTGGCTATTCAGGGGCTGTTATGGACTGAATTGGGTCCGCCCCACGAAAGACATGGGAGAGACTGTGAAATAAAGAGAAGCCTGGCGCGCTGTCATTCATGGGCTCACGAAGAGTTGGACACAACTGAGCAACTGACCAACAACAACAGACATACAGAAGTTCTAACCCTCAATACCTCAAAATCTGACTTTACAAAGAGGGGTTTTACAGAAGTAATCATGTTAAAATGCGGTTATTCTGATGGCCCCTAATCAGTCCCCTCTAAGGACTAGTGTCCTTATAAAAGAACTGAATTTCAGAAACAGAAATGAACACATACAGGGCAGACAATGTGAAGACCCACATGGAGAAGACATGCAGGTGAACAGAGTGATTCATCTACAAGCCAAGGAATGCAGAGGATTGTCAGCAAACACCAGAAACCACAACAGTCAAGAGGGGATTCTCCCAAGAGCTGTCAGAGAGCATGGCCCACAGCCAGCATCTTGATTTTGGACTTTTAGCTTCTGGAACGTTAGACGATAAATTTCTGTTCTTTTAAGCCACCTGGCTTTTGGTACTTTGTTATGGAAGCCATAAAACACTAATGCAAGATCACTCGTATTTCCACTGATTTTAGGATCGGTTCATCAATTTTTGCAGAAAAGCAGTTTTGATAGGGATTGCATTGAATCTCCAAATCAATTAAGAGTACTGGCACCTAAACAATATTAAGTCTTCTAATCCGTGAACATGGAATGTCTTTCCATTTATGTCTTTAATTTCTTTCAACAATGGTTTCTAATTTCCAGAATATAAGTTTTATATTTCTTTTGCTAAATTTGTTAAACAATTTATTGAATTTACTGTTAAACTTACAAGTATTTTAATTCTTTTGGCGTTATTGTAAATGAAATTGTTTTCTTAATTTCATTTTCAGTTCACTCATTTCTACTGCACAGAAATACAACTTACTTTTATATACTAATTCTCTGTCTTGCTAACAAACTGATTTATTAGCTATAATAGCAGATTAACAGTGGATTTCTTGGGACTTCCCCTAAAGGTCAGCAGTAAAGAAACTGCCTGCAATGCAGGAGACACAGGTTTGATCCCTGGGTCAGGAAGACCCCCCGAAGGAGAAAATGGCAACCCACTCCAGTATTCTTGACTGAAGAATCCCATGGACAGAGAAGCCTGGTGGGCTACAGTCCACAGGGTTGCAAAGAGTCCCACGCAACTGAACACACACACACAGTGGATTTCCTGGGCTTTCTGCACCCATCTGATCTGCAAATGGAGACAGTGTGACTTCTTCCTTACCAATCTGGATGCCTTTGATTTTTTTACTTGCTGAACTGCCCTTGCTAGAACCTCCAATACAGTGTCAAATAGAAACGACAAGAGTGGACATTCTTACCTTGCTCCAGATGTTAAGGGAAAGCGTTCAGTCTTTTACCATAGGTATAATGTTAGCTCAGAGAAGGCAATGGCACCCCACTCCAGTACTCTTGCTTGGAAAATCCCATGGACGGAGGAGCCTGTTAGGCTGAAGTCCATGGGGTCGATAAGAGTCGGACACGACTGAGCGACTTCACTTTCACTTTTCACTTTCATGCATTGGAGAAGGAAATGGCAGCCCACTCCGGTACTCTTGCTTGGAAAATCCCATGGACGGAGGAGCCTGTTAGGCTGAAGTCCATGGGGTCGATAAGAGTCGGACACGACTGAGCGACTTCACTTTCACTTTTCACTTTCATGCATTGGAGAAGGAAATGGCGGCCCATTCCAGTGTTCTTGCCTGCAGAATCCCAGGGACATGGGAGTCTGGTGGGCTGCCGTCTATGGGGTTGCACAGAGTCAGACATGACTGAAGTGACTTAGTATAGCATAG
>NW_011494787.1:10937743-10951368 GCF_000754665.1 Bison bison bison
ATAGCATAGCATAATGTTAGCTCGTGGTTTTTTCACAGATACTCTTTATGTGGTTAAAAAAGTTCCTTCCTGTTCCTCATTTGCTGAATATTTGTATCATGAATAAAATTTTACATTTAAAAGTCTCTATATTTCACACCATATGTAGCTCACTGGTGCTCTATGATATACTGAATGACTGAAAGTGGTATCAGGTACAACTTGCCAAAAAAAAAGTCTTGTTTTTTAACATATAGCAGAAAAATACAAATACTACTTTATTCTGATAATTCAAAAGATATCCTTATGAATAAAATATATATTAAACTAAATCCAATCATTAATTTTGCTGTTTGTTTTCTTTTAAACATCCTCAGTGTATTGCCAATTAAAGTATTCTAAGATAAGGGGTGGCTGTTGTTTAGTAACTAAGTCGTGTGGGACTCTTTTGAGACCTCATGGACTATAGCCTGCCAGGCTCCTCTGTCCATGGGATTCCTCAGGCAAGAATATCAGAGTGGGTTGCCATTTCCTTCTCCAGGGGATCTTCTGGACCCAGGGATGGAACTCAAGTCTCCTGCATTACAGGCGGATTCTTTACCACTAAGCCACTGGGGAACCAAGACTCATTTAACTGCTAAATGACTCTGAGAATAAAGATTTAATTTAAAAAACAAGTCTATGCCATGTAGCAGCAGTTTTAGGAAAGGATATAGTTACAGAAAGATCAAAGTAATAGTATGTCTTAATAAAAGTTTAGAAGTTTAGGACACATTTACAAATTACTTACCATAGAAACAAGGTTAACCTAAAAATCAAATCTCCTTTAATCAACAAAACTTAAAACTTTATGGTAACTCAGCAGGAGAGCAATTTCTATCAGTGCATTAAACATTATCATCCCAGTATCTTGTTTAGTTACTAAACATATAATAATGTTTAATATAGTAGTATAGAAATACTCATTATCACTAGAAATTACATGCATCAAATAAAAATCTGCCTGGTTTTTACTCAGGGTATTGCCCTAAAGAACTCTTATTTATGCCTCTAGCTGACCCAGTCAAAACTTTAAAAACAGGCAAGCATTTCTTAATTATACTGTAAACGGTGCCTTTATCCACTTTTTGGAATAAATGATCAAATCATAAGAAAAAGGGTAAAAATATTTTAAAAGTAACAGCTTACCCACCACAATTAAGAAACATACTCTATCCAGGAAGAGCTGAAGATGCACTACCTTAAGGAACTTGTACTCCTCTTGGAAAGATTAAATTAAACATAAGCTAAAATAAACCATTGTAAATATATAAGCAAGCAGATAGTGTGTAATACATCATATACAAAATAGTGAGTTATGTTTTCATAAATACTACAGCTTTTGTTTCACCATCACCTTTTACATGTAACTTACCTCTGAGCAATTATTTATTGAGTTTAGAAAACACTGAGCTTATAGAATGAAACACCCAATGTTTTATACTTTATGCACTTTAAATGATGATTATACTAGGTCAATCCATTAAACTCCATATTAAACCTACTTCTGCCAGAAGGTCATCAGTAACAATCCAAGAAACAGTCCAAGTGTAATGTTTATTCTCACCTAGATTAACACATTATTTCCCTAGAATACCCTATAGGGAATAAAGTAACAGATTAGTAAATTCAAAGTATATAAAGAATTTGGGGATTCCTTATTATTAATAATAACCTTCTATAACTACAATATAGGCAACATACTGTACTGTTTTATATTCATAGTTTTCATTTAGTGTAAGAATAGTTTTTATACATGAGGATACTGAGGTACAGTTAAGTGACTTGTCCAAGGTCACGGCTAGTAAATGGCATATTCAGAATCTGAATAAAAGAACTGACTATCTTAGAGCCAAGCTCTTACTCAATATGCTACTACCTCCTAAAGGATTTTTAAGATCTATAAATCAAAATAATGATGATAATCTCAAGTTTCTTATTTTAATAATCATAATTCACACTTGAGCACGGATCCAATGGAAAAAGGACATAAAAAAGGCATGACAGGTTTTCAAAAACTTGTGGTAGATCAATTAGACATCTTCATGCAAAAAACTGAATATAAACTGAACTTACACCTTTCAAAATATGAACTTAAAATGGATCACAGATCTAAAGTAAAAGTATGAAACTTCTAAAAGAAATCTAGGTGACCATAGGTTTGGTGATGACTTTTTAGATACAATACCAGTATTAAATTCCATGAAGGAAAAACTGGTAAGTTGACTTCTGCTTAACAAAAGACGAAAAGCCAAAAGCTGGGAGGAAATATCTGCAAAACACATATCTAATAAAGGATATGTACCCAAAACGTATGAAGTGTTCTTAAAATTCAATAGTAAGAAAACAATCCAATTAAAAACAAGCAAAAGACTTAGACACCACAGCAAAGAAGATATACAGATGGAAAATAAACTATGGAAACATGCTTAACATCGTATGTTATTAGGGAATTGCAAGATTAAAATAAAGATACTACTACAAACCTATTAGGATGGCTAAAATCCTAGAAGATTTTGGATTGAAAGATTGAAGGCAGGAGGAGAAGGGGACGACAGAGGATTAGATGCTTGGACAGCATCACCGACTCAATGGACGCGAGTTTGAGCAAGCTCCAGGAGCTGGTGATGGACAGGGAAGCTGGGTGTGCTGCAGTCCATGGAGTCGCAAAGAGTCTGACACGACTGAGTGACTGAACTGAACCGAAAATCCTAAATACTGACAACACCAAAGGCTGGTGAGGCTACAGAACAACAGGAACTTTCATTAATTGCAATGTTAACTGCAGAAACGAATTGAGAATGCAAAACTGTACAGCTTCTTTAAAAGACAATTTGGCATTTTCCTATGGAACATATTCATATCATACATTCCAGCAACTGCATTCAAAGATATTTACCCAAATGAGTTGAAAACATGTCCACTCGGAAACCTGCACACAACTATTTACAGCAACTTTATATTTACCAAAATGTGGAAGATAGAACCAAGATGTCCTTCGACAGGTGAACAGATAAACAAACCTAGGTATAAGCAATACAATGAAACGGTGAAAGTGAAGTCACTCAGTCGTGTCCAACTCTTTGCGACCCCATGGACTGTAGCCTACCCGGCTCCTCCCTCCATGGGATTCTCCAGGCAAGAGTACTGGAGTGGGTTGCCATTTCCTTCTCCAGGGGATCTTCCCTACTCAGGGATCAAACCCAGGTCTCTCACAATGGAACAGTACTGAGCAACAAAGATAAATGAGCAATGAAAGCCACAAAAAGACATGGAGGAACTTAAGGTGAATATTGCTGCGTCAAAGAAAGAAGTCCACAAGACTACAATACTATATAATTCCAACTATATGACATTCTGGAAAAGACAAAACTATAGAGATAGTAAAAAGATTCCTGACTGCCAGAAATAGGATGGGAGTAGGAGTTAATAGGAAGAGCTCAAACTACAGGCAGCGAAACTATTCTGTATGATCCAGTAATGGTGGATGCATGACATTACGCATTTGTCAAAAACCAGAGAACTATCCAACAATAAGAGCAGGCCCTAATGGCAATTATGAATAATGAACTATGGATTCTGCTTAATAATAATGTGTCAATATTGGTTCATCAATCTTAACAATGCAAGATGTTAATAATGGGAAGTTGTGGGTGTGGGGAGGAGTATATGAGAATTCTCTGTACCTCCTGTTCAATTCTTCTGTAAACCTGAAACTGCTCTAAGAAATAAAATCTATTAATGTTTTAAAAAAGGCATCAGAACACAATGGTTCTAAGCCAACAGAGTATGCATCGCTTGGAAAATTTATTCACTATGAAAAATTTGAGGCAACAGAGTGGTTTGAGTTTTTATTTGCTTTGTTTTGTTACCTTATTATACATGCCTGGTACCTATCCCAAATCTAATAAAAAATAAAAGCCTTTGGGAGTAGGACCCTAACATGTTTACATTTATAAAACTCCCCCAAGTGATTCTGTTAACATGATGCAAAAGAGCCAGGAATTTTGAGTTAAACAGACCAGTTTGACTGTGGCTTTGTACTGAACTAGCAGGAACGTAACTTCTGTGCACCCCATTCCTCAAATGTAAAATGAGAGGATTAAACCTGACAAACGAGTATGAACCAGAACATAGGGGTCACTTTCAGCTCAAAATTTCCTTCTCCTCTACATGAACATAAGTTTGAACTAAAATGATTTCTGAACTGCATACTCCTTATCTTAATCAAGATAGACAATTTTTATTGTTTTAACTGAAGTAATACAAAACACCTATAAACTACACCGCCTTACCTGATCAAATAAACCAATGCTCTTTCTATCCCAATTCTCTCCCCACAGGAATAAGAGCATTTAGTCTCTTGCACCTGTATGGTGTATTCAAAAAGATCATCAATTAAGAATTCAAGATAATGAGATAGCTAAGAAATCAGATACTCTCAAGAAGGCAATCCAAGAGATAGACTGCCATTATCTCTCACTGGTAGCAAATTTCCCATATTCCCTAACATTCACAAGAGCAAAGACAAGCACACTATATTCAATGCCACCACGGTTCAATTTCTTTGTTTTAAAACTGGCCTAAGTATCTCACTGTACATCAAAATCCTCTTCCTAGAAAACGAAAGGACTTTCTCAGGTGGCTCAGTGGTAAAGAATCCGCCTGCCAAAGCGGGAGACCCGCATTCGCATTCGCACCCTGGGTTGAAGACCCCCTGGAAAAGGAAATGGCAACCACTCCAGTATTCCTGCCTGGGAAATCCCCTGGAGAGAGCAACCAGGTGGGCTACAGTCCATGGGCTAACAAAAGAGTCAGATGTGACTTAGCGACTAAACAACAACAACGAAGACTGAAACTTACCATCTACCCTCAGCAGTAAGTATATTAAACAGCACCTGTGTACCATATGATACACACACAGTGAGCAATAAAGTATTTTTCAATTTACAGTTAGCAAATACTTGTTGACCATTTACTATTATCAGGCACGATGCTGAGCGATGGAACAGAATAGCGAGCAATATCAAGTCTCTGTTCTCGTGAAGTTTACACTCTAAGTAGAAAAGACAAACTAATATAGGCCAAGCAGTAATAATTCCAATGTTTAAAAACAAAGCAAGGTAACGGACAGGGCATTTATTGACTGGGAGGGGCCACAAGAGTTTTATGGAATGATGAGGAAAATGCTGTATTCTGTACTTGATCTCTGTGGTAGTATATTCACTGAATTGTACACTTAGGTTTTGAGTAACCTGCATCTCCAGGTGGGTCTTTTTTTTTGTTTTTAAGCCTGCTAAAAGCAACACCTAGGAGACCAACTCCACCAAGCTCCAATGACGATTTCCTCTTGATCACCACAATTATTAATATATTTCCAGGCTGAAGGACTACATATACTCAGCTAAATAAAATTATACTTCCTACAGCTACATACCTGAATTTGTTTCATGATATATAAACACAATCATTTAATAAGCACTTATTGTATATATACAAGTGTTCTGTTTTTGTTGTTGAGTCACTCAGTCATGCCCAACTTTTTTGTGATCCCATGGACTATAGCCCACCAGGTTCCTCTGTCCATGGGATTTCCCAGGCAAGAATACTGGAGTGGGACGCCATTTCCTTCTCCAGGGGATCTTACCAACCCAGGGATCAAACCTGAATCTCTACATCTCCTGCACTGCAGGTGGATTCTACACCACTGAGCCACCAGGGAAGCATACACACCAGTTCAGCCAAAATAAAACCAAACTCTTGCCTCAACTTCCAGAAAAAGACAAAAGGAATTCTATAACTAATTATGATAATATAAAATAGGATATACATGTCCTTTTTAAAAAACCATCTTTAACCATTTAGTACTTCCTCCTCTCCCCACTGGCCCCAAATCCCAGAGTTTTGTTTTAAAGAGGAAGGCAATGAACACAAGAATTGTGCACTCAAATCATTCCACGATCCATAAGAAAAAGTCCAGCATACTGACCCAGAGCACCTAGTCTGGGGCCAGATAGCTGGGGTTAAATTCTGGCTTCATCATTTATGAGCTGTATTATCTTAGCCACGTTTATTTGTGTCACTTTCCTGTGCCTCAGGCCCCTCATCTGTAAAATCAGGATAACAGAATTTAACTCATAGGTTATAAATGAGCTAATTTATATACCGTGCTTACAACAGTTACTGACACATAGAAAGCATTAGACAGGTGTCAACAATCACAACTCCGACTCCTTCTCCTCTTTCTACTTCTACTGGTAGGAATCTTACCAGGACCAGCACCTAGGTCCCACAAACAGGTATTGATCTAGAAAAGAAAAAGTAAAGATAGCTAACAGCAAATGGCAACAGTAACACATTCCATTTCTGTTCCCGCCTACACCCAGGCTAACTTAGTACTTTTTAGATTGACTTTGTCCTGTAATAATGCATCTACTGAGCAAATTATAATAACCCCACTATGCAAAACAGACCATAAAAATGCTTAATGGCCCAAAATATTAAATTAAAATCTATTAAATTCCCCAGTACATAAGAAGAAAAAAATGCCTATATAAGACAAGGGGGAGAAGTTAGTCATTAGAGCAAATCAAGTCCCCTTTTAATGGGCTTAGCCAGATAGCCACTCTTTGATAATGTCCATTCTCTCCAATGGACTTCCCTGGCGGCTCAGACAGTAAAGAATCTGCCTGCAATGCAGGAGACCTGAGTTTGATTCCTGGGTCGGGAAGTTTCCTTGGAGAAGGGATAGGCTACCCACTCCAGTATGCTTGCCCAGAGAATCCCCATGGACAGAGGAGCCTGGTGGGCTACAGTCCATGGGGTCTCAAAGAGTCGGACACAACTGAGCAACAAAGCACAGCATGTTCTCTCCAAAAGGAATCTCTTGCTTCATCACTTTATCTAGATGACAATTAAAATCAAGAATTTAACCGAGGACTTTCCTGGTGGGCCAGTGGTTAAGAATCTGCCTGCCAATGCAGGGACACAGGTTCGATTCCTGGTCCAGAAAGATCCCACATACAGCGGAGCAACTAAGCCTACGCCCCACGGCTACAGAGCCTGCACACCACACTAACTGAAGCCCAAGCCTAGCGCTCCTGCTCCACAACGAGAGAGAGCGCCTCACTGAGAAGCCCAAGCGCCACAACTAGAGTATAGAAGCCCGTGCATAGCAATGAAGGCCCAGAGCAGCCATAAACACATAAATCTTTTAAAAAATTACTCAGAGCCTTATGGCCCCCAGAAAGCAAAATATTTAAGAAAAAAAGAATTTACCAATAATTGTACCATAACACTTCTCTAGATATAATCAGAGGTCATAAAACTTAAGATATAATTCCTGCCATGAGAGACTAGTGAGGAAAAATTTAAGACAAAAGCAATCAATTCATTCTGTCAACAAACACTTCTTGAAGAAGTGATTCAATATCTGGCTCCAGGCCTGGCCCTGGGATGGTTTTAAAGTCTACTAGAGGAATACTGTGGAGAAGGCAATGGCACCCCACTCGAGTACTCTTGCCTGGAAAATCCCATGGATAGAGGAGCCTGGTAGGCTGAAGTCCATGGGGTCGCTAAGAGTCGGATACGACTGAGCGACTTCACTTTCACTTTTCACTTTCATGCACTGGAGAAGGAAATGGCAATCCACTCCAGTGTTCTTGCCTGGAGAATCCCAGGGACGGGGGAGCCTGGTGGGCTGCCGTCTATGGGGTCGCACAGAGTCTGGCACGACTGAAGCGACTTAGCAGTAGCAGTAGCAGTAGAGGAATACTGACAAACTGAGATAGCATGCTGAAAAGCAGAGACATCACTTTGCAGACAAAAGTTCATATAGTCAAAGCTATGGTTTTTCTAGTCATGTACGGATCTGAGCATTGGACTACAAAAAAGGCTGAGCGAGGAAGAATTAATGCTTTTCAACTGTGGTGCTGAAGAAGACTCTTGAGAGTCCTGTGGACTGCAAGGAGATCAAACCAATCAATCCTGAAGGAAATAAACCCTGATATTCACTGGAAGGACTGATGTTGAAGCTCCAATACTTTGGCCACCTGTTGTTAAGAAAGACTCACTGGAAAAGACCCTGATGCTGGGAAAGACTGAAGGCAACGTGAGAGGGGGGTAACAGAGGATAAGATGGTTAGACAGCATCACCGACTCAACGGATGTGAATTTGAGCAAACTCTGGGAGGCAGTGGAGGACAGAGGAGCCTGCCATGCTGTAGTCCATGGGGTTGCAAAGAGTAGGACATGACTTAGCAACTGAACAGCAACAGGAAAGCTATAACTATGAAGAAAATAATATAAAAGCTGTTTGGAGGTATAGCACAGCTACTCAGTGGAGTGGGCATGTGCTTTATCACTAACAATAGCTAAAAAGTATATGACTGGGTAATTGAAAAAAATCACTATACTGTACGTGGGAGATTTTTTTAAACTGGAGTACAGCTGATTAAATGAGGGAGACTCATTGATCAGCTGTATTAAATGAGTTCCACCAAAAGTTCCCCCAATTTTCCAGGTCTCCTTATATTACACACTTCACAACGTTACTCTGTAGTCTTTCCCCACTTCTTGAATTTGAATTGGACTAATGACATGCTTTGGCAATCAGTGAAAGTCGCTCTGTAGTGTCCAACTCTTTGAGACCCCACAGACTATACAGTCTATGGAATTCTCCAGGCCAGAATACTGGAGTGGGTAGCCTTTCCCTTCTCCAGGGGATCTTCTCAACCCAGGGATAGAACCCAGGTCTCCTGCATTGCAGGGGGATTCTTTACCAGCTGAGCCACAATAGACGGCAAAAAAAAAAAAAAATGACAGTCTGCCAGTTTTAAGCCTAGGTCTCAAAAATTCCTGCATGCTTCTGTATCTCTCTCTTGAAAATATGCCCTGCCACAGTGAAACAAGCCTAAGCCAGCCTGCTGGATATCTAAAACATGTGGCCAAACAGGTCAGTCACCCTGTTACCCCAGCTGAAATGCAGCCAACCACCAGACATAAGTAAGACTACACTAGAAAAGTTATTCTTAGCCAATCTACTGGGTAAGTCATGAGAAATACGAGCAAGCCCATGTAACATACTTAAGCCTGGCCTAGATCAGCAGAACTACTTAGCTGATTGAAAGACTCATGGAAAATAACAAATGGTAATTCTTTTAAACCAAGTTTTCAGTGGTTTGTTATATGTCAATAGCTAATACACACTAAATATAGCACTGATGACATTAGAGGCCATTAATCTTGTGTAAAAACTAGATTTATGTCATCAAATATTCATTTGCTCCTTGTGGTTTAGGTTTTCTAGATAATAACCTATATTTTAAAGAGAAAAAGAAAATCTACCTATTAAGTTTTTACAATTACTTTGTGATTGGGAATCTGAAAACCAATCCGCTAAGCCACCACCAATCTTTTCTCTAAAATTTTAGCAACTTAAAACCATTAAAAACATAATGCAATTTTTATAACATGACATGTCTTTGGAAAACAATTATCACATAATGGCCTCTGACTGAAATTAGAGGGGAGGTATTTTCGCTAAGTGAAATTGGAGTTTTTTCCTTTTGTTTAAGTAAGGAAATTGTCTGAGAGTTTCTAAATTTTACAGAAGAACTGTATCATGAGAGCAACTTTTTAATGCAAGACAGTTAAATCTTACTATGACAAGTCAAAAATACTAAACCTTTTTTATCCAATACCTACCACAAATGGTACAACAGTTTTCTCAACAGGCAAGCACCTAACCTATTTCAGCAGAGGACAGAGAGCTCATCTCCCCTTCAATGAAAAGGCAGCGCTGCTTTAATGGTCAAGTCACTGACCCAGCACGGCCAACGCCAACAAGCTCCACCTACTGCTGAGGGAGTAACTTAATACACAAAGCAAGAACCAAGGCACTCATGATTCATTTGGTATGACTGCAGATATGGAGAAACTTGCAAATAGGAAGTACCTTTTTTAAAAAAAGCAATGAAACCTTTAACAATTTCTTAAATCATTCCTGAATTTAACAGTCTTTTTACTAAGCCAGTTATCAATAAAAATAAAACTTGTTTTTATGGCTTTTAACAAAGTGAAAATTTCTGTGTGGGTTCAGCAGCTTTAAATTTTCAACTCTATTAACACATCCAGAGATATTCTCAGAAGGCAACAATTTAGTTTACTATTTTTAAACAACATAAATGCTCCTCTCCTTTAAAAAGGGGGTCTGTGGGTGTGAGAGAAGTTCAATGGCGAGAGCTACCTTACACTTGTACATTCACCAAAGTTAAAAAACAGGATTTTCCATCCATCAGAATCTATACCAAAAAAGGTATAGGTTCTCAAAAGAACTTTTAAATGTTTAAAAGAATAGTACAATGTATTTGACAGAGGGAAGAAAAGAATGACTAAACTGACGGATATAAATATTGGATAATTTCATTTTCCATCTCTTTTAAGAGCTCAAGTCTCATATAAAAAAGGTGAATAGACACTTTCTCAGACCAAGGAGCAAACTCTAACTTCCTGCCCTCCAAGTACTGCCCTGGGTTGAATTACAGGTTACCCAGTAGTTTTGATACTAAGCCTGCAATATTCATGAGCCTCACCAGGTTACATTAATTTCCTGTCCTAAAATAGCAACCTACAACAACCCCTGTTCTACACAAAGACACACACACACTCTCTTTCCAAGTAAAATACCCCATAACATAATCCTAGGTCATTCTTACCTCCTTTCTCATTTTAAAATACTTTTTAGTACCCGATTAAAAAAAAAAAAAAAAAAACAGAACCAATTTAGAGGTATACAGTGTTTCAAATAGTCTAAGAACAACTTGCCCTGAACAGGTATTCTTGTTTATATATGCTGCAAATTCTCATTGCCTTCCCAGACACATAAAATCTACACTATGACTCTATTTTAACCGATTCTCTTTTTAAATAAGTAACACTCTTCTAATCAAGATGTTCAGAAATCAAGCTTAGAAAATAAAAACTCTGGAGACAACAGAAAATAATTACTAACAGCTAACAATTGCTGAATCTACCTGCTCTGAAACAAGCTGTGTTTTTCATGCATTATATCATTTATCTTTCATAATAGTTCTGTGAGGTAAGTACTATTATCATCATTTTTAAAATAAAGTCAAGTTTTGAAAGCTTTTTGTTCAAGTCCAGAGTTAGTAAGTGTTGGAGTTGGCATTCTAAAGCAACCTAACTATAGAGCTCCACATCTGTTAAGTGAAACAGCAGTACAAAACCTTGATAGACAGATAAATTAAGTCACAGATTAAGGGAGCTTTTATGGACGCAACCTCCAGATCTTCCTTGCAATCTACTAAAACCAGTAATCTCATTCAAAGCACAATTTTTAACTACTGATTAATAGATTTCCCATTTCAGCTACTTAGGAACAAGTGGTATTACTGCCAGCACCAGTCACATTAATGAGCTGAGGGGAGTGGACACATAAACATGCAAAGAAAAGATGAAATTCACCATCAAAAAGCTACATGATTATATTAAATGGCCCTAAGCTACTATATTTTAGAATGGGGTTCTATGTCCTTCAGAAGAACAGAAGATTAACTCATATTCATGACAACTGAAATATCATAAAAAGGTATCAGAAACCATAGTATTATCTAAAACATATATTTTAGAACAATTTTTACAAAAAGAGCAAACAAAATGTTTGAAATCATTTCTCTACAAAGTTTAAGACCACTGTACTTCCCCAGCTCTTAGTTCAATCTTATTCTCTTCTCTCGGAGAAGGCAATGGCACCCCACTCCAGTACTCTTGCCTGGAAAATCCCATGGATGGAGGAGCCTGGTAGGCTGCAGTCCATGGGGTTGCTAAGAGTCAGACATGACTGAGCGACTTCACTTTTACTTTTCACTTTCCTGCACTGGAGAAGGAAATGGCAACCCACTCCAGTGTTCTTGCCTGGAGAATCCCAGGGACGGCGGAGCCTGGTGGGCTGCCGTCTGTGGGGTCGCACAGAGTCGGACACGCCTGAAGCGGCTTAGCAGCAGCATTCTCTTCTCTCTTCTTCCTTAGAACATAAACACTCTCAAATCCGTTTTTGTCCACTTCTAATTCACACTGCCCTAGCTTCATAGGCAAGCTTCTCAAAGAGCAGCCAACACTATCTTCCACTTCTTCACCTTTATCCTCTTTGCTGTAACTTCTGTTCCTAGCACCCCAGTTAAGCTGGTTTTGCTTTAGTCAATAATGCTTCATTATTCCTAAACCTAATGAACCATTTTCAGTCTTATCTGTCCTTTTTTAATGAGAATTTAACATTTCAGATCCCCTTCTCTCCCACCTTCATCCTTCTTTAAATTCTGGTCAGCTGCAGTCTACACCACCAACTTTTCCATTTCCTCCTCTTCTGACTACTTTTTGCTGGATTCATTTTCCTCTGCCTGTCTCTCAAATGTTGGAGGGTCCCTATCCTTCTCTTTTTCTGTTAAGAAGTCTCAAAGGATGATCTTAATCCTCATTCAACCACTTATGCTACACTGCCAACTCCAGCCCACACACTCTCCTAGCAGCTTTCCAATGCCTCCCAGACCTCTTCACCTGAATATTTCCTGGCCCAACAAGGCCACGATTGAACTCATCTTGGAAAGCCAGAGAACAGAGCCTTGAAAGTGCAGAAGTGCTGGTAGTTTTATTTTATTGGGAGCAGAGTATACTCCCTATTTTAGTAAACATCATTATCCACCCTGTCTTTCAAGCCAAAGAGCCAGGAGTCACTCTTGATTGCTGGCTTCTCCTAACTCAGACAGTCAAACAAACCATCAAATACTAAAGAAAGATTACACAACCTTAATATTTTCAAGACCACTCCCTACTCTTCACCTTCTCATCATTTTTCAACAACAGCTTGCTTAGGCTCTCCCATAATATTCACAATTGCTTATAGCTATAATAATACTTAACATATAACATTTATTATTTCTTCATTAACCTGCAAGCTTAGTGACAGAGGAAACGATGTCTTGTTCTTTTTATTCAAAGTACCTAAGAATACACAAAAAGTAATATAAATAAGTCTGGTGAGCAAGGGATTCCAAGAAGCTAAGCAGCACATCAAAAGATGTACAATTTATTAAGAGTGGAAGAAGAACTTATGTATAGTTCAACTTGCTAGCATTTTTCAATACTGAAGTAATTTTCATTACAGGACAGCAATAATAGCACTTCTGCAGCACTCTGCATATTCAAAGCAACAGAGTGTTCTTTTCTCATTTATGCTTCTACGCACAGTTTAGATTTCCTACAAGGACTATACATCACTTTCATAATTGGTAAGCAAACAATACTATTTAGAGCAATATGCCACAATCGCTGACAGAAATAAAAAGTTTTAGGACACCATGTGCGAAATTGAAAGTTGAGGTTGGGAGAATGCATCAGGAACCTAGGAGAATACACAGAAATAGAGATACAACATTAAGCAAAGATTGCTAAGGACTACAGTTTTCAATCAACCGTTAAGCTCATGCCGTAACAACTGAGAAAGGTGGATAGGTTTATAGCTTCATTCCAGGCAATCCAGTCAATGATTTACAAGAAAATGGGACTTTTAAAAGCCTGGGGTGGGGGCGGGT
>NW_011494787.1:10951468-10965921 GCF_000754665.1 Bison bison bison
GTGTGGGGGGTTAGGGATGGGGGTGGAGGTGGTTTTAATCAAATTCATTCCAGATTTAAACTGGGTCATAAAAATACAAAAAATAAATAAATAAATAATTGAATACTTATATCAGCAGTTCTCAAAGTGTAGTCCAGATCTCTGGCTCCTTTCAGGGGGCCCATGAGGCCAAAATTATTTTCATAACAATAATATTTCACATAACAATGCCTTTTCCATTCTCACTCTCTTTGCAAAGAGATTTGCAAAAATGTAAAATTTCTCAATTTTTATATTTGATTTTATTAAAACATTACTGTTAAATTTAATTAATTTAAATTAATTTTTAATTTCTCAATTTTTAATTTGATTTTTTATTAAAAATGGTGTTATGTTAACATGTAAAGGATTTACTGTTTCCTAATATTTCATGAGTTTCTCAGTTTTCTAATGCGGCAAATATCTATAGATGTAACTCACATGAACAAGAGCTCTTGCTGCTGCTGCTGCTGCTAAGTTGCTTCAGTCGTGTCCGACTCTGTGCGACCCCACAGACGGCAGCCCACCAGGCTCCCCCGTCCCTGGGATTCTCCAGGCAAGAACACTGGAGTGGGTTGCCATTTCCTTTTCCAATGCAAGAAAGTGAAAAGTGAAAGTGAAGTCGCTCAATTGTGTCCAACTCTTAGCGACCCCATGGACTGCAGCCTACCATGCTCCTCCATCTATGGGATTTTCCAAGCAAGAGTACTGGAGTGGGCTGCCATTGCCCTCTCCACAAGAGCTCTTGGGGTCCTTAATCGTTTTTAAGAATTTAAAGGGGTCCAAAAAGGGCTGACTTATATAGTCTGGGGGAAGGGCAAGCTTCTGTAATGACCCCAAAGCTAAGAGACAAACAGATATGTTGACATACCTATTTCAAACGTTCATACACTCGAACATAAACATAAGTGAAATGACAAGAAAAACTGAACTGGGGGAAAACAACATAAAATGAGTTCACAGTATTCATATATAAACAGCTCTTTCACATCACTAAGGAAAAGACAAATACCCTACAAATGAGCATGAGGACAAGAAAACTAATGAATTAACAGTGTCATAACCAAGAAGCCAATATGCACGCAGGAAAAAAAACCCTCAAAGTTATTAGTATCAAAGCTATGTAAGAATTAAAACTGATCAAATCAACAATGATGTTTTAAACTTATAATATCTAATTTAGTAAGAGTGCAGGAAAAAACATAAATAGTTACAACCTCTCCAGAAAGCAGTATAGCAACATGGATCAGAAACTAACAGTGTACATATTCCTCTTAACCTCCAACTCTACCCTAAAGGGCTAAAAATACACACAAAGGTGTCCTACAAGAGTATTTATTGAGGCATTATTTATAATCGCAAAAGAGAAAATTAAAAACATTCACCAAGAAGGAAGTAGCTGAATATATTATAGCATCTTATTGTGTGAATTAATCAGTATCTAATGATTTAAAATGTTTGTGCTTTATAGGAAAAGATATCTCTGATATATTAAGTTTTTAAAAAGGCAATTATAATTTTTTGGTGATTCATTTCAGTAGAAGATAGTATATCTATGTGCAAAAGAGCTAGAATGTGCCTGGAATTATAGGTATGTGTTAAGAATCTCTCATGCATTAAATCTTCAAAACTGTATGTGTAGGCTGCCCTCTCTAAACTTCAACTCTTTCATCTACAAAACTGAAATAATTACCTCCAAACCATGAAAGCCTCAAATCACAAAACTATTAGATGGCAGAGCCCAGAAGCTCTGGAACCCAAATCACACTATGTTAAATATCACCTGTACGCTGAAATGTTATGGCTTCCCAGGTGGCTCAGCAAAATCTGCCTGCTAATGCAGAAGACACAGGCGATAGGGGTTCAATCCCAGGGAAGATATCCTAGAGGAGGAAATGTCAACCTACACCAGTATTTATCAGGATAATCCCATGGACAGAGGAGCCTGGTGGGCTACGGTCCACAGGGTCACAAAGAGTTGGACACTCCTGCAGGACTGAGCACACACACATGCATGAATGCGTGCAGCAAGCATGCATGCAAGCACACCAAAAGGCCAACGACAGACTAACAGGTCTATGGCTCTCCCCATCCCAGCCAGCTTTCTTCTTTTTGTCTTTTCACTTCTCTCTAGTCGTGTATTTTTTGCCATAGTGAATATGTTTTATTTTTTAATAAGAAAAGCAAAGGATTTTATTTTGAAATACTCTGACTCAAAAGGCAGAGATTTAATTTGAGGGAAAAAATTTGCATTGGAGCTTACAAATTTAGTAAATTTTTTAAAATTTAACATTACTGACATCCCCCTTTCCTGCCCTGCCCTCCTCCTCCCCCCTCCAAAAAAAAGCAGATTCCTTCAGGGAAGTGTAAGTTTATGGACTTCAACACCAATAGGCCTGGTTTAAAATCCACAACTTATAGGCTATGAACCCTAAGCAAATGACTTCACCTCTCTGAAACTCAATGTTCTTATTTGTAAAATACTGATAATAATTCCTATCTCTCAGGATTGTTATAAGGACTACATTAAAAGAATAAAGTAGGTAAAAAGTATGCCAATAAATTCTAATACCTTCAAAAAGATATTATGTTTATACAAAGTCTAGCTCAACAGCAAATTGATATTAGAATTATGCTGTGATTATACATCTTTGCTCAATACTAGTTAATGC
Organism: Bison bison bison; assembly: GCF_000754665.1. Lineage (NCBI taxonomy): Eukaryota > Metazoa > Chordata > Mammalia > Artiodactyla > Bovidae > Bison > Bison bison. The sequence goes on from NW_011494787.1 coordinate 10,954,159, forward strand.
CTCATTTTCTATTTCAATTTACATCAAAACCAAAAACACCCAAAAAAGTAAATTCTCCTGCTCTTGGGAAACCTCACACCTAGGAGAAACACTATGAAACAAACATTTCTACTGTCTCCTCATTATCTGTATGCTCAGAAGTTTCACAGAGTGCCCAGAATATAGTTGACCTTAAGTGTTGGATGAATAAATGTGGAACCTTGGGAACACCTTACACTCTCTCTCTAATAATGAGTCTCATTATCACTCAAGTCTAAAAGCCTTCACACAAAGCTGTGGTGCTAATTAACATTCAGCAACAGTTTTGATTTCAAAAAAGCAATCATGCAGCAGTTTCATCCAACTCCTCTCCTCACAACTTGTTATTTCCAAACAAATAACTAAAAACACAAAACCCGTGGGATGAATCTCAAAGTCAAAGAGAGAGCAAGCAAGAAAGCTCTTAAACTTCAGTCCAGTTTCCTCACAAGGACCAAAAAGACCAGTCACAACAAATTAAAAGGTTTTTCCCTACTCATTAGTCTTTTTGGTATTCATTTCCCTGGTGGTTCAGAAGGTAAAGAATTTGCCTGTGATGCAAGAGACCAGGGTTGGATCCCTGGGTTGGGAAGATCTCCTGGAGAAGGGAATGCCAACCCCCTCCAGAATTCTTAGCTGGAAAATTCCATGGACAGAGGAGCCTGGTGTGCTAGAGTTCACGGGGTTGCAAAGAGTTGGATACGACTGAGCAACTAACACTTCACTTCACTTCAGCAACTAACACTAGCAATAGTTAATAAACAATATCATAAAGTTAAATTAATAATTAAAGAATAATCCCTGTTCTGGAATTATTCAGAATTCAGAAATTTCAACTTGTCTATAAATTTATTTATTACTAGACTGACAATGAAGCAACCACACTAGAAAACAACTATGAAATCCTAATCTTTAAACACTTAGAATTTCACCTCCATCAACTAAATAGAACATTCAATCATTCCACAAATATAGAGTACTCTCTGTTCATTGTTCAATAAATACTGTATTTACTGAAATTCTATTATCCAGGCATTGCTCTGAGCTCTGGAAATACACAAAGCACTGAAGAAACAAAAATCTCATACTCACTGTAACATATTTTAAACAGGGGAGGAGAGAAAAGCAGACACAAACAAATTATATATAATAAGGTGATAAATGTTATTTTTAAAAAGTGCAGAGAGGGGGAATGCAAAGTGCAGAATTGTGGAGCGGCTACAATTTTCAAAATAAAGGTCAAAGAAGACTTGACTGAGAAAAACATTTTAATAAGGTCTTAAAGATGAAACTAGGTAATACTAGCACAAGTTCTAGTCCGACATGTGTCAGACTCACTAGCAGCATGTTGTGAATAGTAGAAACAAGGCTGAAACTATAAGACTTGGATGATTTCAAGAAAGTACTTAAGAAGGAGAAGCAAAATTATAAGAATTACTAAATTCCTACTGGGAAGGAGTATATTCCTGATTATAATACCATGAAAATATAGCTAGTCTATTTCCTTCCTTCTTTCCTTCTTCCTCCCCACCTCCCTTCCTTCTTTATTTATGGTAAAGCTTCACTGCCAGCAACCACAAAACTAACATTTAAAAGACTATCATTTTGCCATTGTCAGGTTTCAAACTTTATTTGCCTCTGTTATATTAACTCTCTACTCTTTCCATTTCTAGTCCCCAGAAAACATCAGCAAATTAACAGAAATCAAAAGACTAAGCTTCATTTTGATTTCTATTTTATGTGTTCACCAGAAGTTAGTTACAGATTTAAACTGTTACTAATGGATTTCTACGTAGAGATTTACTGTTCAGGAACCCTGAATTAAACTCTTCTGCAAAATCAAAGAATATTTTAAAAATAACAGGTTTCATGGTAGATAATATATATACTCTGTAGAGAGAAACTTAGAAAAATTAAGATTAGCAAAAAGAATAAAAGTGACATATTTGAACAGGATTCTATTGTATTATAAATCAAATAAAGGATTATAAGCATAAATATTTGGAGAATATTCAGTTTTCTCTATTTTGTTGCAGTTAATGCAATCACACTGCATATACTCCTTTGCAATGTATTATTTTCACTCATTCCTATTGTGAGCATTGCTATGTTAAATGTTCTTGTACATCATCATTTTTAATCCTGTTGTATAAACACTATAGGACTGCTGAAACGAGTAAATAAATGTATGGCAAGGATGAAGCACTATTTAAGTAGTATTATTGTTATTACTACTGGGATTAAATTTTTCATAAACATTCATATATATCTAAATTTACGAGCATAGCCTTAATTTTTTCCTTAAGTCTCAGAATTAGAACTTCTGAAACTCTCCAAACAGCCCTCCAAAAAGAATATATAAATTTACTTTCCCTCAGCAAAACATCTCCCAAAACCACTGTCACCAACTAAATATTATATTTCTAATCTTTGCCAATTTCAATGGGGAGGAAAGGCTACAATTTTGTCTCTATTTTGTGTTTCATCAATATACTATATTGAACACTTTTTTTCACACACTAACTTTTTATTTCTTATTATGTGAATTGCTTATCAAAATCTTTTGAAGTGAATGAATTTAATATTCATGATCAAAACACTCGGATCTGTTTAAAACATGTTAACTCACACTCGCATTCTCCATAAATATTTGCTTTATTATACGTTTTAAGAAAGGGAGTTATACACGTTCATTCCAGTCATCATAATCCTCTACCTAGTATCTTCCAGTAATATTTGAAAAACAGAACACTAGTATCAAAGTCTGGGTGGTGAGGAGGGGTCAAATGAAAAACTACCTAATTATGTAATATATAGTATCCCCATTAAAGCATTCATTTAAAAGAATGAAGTAGATACTTAAGTATTGACAAGGTAAATCTCTATGATATATTAACAAACAAAAAAAAGGATACAGAACATGATCCATTTATAATTCACGGAGAAACAAGTACAGAGTAAGAATACCAGGTAACCAGTCGCTGTCCGCGGTGCTAAGGACCCAATGATGGACAAAATAGGCTTTCCCCCCGATTTTTACAAAGATCACTAGCTGTTAGCAGATACTTAAATTTCCTTTTAGTGTTAAGCCACAATAGAATACAATAAAATTTTTCTCAATTTCTTTCCAAACATAAATTTGAGGGGTATATAGGGACACACACTACACACCTTCTGGATTTTAGAGCAGAATTATAATACAAAAAATTTAATAAGCTATATATATACACATACACACAAAATATATTATTGTCTAGTGTTAATGAAAGAGAAAAAAGTCACAAATCATTTTTGTCTTAGTTATACTCCTGAGTCATCTTCACTATCCAAATTAAAAGTTCAATTGATAATATTACACTAAAAAAATCAAGTTACAAAACATTCATGACACGATCCCAATTTTGTCTGAAAAGTATTCATAGTATATTAAATCCTATACACTCCTATAAAAATATCTTGAACTAACTTACTAGTAGTAATTTCTAGAGACAGGAATAAAGGGAAAGTGAGCAGATGGGAAACAGAGAAATTGTACATATTTTATTGTGTACACTTCTATATTGTTTTGAGTATCTGTGGTAAAATAGTATCTTTATTTCATAAATAAAATACTTTATAAAGTTTCACTGCCATAAGAACCACCAGGAACCTGGGTCCCATCAAAATTTCTTTATGTAATATATTTATGTCATCAATATGGAACTGCTTAAATTAAAATATCAGAATGTTAGGCAGGTATAAAAAGCAGTAAGGGAGAGCACCTTATACTATGAGTGATTTCTGGGATTTTCATTAAGCAAAAAAAAAAAAAACACAAGGTGCAAAACTTTATCTAAGAAGAAAAGAGAAATATGACTAAGTATTACACATTTTTTTGTTAAATAACAAACAAACAAAAAAAAATTATCAACTACAGGGAAGGACAGGATAAAACTTGACTTTTCTGACTATACGTCATACTGTAGCTTTGGAGCCATGAAAATGTTTTATATAACAAAAGTAATCAAAAGTAAATCAAAATGAAAATATTATTCCTAAAAACTGACAGTAAAATGAATCAACCAAACTATGTATCAAAAGAGCAGCTTAAACCTGAAGAAAAATCATTTCAAATGACTTTTAAAACATGACTGTAAAAAAAATGACTGTAAATGCCTAGTAGAATTTGTATTAATTATAAGAATTCTTAGACTGTTCTCGCCATTTTCTAAAATAGGCTCAAAATAATAGTATTAAGAAGCATATGTATACATAAATAACACAGCAAGTAATTCACTATTCTCCAAGACTTGCAACATAAAAGAGCTATAAATTTAAATCTTAATAAAGTTAAAGGGAAAATATTATAATCCTAAATGCTTAAATTTGCAACAAAATCTTATTTGAAAATATTGGTATGAACTCATGGTGTATTTTCTCATATTTAAATGAGAAATAATGGGACAGATATAGTCAAGTTGTAGAATATAAGATCAACACAAAATTCATTTGCATTTTTGCAAATGAATTAGTTCATTGCAAACTAAGCAATGAACACTCAAAAAAGACTATCAGGAAACAGCTCAATTCACAATAGCATTAAAAAATTTAATTTAATAGCATAAAATACCATTTATGAATAAATTTAACCAAAGAGGTACAAGACTTGTCAACTACAAAATGTTACTGAAAGAAATTAGATAATACTTAATAGAAAGATACGCCATGTTCCTGGATCAAAAGACTTATTAAAATGTCAATACTACCCAAAGCAATCTACAGAAGACTGTAAAATTCAAATGAAATTGCAAAGACTCTGAATAGCCCAAACAACCTTTCTAAAAACATAAGACTACCTAAACTTTCCAATATCAAAACTTATTACAAAGCTACGGTAATCAATAGTGTACATACATGCTAAGTCACTTCAGTTGTGACCCTCTGCGACCCTATGGACTGTAGCCCGCCAGGCTCCTCTGTCCATGGGATTCTCCACTCAAGAATACTGAAGTGGGTTGCCATGCTCTCCTCCAAGGAAATCTTCAGCCCCAAGGATTGAACCCATGTCTCTTATGTCTCCTGCAATGGCAGGTGGGTTCTTTACCACTAGCACCACCCTGGGAAGCCCCCAAGACAATATAGTACTGACACAAAGACAGAAATATAGAGCAGTGGAACAGAACTGAGAGTCCACAAATAAACCCATGAATCTATAGCCAACTGATCATCAACAAGGGTGCCAAGACTTTAATAGGAAAAGACCAGGCTCTTCAACAAATGAAATTTGGACAACTGGAGCCTTACACCTCATACCATATATAAAAATATACTCAAAAATGGTTCAGGGGCCAAAAATAAGAAAAAAGATTATAAAATCCTTAGGAAAAAACATGGGTAAATGTAGATCTTCATGATTTTGGATTTGGGAATACTTTTTCAGGTATGACACCTGAAGCGTAAGGAATAAAGAAGTGGTATATTCAACTTGATCAAAATTTAAAACTTTTATGCATCTAAATACATTGTCAAGAGTGTGAAAAGATTATTCACAGAACAACAGAATTTATTTTCAAATCATGTATATGATAAAAGTCTAGTATCCAGAATATTAAAGAAGCTTTACAACCCAACAACAAAAAGACAAATCCAATTTAAAAATGGGAAAAGAAGTTAAATAGACATTCCTCCAAAGAAGATATACCAATGATAGGCAAGCCTACCAAAAGATGGTGAACATCATTAATCATTAGGGAAATGTAAATCAAAATCACGAGATATCACTTCACACTAACTAGGACAGCCATTATCAAAACATGGAAAATAACAAGTGTTGCCCAAGATGCGGAAAAATTAGCACCCTTATACACTGCTGGTGGAAATGTAAAATGATGCACCCACTATGGAAAACTGGCAGTTCCTCAGTTAAATACCCAAGAAAACTGACAAGTGTTCAAAAATGATCTGTACACAAATGTTCACAGCAACACTATTCACAACAGCCAAAATCTGGAAACAACCCAAACATCCATCAGCTGAATAAACAAAATGTGGTACATCCATACAATGGAATATAATTCAGTCATAAGAAGGAATGAAGTACGGATACTTGCTACAACATGTATGAACCTTGAAAACATTATGCTAAGTGAAAGAGGCCAGACAAAAAGACCACATGTTACATGAATATACTTATGAATGGTCCAGAACAAGCAAGTCCACGATCAGAAAGCAGATTAGCGCCAGTGTCTTGCAGGGTGGCAGGGAAGGAATGCAGAGTGACTACTTAATGAATACAGGGTTTCTTTCGGGATGTGAAAAAGTTCTGGAACTAGATAGTGGTGATGGATACACAACACTGTAAATCTCCTTAATGTCAAGGAGTTGTATACTTTAAAATACAAATGTTCAATTTATTATTTTACCACAAAAAGAAAAATCACTCACACATACACATCCTAGCTCTGTCCAATAAAAGGGCCTACAAAAAACTCAACAGTAGCAACAAAGATAATGGTCTTTAAATATTATTTTATACTAAAAAGAATCAGAAACCCCTTAAAGAAATAACTGGCTCTAGATCTGAGGCAGGTAATCTGGAATACCTTTCTATCCTAGAAAACAAGGTTATCAACTGCGGTTTTATCGAGGAATACAGGAGCCAAAAGGAAGGGGCTCCCACTAGATGGGACAATTTGAGAATTTAAAAGAGCAATTACAATGGATTAAAACAAACATATTCAAAATCAGGTGTTCATATTTATACTAAAAAACAAACAAAAACCCACCTCACTGGCCACTGACTACCTGTGTCAGATACTAGGAAAAGAAAGGGCATTTATTCTGCTGTACCTCAGAATAATCATACAATTGATTGAGGTAAAGAAGTTCTTTTCTACAGAAGAACTCCAGCAAATAAAACAGAAGGAATAATAAAATATCACCACTATCAGATACTGTGATCTATTAATAGATCAGAGTCAGCAAACTTTTTCAGTGCCAATAAAGAACTAAGTGAAAAGGGAAAGGGAGAAGAGAATACGAGAAAGGAACCTATGACTCATTCTTCCCTTCCTTCAGCCTAGTTAGTGACAAGGCAGTGAGGTGCTGCTACCAGCTGTTTCTTTAAAAATGTCCTGGCAAGGACAAAGAGCATTTTATTTTATAAGAAAAGGTTTCCCAAGAAAATCACTCTGCCTCAAGCTGTGAAAACTATTTGGTGTTCTTAGAGCCCCCAAGGATCTTGGCTATTTCAAAGCAGGAAATAAAAAGCTAGAAAAACAAAAAAATTTTCAGGGTGGGGTGGGGGTGGGGAGGCTCTCTCCCTCACTTCCTCAGAACTGGAGGAGGAATAAAAACTGAAGAAAAAAAAAAAAATCTCTGCTTAACGTAATCCACAGTTAATAGTCTTGGTGGTTTTCAATAGTTCTAAACAGTTCTCCAGATTTTCAGAGGATACCTCACACTATTTAACTCTACTGAACAAGTCCATTAGACATTCAAGTTGGAAGAAAAACATCTACACGTTCCATAGTAATCTGGTCTTTCCATCACAGTTAAACATTTAACAACTGATGATCAAATACAAACCGAAGTGTCACCACATACAAACTAGACCGAAAATAGTTTTCAGGAGAAAAATAAGCAGTATAAAAAGACTGAGTCACAGACATCAGATCTACTCAAAATACATATCTCATATTAAAAACAAACGAAAACTTTATGGGTATTAAGTCAACACCTGCTAATTAAACAGTACTCACTAAAAAAAGTGCCACAGATCCCTAACAGGAATTGTAGCTGTCTTAATGCCCTATATATTCAAGATAGGATTTCCATTACAGACATACCTCGGAGGTTACTGCAGGTTCAGTTCCAGATCATCACAATAAAGTGAATACTGCAAAACAGTGAGTCAGATGAAATTCTGGCTTCTCAGCACACATAAAAAACTACACTGTAGTCTATTAAGTATGTAATAATACCATTATGTCTTTAAAAACTGTATATACCTTAATTAAAAATACTTTATTGTTAAAAATGCTAACCATCATCTGACAATACGAGGTTGCCACAAATCACCAAGCTGTTAAAAAAAAAAAAAAAAGGTATCTGCAAAATGCAATAAAGCAAAGTGCAGTAAGGTACTACTGTACTTTATAAAGGCACCTGATGGTTTTTCCTCAAATAAGTTTAAAGAAAGACTGGAGGCTTTCCTTATGACCACCTACACATACTCATTAAAAAACAAAACAAAAAAACAGGAACAGAGAGGTAACCTACACCTAAGCCTTACTTATTTTTATTAATACTAATAGCAGCTAAGGTTCCTCTGTGCCAGACACTGTCAAGCACCCTACATGCATAATCACCTCCTTTAAGCATCACAATTACACAAAGGTAGGTATTAGTATCACCATGTCCAGATTATGAAAATGAAGCTACAATAATTTAGTAATTAAGCCCACTGTATCTGATCAAAGAGGGGGTCCTGGTCTTATAATGCCAAAAATAGACATAAAGACTACAGATAACTAAAGTGAAAGAAAGTGAAGTCGCTTAGTTGTGTCTGACTCTTTGCGACCCCGTGGACTGTAGCCTACCAGGCTCCTCTGTCCATGGGATTCTCCAGGCAAGAATACTGGAGTGGCTAAAGATATTATCAAATCTCACTCCAAAAGCACTTTAATTTACCCAGTATTCTCTGAAACCTTCCCCCCTGGAGCATCAAGTTAGCAAAGGACACACGTCATGTGTCAAGTAGTAAATTATTTATTATCCTTTCCTTCTTCCCTAAGTCGGGCACAGCTTTAGTCTCTTTCCTAGTATTACTGCTAAATTGCTGCTTCTAAAGTGTAAAACCCAAATAGGTAGTTCATTACAATTATACAGTAGCACAGTAAAGTCAAAAGAGGAAAGATACAGGAATCAGATTAAGGACCCATTCCTAGTTTTGCCCTGCTACCAGTTTTGTGTTCTTAATCCTCCAGAAGGGCCTCAGGTTCCTTGTCTGTTAAATGGAGATATCACCTATGTTCTACAGAGTAATGTTCTTTAAATGCTGGCTCCGCTCCCTTCTCTGCTAATATAAAAGCAAGGTACAAATACCTTAGGCAAAGACTCCAAAGTCTGATCCAAGGAATACAAACCCTTAGAGGGATCCAGTAAACAGCATTTCCTAAACTTTTATAGTCACAGAACAGTTATTACAGTGTAACACTGATTAGAGTAACTAGTGTAGAAAATGCTGGTCAAAGGACCTTTACATAGGTTAAAAAACAAAATGACACTTTGTTTCAGTTCTATGATAGCTCTTTTGGGTCTTCAGTGTTCATTTTTATCCACTATCTAGTTTCTGCCTGCATATTCTGGACAGGTGAGCTGGCAGATAAGTGTCCTGTGCATACACAAACATTTCAACTTGAAGTGATGCAGTCCATGGGTCGCCAAGAGTCAGATATGACTTACTGATTGAACAACAAAAATTTATAAACTACTATACATTAAAACACAGACATCTTCTTATAAGTGTGGTCTGAAAAATACAACAGAGCCTGTTTCTGCAACGTTAACAAAAAAATAAAACAGTATTTTTCCACTCGTCTTCCAGTTATAGAGTAGAGGGGACGGGGAATAAAAAGTTCTTTACCAGAATTATAGGGAAAAAACTAAATTATTACAAATATAATGTATACCTAGCCTCATCTGTAGAGGAAAGAAAGCAGTACAGAGAATGGGAGCCAATTACACTGTATCTGAGTTTTGTATCATCAAAGGATTTTATTGTAATCTGACACTTAAAAGACATCTCAACTAAGAGAAGTTCCTCAGAAGCACAGAAAATTTACTCCAAGTCATGAAAACTATTAATCAACCTTTAAAAATAGTATTTTCTGTTGCTGCTGCTAAATTGCTTCAGTCATGTCTGACTGTGTGCGACCCCACAGACGGCAGCCCACCAGGCTCCCCCGTCTCTGGGATTCTCCAGGCAAGAACACAGGAGTGGGTAAAAATAATATTTAACTACCCTCAAAAGCTAGAAAAATACTCCTTAGAAAAACATGATTATGAACTGATGTAATAAAATTTGGTCTCTATGTTCAAGATTCAACACTTTATATTTATGATTTTTCAACATTCAACATTTATTTAGCACCAACTAGATGAAGAGGATCTTCATGTGCAAGAATAATGAAAACAACAAAAATAATTGAGACAAGTGATCTCAGGAAACAATAAAGATTGAAACAGGTGGCTGAACTCTAATGCCTGTCTTGAGTCAAGCGACAATGTGTTAAACTAGAAATCGGTGTCTTCAAGTTACCAGAGGTAGCAAGGCTCCATTTCTGCACATCATTCACATTCACTTAGGACAGTAAAGTAGTTAATAAGCGCTCAAGATTAAATTACCTTGGGTGGAATCCAAGCTCTGCCATCTGCTGGTTATGAAATCTTGGCAAAGTTACCTACCCTGTCTAAGCCTCAATTTCCTCAATAATAATGGGATCCAGCTTATAACTGACTTTGCAATATGGATTTCAACCAAATTTGTTACCTATCTCTTATAGCCACTAATTCATAGACAGCTTATATTAATTTTAAAGCAAGGTATTTGCTCTTTATCCATTATCCATTAAATGAAGAGACTATTACCTCAAAGCATATGAAAGTTAAATGAAGTAACAGTGCTTGGGGCACACAGTAAGCACACAAAGGGTAGCTGAATCTGAATTATTCTAGTTCTAAGATCTGAGCTACCATCATTAGCATCTAGGGATGCTAGATGGTACTGAGTTAGCTAATGCGAATTCAATACTCATCATTACCATAAACTTTTTTCTATTAACTTCTTCCCTAACTCTCACTCCTATGGTCAAACACAGCATTTAAAGTACACAGACTTTCCCAGGTAAATGTGAGAAACAAAAATATGTTGTTGTTAATTGGGACACAAAGTAAAGATACAAGTTTAAACAATATCTTACTCTCAAATTAATATGATAGTTGAAAAGCTGTATAATTTATACTGATGGCATATAAAGACAATGGGATCAGAGATCCTCTGCCTCTGGGGATCTTTCTTCTCTAAGGACCCCAGGAATTGGCCCAACTGCTCCTACTTTAGAAATCATACCATTTGTTTCTTACTAAGTACTCATTCACCACTATGGCTGAAATATACTACTAGAACATTTCCTCTATCCTTTGAAAGTTCAGAGCCATTCTTTAATTTTCTATAAATTAACAGGAGGTAAACATGTACTGTGAAGTCTCAAAACCCTCCCAATAAAGGTTATCCCTGATATTCAACTGAGTTTAAATAAAATTATGCTTTCTTCATTAGTAACTCCTACTCTTAGATTTCAATGGCACAGCAAGCATTTGGTACTTAAAGAGAAAACAGAATCTCTTCTAAGAATCATGCCCTAGTCAGCCAAACATCTCACAATGTATCAGATCAGTCGCTAAGTAGTGTCCGACTCTTTGCGACCCCATGAATCGAAGCACACCAGGCCTCCCTGTCCCTCACCAACTCCCGGAGTTCACTCAGACTCACATCCATCGAGTCAGTGATGCCATCCAGCCATCTCATCCTCTGTCGTCCCCTTCTCCTCTTGCCCCCAGTCCCTCCCAGCATCAGAGTCTTTTCCAATGAGTCAACTCTTCACATGAGGTGGCCGAAGTATTGGAGTTTCAGCTTCAGCATCATTCCTTCCAAAGAAATCCCAGGGCTGATCTCCTTCAGAATGGACTGGTTGGATCTCCTTG
>NW_011494787.1:10966108-10993052 GCF_000754665.1 Bison bison bison
AGAAAAATAAAGTCTGACACTGTTTCCACTGTTTCCCCATCTATTTGCCATGAAGTGGTGGGACCGGATGCCATGATATTCGTTTTCTGAATGTTGAGCTTTAAGCCAACTTTTTCACTCTCCACTTTCACTTTCATCAAGAGGCTTTTGAGTTCCTCTTCCCTTTCTGCCATAAGGGTGGTGTCATCTGCATATCTCAGGTTATTGATATTTCTCCCGGCAATCTTGATTCCAGCTTGTGTTTCTTCCAGTCCAACGTTTTTCATGATGTACTCTGCATATAAGTTAAATAAACAGGGTGACAATATACAGCCTTGACGAACTCCTTTTCCTGTTTGGAACCAGTCTGTTGTTCCATGTCCAGTTCTAACTGTTGCTACCTGACCCGCATACAAATTTCTCAAGAGGCAGGTCAGGTGGTCTGGTATGCCCATCTCTTTCAGAATTTTCTACAGTTTATTGTGATCCACACAGTCAAAGGCTTTGGCATAGTCAATAAAGCAAAAATAGATGCTTTTCTGGAACTCTCTTGCTTTTTCCATGCAACCAGTCAAAGAAGCAGATATAATGTTGATCAGTGAAAACCAAGTTATTACCCTGACAACGTGCTTTCTCAAAACTCAATATAGACAGCTAAAATTTACAGCTATTTAAGAAATTGGATTATTTAGTAAAGAAAGTCCAAGTTGTTTACTAATATTTCTTACTTTCTCTGGGAAAGCTCTTCAACTGATATACTAATATACACTAGTATATCAGCCCAAAAAAATACTGAGAGACATAAAAAGAGGCCCTGTAAAAATTAAAGTTTTCATAAATCCCTACAAGATAATTACATGTCCAAGTATATCCATGGTGAAAGGGCCTGTTCATATATAAATAGTCTATTTACTTTGTCTCTCATAGAATAAACTATTTGGTAAAAATAAGGAAACTGACATCACTTTTCATCACTCTAAATCTCTCTTCTACCCTCACCCACTCCAAATAAGCTTCTGGAAGGCTTGGGGGTACTGTACTAGCTGGACAGGCTCAATGTTTCAAAGGTATTATGCTAGCCAACCAGTGCAACCAAGCACCTGAGCTCTTTCATTCACTCCATCCCGAGTTCACACTCCTCTTGTGCTAAGCACATGGTATAAAACAGTGTCTGTATCTCTCTTTTCTTTCCCTACTATTGCTCCTTTGTGTTTAAACAAAAACCTAGGTTTAACTTCATAAACTAATTTCTTATATCAAAGCTTTAAAATGTGTCTAAAAACCTCAGTGATAGTTTGATGACCTAGAAACTCATGTAACTATCAGTATAGTATACAGGTAACTATCACAACAAATTACCTTCAACCCAAAATATGTGTTAAGTAAACTACTATAGAAAGCACTGTGTTCCACACCGAGGAAATACAAAGGTGAGTAAAATACTGTTGTTGCCATACTCAAATTTATACTGACCTAGGGAGAGACAAAACAAGGAAAGTAGATGAAGCAGAACACAAGAAAAGTGTGCCATACGAGTTACATGCAACTAACTGCATTTCATGCTTTGGGGTAAAATGTGTGGAAAACTACGCAGTTGAGGTGGCATATGAAACTCTGAAAGCTGAGTGAGTCTCTGAAACAGCGAGAGGAGAGAATTTATGCCAAAGAATATTTAGACAAATAAGAACCCATTGGGACCAGGACATTCATGGCAGTAACATCTAACAAGTATATCAATAACAGTTTTAATATACATTTTAAGTATGCTAAAATATGGGGAAAAAATCATTACCTCCCACACCAAGCACTTTTCTGAAGAACATAAATCTCTCAACCTCTTTAATGTGGTATAAAATTTCAAAAATCTGAAGACATGACTAAAAACAAAACAAAGCAATTAGACAAATCAATGAAGTGTTTTTAAACTACATATATATACCTTATCTATTCCTTATTTATTCCTTTAGAATAAGTAGACTATATCATATATATGTATTTGAATATATGATTAGACAGATTGACAACAATATTATACAATAAAATAATTCCTGAAAAATTCTAAACTGCTCAACCTGTGGCTACTAAGCACTTAAAATGTGACTACTCCAAATCAGGACATGCTGTAAGAGTAAAATACCCACTAGGTTGTGAAGTCAGCAAAAACGAGACCAGGAGCTGACTTTGGCTCACATCATGAACTCCTTATTGCAAAATTCAGACTTAAATTGAAGAAAGTGGGGGAAACCACTAGACCATTCACATATGACCTAAATCAAATCCCTCACGATTATACAGTGGAAGTGACAAATAGATTCAAGGGATTAGATCTGATGGAGTGCCTGAAGAACTATGGACAGAGGTTCGTGACATTGTACAGGAGGCAGGGATCAAGACCATCCCCCAAAAAAAAGAAATGCAAAAAGGCAAAATGGTTGTCTGAGGAGGCCTTACAAATAGCTGAGAAAAGAAGGGAAGCTAAAGGCAAAGAAAAAAAGGAAAGATATACCCATCTGAATGCAGAGTTCAAAACAATAGCAAGGAGAGATAAGAAAGACTTCCTCTGTGATTAATGCAAAGACCAATGGAACAAGATAGAAAGCCCATAAATAAACCCATGCACCGTCAGGTACCTTATTTTTGACAAAGGAGGCAAAAATACATAATGGGGCAAAGACAGTCTCTTCAATAAATGGTGCTTGGAAAACTGGACAGCTACATGTAAAAGAATGAAATTAGAATACTTCCTAACACCATACACAAAGATAAACTCAAAATGGATTAAAGACCTAAATGTAAGACCAGAAACTATAAAACTCTTAGAGCAAAACATAGGCAGAACACTTGATAACATAAATCAAAGCAAGATCCTCTATGACCCAACTCCTAGAGTAATGGAAGTAAAAAAGTGGGACCTGATTAAACCTAAAAAGCTTTGGCACAGCCAAGGAAACTATAAGCAAGGCGAAAAGACAACCCTCAGAATGGGAGAAAATAATAGCAAATGAAACAACTGACAAAGGATTAAGTCCCAAAATATACAAGCAGCTCATACAACTCAATACCAGAAAAACAAACAACCCAATCAAAAAGTGGGAAAAAGACCTAAAGAGACATTTCTCCAGAGAAGACACATAGATGGCTAACACATGAAAAGATGCTCAACATCACTCATTATTAGAGAAATGCAAATTAAAACTTCAATGAGATATCACCTCACACCCAGTCAGAATGGCCATCATGAAAAAGTCCACAAACAATAAATGCTGGAGAGGATGTGGAGAAATGGGAATACTCTTGCACTGTTGGTGAGAATGTAAACTGATACAGCCACTATGGAAGACGGTATGGAGATTTCGTAAAAAACTAGGAATAAAACCACCATATGACCCAGCAATCCCACTCCTAGGTACCTACGCTGAGGAAACCAAAACTGAAAAAGACACATGTATCCCACTGTTCACTGCAGCACTATTTACAATAGCTAGAACATGGAAGCAACCTAGATGTACATCAACAGATGAATGGATAAAGAAGCTGTGGTACAGACACACAATGGAATATTACTCAGCCATAAAAGGGAATGCATTTGAGACAGTTCTAATGAGGTGGATGGACCTAGAGCCTATTATACAGAGTGAAGTGAGTCAGAAAGAAACAAATATCATATTTTAACACATATACACAGAATCTAGAAAAATGGTACTGAAAAATTTATTTACAGGGCAGCAATGGAGAAACAGACATAGAGATTAGACTTATAGACATGGGGAGAGGGGAGGAAAGGGTGAAATGTGTGGAAAGAGTAACATGGAAACTTACATCGCCATACGTAAAATCGATAGCCAACGGGAATTTGCTATATGGCTCAGCAAACTCAAACAGGGGCTCTGTATCAGCCTGGAAGGGTAGGATGGGGAGGAGACGGAAGGGAGGTTCAAAAGGGAGGGGATATATGTATACCTATGGCTGATTCATTTTGAGGTTTGACAGAAAACAACAAAATTCTGTAAAGCAATTATCCTTCAATTTAAAAAAATGCAAAGAAATAAAGGAAAACAACAGAATGGGAAAGACTAGAGATCTCTTCAAGAAAATTAGAGATACCAAGGGAACATTTCATGCAAAGATGGGCACAATAAGGATAGAAATGGTATGGACCTAACAGCAGCAGAAGACATTAAGAAGAGGTGGCAAGAATACACAACAGAACTATACAAAACAGATCTTCATGACCCAGATAACCACGATTGTGTGATCACTCACCTAGAGCCAGACATCCTGGAATGTGAAGTCATGTGGGCCTTAGGAAGCATCACTATGAACAAAGCTAGTGGAGGTCATGGAATTCCAGTTGAGCTATTTCAAATCCTAACAGATGATGCTATGAAAGTGCTGCACTCAATATGCCAGCAAATTTGGAAAACTGAGCAGGGGCCACAGGACTGGAAAAGCTCAGTTTTCATTCCAATCCCAAAGAAAAGCAATACCAAAGAATGTTCAAACTATCGAACAATTGCACTCATCTCACACGCTAGCAAAGTAATGCTCAAAATTCTCCAAAGCAGGCTTCAACAGTACATGAACTGAGAACTTGCAAGTGTTCAAGCTGGTTTTAGAAAAGGCAGAGGAACCAGAGATCAAATTGCCAACATCCACTGGATCATAGAAAAAGAGAGTCCCAGAAAAACATCTACTTCTGTGTTATTGACTACACCAAAGCCTTTGTGACTATGTGGATCACAACAAACTGTGGAAAATTCTTAAAGAAATGGGAATACCAGACCACCTGACGTGCCTCCTGAGAAATCTGTATGAAGGTCAAGAAGCAACAGTTAGAACCGGATGTGGAACAATGGACTGGTTCCAAATGGGGAAAGTAGTACGTCAAGGCTGTATACTGTCACCGTGCTTATTTAACTTATATGCAGAGTACATCATGCAAAATGCCGGGCTGGATGAAGCCTGGCATCAAATTCCAGCTTGATTCCACAAGCTGGAATCAAGACTGGCAGGAGAAATATCAAAAACTTCAGATATGCAGATAACATCACCCTTATGGCAGAAGAACTAAAGAGCCTCTTGATGAAAGTGAAAGAGGAGAGTGAAAAAGTTGGCTTAAAACTCAACATTCAAAAACTGAGATCATGGCATCTGGTCCCATCACTTCATGGCAAATAGATGGGGAAACAATGGAAACAGTGACAGACTTTATTTTCTCAGGCTCCAAAATCACTGCAGAGTGACAGCAGTCATGAAATTAAAAGATGCTTTCTTTGGAAGAAAAGTTATGACCAACCTAGACAGCATATTAAAAGGCAGAGACATTACCTTGCCAACAAAGGTCAGTCTAGTGAAAGCTGTGGTTTTTCCAGTAATCATGTATGGATTTGAGAGTTGGACTATAAAGAAAACTGAGTGCTGAAGAATTGATGCTTTTGAACTGTGGTGTTGGAGAAGACTCTTGAGAGTCTCTTGGACTGCAGGAGATCCAACCAGTCCATCCTAAAGGAAATCAGTCCTGAATAGTCATTGGAAGGACTGATGTTGAAGCTCCAATACTTTGGCCACCTGATGTGAGGAACTGACACCTTAGAAAAGACCCTGATGCTGGGAAAGATTGAAGGCAGGAGGAGAAGGAGATGACAGAGGATAAGACTTGATGGACATGAGTTTGAACAAGCTCCAGAAGTTGGTGATGGACAGGGAAGCCTGGCGTGCTGCAGTCCATGGGGTCACAAAGAGTCGGACACAATTGAACAACCGAAATGAACTGAGGTTGTGAAGATTTAGTACCAAATAAAGAATGCAAAATGTATCATTAGTAAATTACATGCTGAGATAATACTTTGGGGATACACTACTTTAAATATATTCTTAAAATTAAGTTCACCTTTTTACTTTTTTTTTTTAAGTGGCTCCTAGAAAATTTTACATCACCCATGTGATTCACATTTGTGTCTTGCATTATATTTCTATTGAAGAGGTCTCGTTTAAACAACTACTTAACATTTATATTGTCAGATTTCTGTACTTGCTTCGTATTGTTCCTTCATGTTGGCATAGTAATCACTTGATCGTGATACAAATAACCTTCCAAACATCTATGCCTCAGTGTCTAGACAGTAAAATGATGAGACACCTGCCAAAAAAGTGTGTCAGTTTCTTAACTACTCTTTTGGAGCAAATGTGAAAAAAACAACCAACTATAAACTTTTCCAGATACATTTACCAAACAGTTAATACTCCAGGCACTGCTGGCGGATGTCACGAAACTATGTTAGGTAAGGACTGCTCAGGGATGCAAAGACATGGGATCCAGGAAATAAAGAGCCATGAAAGAAGTTAGAGGATGACAGCTGTACAGCAGGGGCCTGGAGAGGAACCAGGCCAGATCCCAGTAGGAGAGGACTCTAGGAAAAGGGACACTCCAGGAAAAGAAAGTAGGGTAGGGCAGTCTAGACAATGCTTAATAAATTTGAGGGGGTGAAAAAAAACCAAACCAAGTCTGTGATCATTGCAAGCTGTGCAAGAAAAAGAAAATGGCAACAAAAAAGTATATTAAAAAAGTGAAAGAAAACAAAGGAAATGTGATTGTCATTCAAAAACAACATAACTCTTTAAAATGTTAAACAGAGTTCCCATACGTTAGCAATCCCACTCCTAGGTATATACCCCAAAGATCTGAAAACATGTTCACACAAAAACTTGTTCACGAATGTTCATTTCATTATTATTCCTAATAGCCAAAAAGCAGAAACTATCCAAATGTTCACTGATGAATGGATAAACAAATACATGCATATTATTCAGCAATAAAAAGTAATGGAATAACAACAAATGCTACAACACAGATCAACCTAGCAGACATTATGAAAAGTAAAAGAAACCAGTCACAAAAGGCCACATATTTTATAATACAATTTATAAGAAATATCAAGAATGGAAATTCACATACAGAGAGTAGATTAATGGTTGCCTAGAACTGGGAGGAAGGGAAATATGACTACTACTGGATACAGGAATGAGGACGAATGACTACTACTGGATACAAGGTTTCTTTTGGAGCTGATTAAAAATATTCTAAAATTAGATTGTGGTGACAGTTTCATCACTCTGTGAGTACTGGAAACCACTGAGCTGTATACCTTAAATTAATAAATTTTATGGTATGTGAATTATATCTCAATAATGCATTTTTAAAAAGGAAACATAATCACTGTACACTATTCACTTTTGCAAAGAATATTGCTTAATGTCTAGATAGAGTATTAATCATTTAATGATTTAAATAATTAACTAAAAATGGTGGTATAGTTATGTTAGTAAGATAATAAAAGGGACAATAGAAAAGGCAATGGCACCCCACTCCAGTACTCTTGCCTGGAGAATCCCATGGACGCAGGAGCCTGATAGGCTGCCGTCTATGGGATCGCACAGAGTCGGACACGACTGAAGCGACTTCACTTTAACTTTTCACTTTCATGCATTGGAGAAGGAAATGGCAACCCACTCCAATGTTCTTGCCTGGAGAATCCCATGGACGCAGGAGCCTGGTGGGCTGCCGTCTATGGGATCGCACAGAGTCGGACACGACTGAAGCGACTTAGCAGCAGCAGCAGGGATGACAATGAATAATATCAAGAATAATTTTAAGAAGCAGACAAATATCATACTATTAAAATTATGATAAAATTACTAGAGGCAATAGTTATCATAGTTAAGACTGCCTCTAAGAAACAGAAATGAAGAAAAGTTAAAATTCCATAATAAGACTTTCTGCACTATTTGATTTTTTTAAATTATATGATACAGTGGATTACTGAATAAAAACATTTTAATTTTTTAAGACTAAGGAATGCTTGGTTTAGAAGCAGAATGAAACCGTGCGCTCTTAAAGAGGTAAAAGGCACAGGCTTCATTGACATTGACGCACTCTGCGCCTCTGATCTCTCAAGAGAACAGGTTTTCTCATCTAAGATGTTCAAAAAATGCCAAGTTAAAGGAAGAGTATCAATTACGTTTTGTCTTTTTCTTTACCATGAAATACACAACTATTTCCAGCAAGAAAACATATAACACCTATATGACACTATAGATCACTTCTCAAATACACAAAGAGAAGCAAATAATTTAAATGTGCCACTAAGTATTCACTGGTCATGACTATTATTTCACCTCTTATTATGATGAGAAGCACTCTCTCGTTTTTGTATTTACTCTCCATCTAACTCATACTCAGAAAAATTAGAGTTTGGTAATCTACTAGGATGAAAAATAATAGCAATTTTCTAGAACAACTGATTTAAAGTTTAACTCTAACACTTATGCTAAAGGAAATGTTAATTTAGGTCTGTATACACAAAATATAATTCCATAGCAGAAATAACCTGTAAAAGTGGCTCAGCTGGTAAAGAATCTGCCCACAGTGCGGGAGACCTGGATTCAATCCCTGGGTTGGGAAGATCCCCTGGAGAAGGGAAAGGCTACCCATTCCAGTATTCTGGCCTGGAGAATTCCATGGACTATACAGTCCATAGGGTCGCAAAGAGTCAGACTGAGCGACTTTCACTTTCACATGGAAGGCTACCTAAGAAATTGGAAGGCTGCCTCTCCAGGAGAGAGGACTGATAGTTCCTTACAGAGCAGGAGGAGGAGAAAGACATCACTAAATACTTTTAAAATTTTGAATCATGTGAGTAAATCCCATTTTTAAATGCAAAATATGTAAATAAGACAAGCATGGAATTGTCTATCATACATCATCCAATTAAAACTATTATTGTGGTTGTTACAACACATTATGTAAATATGATATACATATACATATTATTGTTAAAATCCTACAAACTCAAAGTTTCCCTCTTTCCTTCAGAGTTTAAATACTGTGTAAAATGAGAAAGCTTTGAAATTCCAATGAGATACCAAACACACCCACAATACTGTCAGTCTGGTGCCAAGCATAAATAACTCCAGCACTTCTTTAGGTGCTGCCTCTACAAACTCAAAAGTCTCAAAAGTCTAAAAAAAACTCAAAAGTCTAGTAGTAGCAATTTGACTCAGCTCAATAACTTCCACACAGATCATGAAGACAGTGCTTAATCAATTAAAAAGAACTAGCTGATTTTATGGAATAAGGGAAGTAGAGGGAATTACATTTTTAAAACATAGGTTAGCCTGCCTTGGAAAGAAATCTGAAACATCTTCTCACTTACATTAGTTAATTAAGCCCCTAAGAATTTCTTCCCTCATAGCTCAGATGGTAAAGAATTTCTTAGACCTTCAAAAGAGAAAAAAGTACTTGATCATGACTGTTCTTTTTCTTCAAGTTAACAATTAAGATATCCACCTTTTCAATTCCAAAAGTGTATTTGGTAAAATTATTCTAACAGCCAATCCTTAGAAAGATTAAATGACTCCATGCAGTGCCTCCTAAGTATTCCACAAGTATCAACAGACGGTATGAGCACATCAAAATCCTAACAGCAACTCCATATATACAAAAGAAAAAATAAGAAAACAAATCTTAAATCACGTAAAATGCTGTTGCTGAGAAATAATCTATAGATGCACAACGGAAGAAAGAGCAGGAAATGATACTCTGGAGTAGCATACTGAAAATTTTAGTATCTTTATCCGTATCACTGAAAGTCAACCAGAGTTGGTCAACCAGACAGAGATGACCGAGTTCTCTTCCTCATTTCATCAGTAACCAAGAAATGACAGGCTGTTTAATGCAGTGAGAAGTTATTAGAGAACCCCAGCTAACCAGAAGAGACTTTTCTGCCTTTTGTTCTTTTAAAAGAGTGAAGTTACTGTAATGTAACCTTCTTGAAATCAAAATTTTGAACAATTATCAGAGTGATCTCCCCTGAAGTTTTACAAGGCTACACTAAGTAATCCCAATATGCCTGTTTTCCTGCATTGTCTGTCTAAACTTTTTAGGATAATGCTTAATACCAGTGTAATTCATTCCCTTCTAATTTGCAGTTTAAAAAAAAAAAGAAGACAACTGAATGATTTAGAACTATGTGTTAAATGAAAAATGAACTCTAAATAAAAGCCGAAAAATAACCTATAAGGAAAAGTGCATGCACCATTTGTGGGAGGATTTTCACTGCTCAGGAACCTTTTTGGTTCACTTCCTGACTGTAAAATACCAAACAATTCCAACAAGGTGATACTCCAAATAACCCAATTGCACACTGATGCATAGCTGTTATTCTTTAATAATAACAAACTGTGAAGGTTCACAGTTCCAGACAAAACAAGTGTCCAATTGATACCTGAATAATTGGTTGTGTACATACAATAATAAAAAAATGTCCTGAAGTTTGCTGTCAAATATTAAAAGGAAGAGTAGAACACTTCACAATCTATAGGAAGAGATGGAGAGAAATAATAATCCTTAATGATGGCTAATTTGGAGAACATTCTAATATTACCTGGAAATATATCAAATTTACTGTGAACAATCAGTACTTTTCAATAAAAACTAGTGCTCCAACTGAACATTAAACAACAGCAAAAAAAAATATATATATATATATACACTACTTATTTTTCTTTTTGTGCTGCCATAAGCCTTAACATTTTCAATTTCAATGTTTGTCTTAACAAGTTTTCCCTGAAATCTTAAAAGAATTGAGAGGTTTTTTTTCCAATATAAGTATTTAAGTACTATATTTGCTAACAGGCATGCCTGAAACTAATTTCAACATCATTACTAATCATGTAAGTCTTACACAATCACTGCTAAATTATCAATGAAAGACTATCCTAAAAGCAAAAGGTAGCTTATCTCTGGAATCCAAGTGTTAAGGTAACAGCAATCCATTCTCTATAAAATATACAATAAAGGGAAAATCTAGAATCAGAATGCTTATATTTGAATTCTTTTAGAACAATTTTCTGGCCAGGTAATCTTGGACAAGTTGCTTCCCCTCCCTAAATCTCATTTACCTGTGGGGATAATGGTACTAGCTACTTTTTGAGTTGTAATGATTAAAGTGAGCAGCTGCATGTGGCAGAGTGCTTATTAGCACATAATAAACATTCAATAGGCATATCACATGTCAATCATGCATTATTCATTGCCCCTTTCTATTAAAGCAACCTACTTATTTTAGGCTTCCTGAGACAAGGAGTTCAACATGATACAATTAATGGTAATGAAAAATGGGGTACTACTGTTAATGCTTTGCACCCATGTTACTAATATTTTTGCCTGCCTGCCTACCTACCATCTCTTTGGCTTTAGGGCATACTTATTCAATACTAGGCCTGTAAATTCATTTAAATTATATCACCATCTAAAATGTAAGTTTCTATGGGAGTTCCCTGGTGGCTCTAGTAGTAAGAATTCCGGGCTGTTACTGTCGTGGCCCAGGTTCAATCCCTGGTCCAGGAACTGAGATCCGGCAAGCTGCACAGAGCAGCCAAAAAAAAAAAGGTTTAATTTAAAAATAAAATACAAATTTCTAGGAAAATAATATGGCCTTCGTCAGGAGTATTTACTTTTCATTATTAAACTGATCTGAAAGGACAATCAAGAAATTAACAGCTCCAGACTGTATTAATAAGGGAAATGTTAAAGGTTCATATTTGTGCCATTGTTGGTCATGTTATCCTGAAGACAAAAGGAAAAGTTACCAATAACCAAAATATCACTGCCTCAATACAACCAAATTAAAATGCTTCTAAGGAAAGTATTCAATCCAAAAATACAAGCTACAACCATTTACGGAATTTCAACTTTGAAAGTAGACCTTTCTCCCCAAAACATAAGCACAGTGTAAACTAAGAATCCAAATCTACGAAGTTGTATCTTAGGCCAGACCAAGTATACTTCAGACATAAACTGAAATAATTTACTGAATGTCCATTGTGTGCTGAATATGAACTCATTAAAAAGAAAAAAAACCGAGAATAAAAACTGTAATAATAAATAGAAATAAACACAGATTTTTATCAATTTAATGATAGGAAACTTCTGGGGAAACAAATTGTTCTCCTTTATTAATGTTAGTTTTTCCCTGCTTTTCTACTCACATGAGACTATGTGCTCAGTCATGTCTGACTCTTTGGGACCCCGTGGACTGTAGCCCACGAGGCTCTTCTGTCCATGGAATTGTCCAGGTAAGAATACTGGAGTGGGCTGCCATGCCCTCCTCCAGGGGATCCTGCAGACTCAAGAGACTGAACGTGTGCCCCTTGCATTGCAGGCAGATTCTTTACCATCTGAGTCACCAGGGAAGAAGCCCTCTATTCATATAGGTCTTCATATAAATAAACATTTCTATATCACACTCAACCGAAGTCAAAGACAATTATATAACTAAGGATGATTTGTACAACCCAAGATAGAAGCAAAGATTGCAACCTCTACTTTAAAATCAATGAACCATGAAAATATTTCTATCCTTGCAATCATGCAAGATTTCCTTCCTCTCCACACCACTCCCTTCAACTGCCCCCCAAAAAATAGGCTAGAAAAATGATGCTAAACATTCCAATAAATTTATTTACTCATGGTGATTATGTTCTTAGTAGAACACTATCTGGGAAATCAGGTTGGTCCTGTTAGCACCAGATATAATCCCATCACACCCACAGGCTCTGCCCCTCCATTCTCCTGTAGCAGGGTGGAACATCACAAGAGACTCCACAGTCCCACAGCCTGCCCAATCCCATCCCTGTCCCACAGTCCCATGAGTGTTGAGTATGGAACTGTGGCACCAGGGTCAGCACATGCATGTTTCACAGCCTTCTCTATACATAAAGGAAACACACACAGAAACAGACCTCCCCTGGTCTCAGAATCTGCTGCTGACACTTAAGCTGGCTTCCCCAGCCTGCCTGTTTATCCAAAACAGTATCTCACACTGGCAACCCAAGTCCAAAACAAGGGGCATACAGCACAGGGTACAAGTATGTGCTGATTTCCAGTTGAATCACGCAAATGAAATGAGAAGATGTCACCTCATTTTCTAAATGCAATTCCCAATCAGTCGTGAATTGATTTATGAATCTCTGGGTTCCCTTGTGCCTTTAAGTCATTTCACAATTAGCATTCTAGGGGCACATTTAACAAGACAGCATGCAATTCTTATATGAGGGTCTAGTTTTTTTAACAACTCTGGAAAGGTGTGGTTGGGAAGGGAATGAAATATTAATGAAGATAAAATTCTGGTTTTCAGTTTCACACATGAGCTCTCTTTCACACTAGAAAATCTAGCAACTGGTGAAATTCTAATAACCTGATTTTTATATGACACAAAGAGATTAAACTCCCTCAGGAATAGAGTAACTCTAAGTTGCCACCTACTCTTTGGCTTTAGCCACCATACCACTAAATACTGCACAGCAATATGCAACTGCTATCATTCTCTTCACTAAAGAAACTTGATATAAAAAATCCTGTATGAGGAAATAACTTCTCATGACTTAGCTAGGCAACTAGCTAAATTTTCACTAATAGTTTATCAAAAGACTTATTACTAATATTTTAATAAATCACCATACACAGCGCCTTACTGCCTCCATTTTGAATAAAATATCACGTGACTCTACAGAAGAACTGTCTAGCTATTAACATTTACCTAGTAACACTTGAATATGAATGCACACCAAAAAAAAAAAAGGTTACACCACACTAAGGTTTTAAAAAAAAAATCAAATATACTCTTCTAAACCGGATGAACACTTAAGCGCAACCAAAACAAAAGGCAAAAAGTAAATAAATGAATAAATCAACTTTTAATTTCTGCTGGAGTCTGCATATTAACATTATTTTAAACACCAAGGTTTACCTAAAATAACCATTGTTTATGAGACTAGTTTTAAGAATGTACCAAAGATTGAAGGCTGTATAAAATATCTAAAATGTTTATGTTACAGCTTAGTCCAAAAAATATTTTCATTGTTTTCAAATAAATCACCATCGGGTTATTATAACTAGGTTTCAAGCGTGAGATCTTTTGAATTTACATTAAAAAGTATTTTCTTTTTGAGAAATGTAACGAATATAAATAAAAACTTTTAGTTTACTACGCCCGAAAATAAATCCAGCATTTTTAGACATAGAAAAATTAGAGACAGTGCAATTAACAGACTGTTAAGTTAAATACGATTGCCAGTAACCAACTGCTGTCTGCTGAATTTCAAGAAAATCTACTGAATATTAAATTTTTAAAAAGTGAACTCATGTATCCTCTCATCTCAGCACTTTCTCAACTTTCCCATTACAATCAACAATATAACTTGGCGGTCAAATCTTCCAGACCAGTAACATCAGAATTTATTTTTAACTCCTGACTCCTTCCCAAATATTCCCCCCTTCAATCCAATCCAAAGTCCTGCCAGTTCATTCACGCTGTCTCTCAAATGTGTTCTTTTCATCCGATTTTCAATTTTGCTTTATATTCTCTCACTATTCACAACATACTCTACTACTCCCTAAAAGGGCTCTGACATCTGGTTTCTAACTCATCAACTTTGCTGCCCAAACCATCTTCAAATATTTTGTTCAGCAACCTATAGTAAATTCCAAACTCTCTTGAATCTCAAATAAAGTCATAAGCCCCCCCTGCTTTCCATCAGTTAACATATTTCTCAAATTCCATCTCTTATTTTCCTATTTAGGCCCCTTTTATTCAGATTTACTAACCTGCTTTATAAATACAAAAATACAAGTCACCATCTCTGTGCCTCTGTCCTTTCTGTCCACCTAGAATCCTTTATGCTTCTCAATTTAAGTTACTGCCTCCTTTAACACCTGCCTTAAAACACACCTCTGTAAGAAGTCTTCTCTCCAAGCCATCTACCTCATGCCTTTATTTTTTGTCCCTCTGAACAAAGTATTCTATTTGCATTTATAATCTTGCAGTCATCATATTACTGTTTTCACGTTTTGTCCCATAATCTGCCTCAAAAACTGATAAGCTTTTCAAGTCAAGGACTATAATTTATTATCGCTTAAACGGGGGTCCCTTAGAACACCAGCACTCCAACAAAGGCTTTCTTCCAAAATGCATTTAAAGTTAAGGTTGTCAAAAACACATAGTCAACACTGAACTCCAACTTTTTAAATGTTAAGCTGACCTATATGGTAACAGAAAAGTCAACATTTTAACCTGCACTTCGCAAGAGTTACTCCATCTTCAGTCAACATCCACACAGGATTCAAAGAAAATCCTGTGAACTAAATGAAAAGTCCCCAAATCTAATATTATTAGGTATCCCATTCTGCTCTCTGAATAAACTAATTACCTAAAATTGATTTCGAGTGGTCTTTAAACCAAGATGAAAAACATCCTAACACTCCAGTACCACAAGAGGCTCTTAAGGAGCTATTATAAGATTTGCTTCATCATAGCTGAAAATTACCCCAGAATTTTAAAATATTCCTCTCAAATGACCCCATGAAGTGCTTAGAAAGCTTGACCATTCCCTGAAAGATGCATCATCAGCTTCCCTCTTCACATACTCTGCATTCTGAACTAGCTAGTCACCAAAAAAAAATTTAACTCTCAAAAATAATCTCCCATTCAGCTATTACCTTAGACTACCCTGTTTCAGACAAGTTCCAAAAGCCACCATGAATTGAAATCCTGAGTTCAGGTACGAGTGTTCATTTTATAATCAATTTCACATAACAGCATATACCTTTTTTTTTTTAATCTCAATTCAATTCTCTCCTTCTAAGCAGTAAAACAGTTTTTCTTTGCCCTCATTCATGCCCCTTTCTGAAGGAATAAGGAAACTATAATACAGATATTTTTGTCAAATTTTTTAAGTATGTTTAAATAAACTGACATTAAATATCACATAAACATATCCATAAGTAGAGATACATTAAAACACTGGATACTGAGATACTGGATACCAAACACTCAAAATAGACTTTTTGAGCACAAATCTGGAAAGAGAATATAGACGTCTAGCAACAACCTTGAACAAAGCCCAAATACCCCTATTAAATCTGGGACCACAACCTTCTACAAAACCTGTGATGGAAAAGTCTAAATCCATATTCTTCTAACTTCATAGTCTTATCTGAATTCGAAAGAAAAACAATGCAAGAGTATTTTAAGTAGTCCTAAGAAGGAACACCTGAACTCTAGATCATTTAGCAAGTACTGAAAGCAATGGCACCCCAAAGCTGAACTTTAATGATGAGTCAGTGACAATTAACATTCAACTTACTATTTGGCAACATGACAACCTAAGCCCCATTCAAAACTCGGACCAACTTTCAAGTTACCTTTTGATTAAACATTAACTCTATAGTGGTAGGCTGGCAATGTCAAAACGGTAAGGTTAAGAGATAACATATCAAACCACGTATCCAATTTAGAACAATGCTTGTTGAGATACTACTGCTGCTGAGTATCTATCAGCGGCACCGGTCCCTTCTAAAGAGACGAATCAAAGCTCGCCTTCAAACCGAAATGCGGTTACTTAACAAGTTCATCTCTGGATTAAGAACAAACACTTTGTATTGTCACACAAGCAAGAAAGAAATGTTAGGAGACGGTGTCATTCACCTCTTCCATTAAGTATACAAAACTGCGGTAACCCTCGAGACCTGAGCTAACTAAACTATCCTTCATTCCAAAAGACACACTCTGGAAAAGCACATCATGGTTTGAGTCTTGTCCTTCGCTTTATTCAAAAGGATGAGCAAGTAAACACTTCCATCACTATTTTAAGGTGGAAACACTCAACCACTTAATAAAGTTGACTATCAATTGCTAGAAAACAACTGTAAGAAAAGAACTAAGTTTCAGACAGAACCATCCAAATAAAAATCACATTCCCTCGACTCAAGGTTAATGAGACCGGGGAAGGGATACGGGAGGAGGAAAAAAGGAAGCTGCCTCATTCTTGACTGAAGACAGGTTTTTGCCCTTTTCCATTACCTTTGTTTTATCAGCAGGTCTCGTATTTTAAGATCCTGGTATTTCAAAGTCTCTTATTCAAAGGGGAGGTGGAGAAGGGGTGTAAAATAAAATCAATACTCACTGCTAACTTTCATGCTGCCAAAAGCCGAAGGCTGCTGCACTGGCTTGCAGCTCTCCGCAAAGGAGGTGGTTCTGGGCCGCCCTGACATGATCACTCTTTTCCGAATCACCTTTTTTCCTTCCTTCCTTTTCTTCCTTTTGTTTTATGTTGGGGTGTTAGGTTAATGATAAATGCAGCATTAAGTTTTCCCACAGGAAAAAGAAAAAGACTTCGTCCTCTTGCCTTTTCACTTCTTTTGTACAGCTATTTAAAAAAGCGAGCGATGTATTTCTCCTTGAAGACAGATCAGTACGGATATTTAACATATAGACGATCCGGGGCTGGGAAAAAAACACAGTTCTTTCCACTCCCTTTCCTTGGAGGGCAGAAATGGGTGGGAGATCCTAAAAAATATATATCACGTGAAACGGGGACAAATACTGGATTGAAAATAAGTACTCTGAATATTATATTTTCCTCGGGGATTTTTTTTCCTAGTCAATGAAGAAGGGAAGCGGCGGAAGGATCACGAGTCTCACGCTTGAAAAGAAGGGGGGATGGGAAGGAGGGAGGGAGAGGGAGGGGTGGCTCGGAGATGCGTCGGGAAACGCTGCGGC
The DNA here is from genome assembly GCF_000754665.1 of Bison bison bison. Lineage (NCBI taxonomy): Eukaryota > Metazoa > Chordata > Mammalia > Artiodactyla > Bovidae > Bison > Bison bison. Next base: position 10,983,706 of record NW_011494787.1, read on the forward strand.
TCCGGCAGCGGCAAGGATCCGGCGGGCTGACGGTGGGGGCCCGGCGAACTGGAAGGCGGCGGAGTCGCGAGTCAGTCAGAGTCGGGCGGTGGCGGCGGCTCTTCCCCTCATTGCGCCAGGAGCAGCTGCAGGCGGCGGCTGGATCCAGCGGCCATGGCGGCGGCGGCGGCGGAGGCAGCTCCCTTCAGACCCCAGGCAGCGGCTCCTCGACTGCTCCCCATACGCCGGGGACATGGGAACCCGGCAACCGCTTCCGTCCCTCGGGGCCCCCTCCCCCGTCCAAGGCACCAGCGCGGCCGCCCTCCCGCCCCTCGCTTCTGCACAGTCCCGCTCAGGAAGTGTCCCCGCTTTGCCCCTAGCCCGGAGCCCTGTCAGCGGCTGCGGGGTCGGCTCCTCCTCGTTTCCTTCCTTCCTTCCTTTGTCACTCGGCCCGGGCGGCGGCGGCGGCGGCGGCAGCAGCAGCAGCAGCAGCACGAGCCCGCATTCGCCCGGGTCGGGGGCTGCTCTCTGTGAGGAGTGCCGTCTGCGCAGCCGCCTAGCTCTTACCCACTCCCCCTCCCCCCTCCTACTCGTCCTCCGCCTCCTTCCTCCCGCACCCAGCCTTACACCGCCCAGCGCCCCGCCGCCCGCGTAAGAGGCGTCTGGGAATCGCCGGCCGAGCAAGGCGTCCGCCCCCTTCGACAGGGGAGCCGAAGCCCGAGCGGAACCAATCACGGATGTCGTTTGTTTGCGGATCCTCCCGGAAAAAGCCGATCGACCTGAAGAGCCAATCAGAAAGTGTCGCTGGAAATTCACGCCCAAGGACGGAAAATGCCGAAGATAGCCGACCGAGGAAAAGGTGGGTTCGCCTTGTTCTGTGGCTGGCTGGAGGAGAAATTCGGCAGTGACCAATCAGAGTCGCTGGCCCTCAGGAAAAGCTTGAAGAGTTAAGGACGGTGAAGCCCGGAGTCGCTGGCGAAACCGCACGGCAGGGCGCCGTGGCCGCTTTGTAATTGGCCGAAACTCCGCTGGGAGTGCAGCTCCCTCGGTGATTGGTGAAGGGAATGGGGCTTCCGAGGACAGTCTGGCCAGTCAGGATGTCTCCTCCCTCGCCGAGGTGAGGAGAAGTAGAGAGCGAAGGGAGGGCGTCTATAAAGCGCCTTCTCATTGGCCTGAAGCTCAGGAGCTGGAATGGGGGCAAAAGGGAAAGGGAGGGAGGCCGAAACTCGTAGCAGTAGCCAATCTGCACTCGCTGCTGTATAATCGCAAGACCTAGCTGCAGTATGATTGGCCTTCGGCCTCCGGCGGCAGTCCTAGGAGCTGGGAGAAGCGCGACTAGGGTCGTGGCGGACAGTCTGACGGCCTCGCCTGCGGCTACTCCCAGCTGGTGTGGAAACCGCATATAGGGAGCGCGAGGCGGTGCAAAACTGGTGTGGTCGTTGGCGCTGGGTTCCTCGCTCCAACAAACTGAGGGTTGAGGGGCTTTCCCCACCCACTGGAGGCTCTCGGTGGGGCGGGGCTAATTCTGCGCGCCTGGGGTTCCCCTCCGTCCGGGAGAGCGCATCCCGAGCACGGGCGTCTTCCCCGAAAGGGCCAGACAGATCCAGGGCGCCTCTCAGGCCGAGTGCGAGTTTTCAGACATTCAACTGAGAACAAAGCTGCTAGAGAGGCAGCGACCCTGGGCGACCGCGCCCCGCCCAGTCGCGGAGGCCATTGATAAGAGTGAGGGCGACTGCGCCTTGTGCGCGCTGCCAAGCCCGGCCTTCCAGAAAGGCCCCTGAGAAATGAGCTCATGCTGGCTGAGCGCCCTTCTCGGGTGCGACCGGTCGGCGCAGAACGGCCCCCGAAAGCAGGTGAGGGGAAGTGCAGTCAGGCCGGATATCCCGAAGCCTCTGAGGCAACGGGGAGCCAGAATAGCCCTTGGTAGTTTTTGGTTTTTTGGAACGAGGGTGATCTATAAAAGTACTATTTAAGTAGGTTTCGCACATAGGCCAGTGTTCAGATTCCTGTGGTTTGCCCAAGGACAGTGAGTTATGGTTACAGAAAAGTAAAATGAACAGTTGCCATCCTAATTGTAATCCCATGGTGCCTGTAATTTCCACCTGCAGAGTCATCCCTTTCTATTCAGATACCATCTGTAGCGAGCACATATAAAAATTACTTGATCAGGTTAACTAGCTATTGCTTTGGAAAACTGATGAGGAACTTAGGACAGAACAAAGTAAGCTTTGATGGAGGACAGGAAAGATCTAGATAGGGTTTGCAAACTCAAATGTTTTTAGGGGCCAGAAAAGTAAAGTAAATGAGTGAAACTGGCCTGGTGTAGACAATGGGGAATGACAAGCAACGTGGCAAATTGGAGTGTCTGTGCTATAACTGAAAGGAGCAGCTGTTCGGCTCCAACAGATTGTTGCCCTGAAGAATGTGGATACAGTGGTCTGAGATATTCTGTCCCCTTCCCCCAATCCCCGCCAGGAGAATCCCTTATAAAGCACGATTTTTGTATGAAATCTCTCGATTTTTACACCAATATTTCCAAACTCTGCAGGCCAAACTAAAAACATTGCAGGGTAGATGTGACCAACCTGCAATCAATTTGTAATCTCAAATCTGGACATAGGTTTTTGATAGTCCAGGAGTGGTAGAAGCTCTTGTTCTTTGCAGTGAAGACAGAACATGAGGTCTCTGGATGTCATGGAGAAGAGTAAAGAATGTTGAAAGCAAACTCAGTGCATGGCAACTTTGTCAAATGATTGTTGCCTCTTCCTGCAAACTACCATGTAGACCTTTGCCACTAGTCCCTAAACTGCTGTGAGGTAAAGCTAGAAATCCTGCCTTCTTCTTTACTCCCCATCTCAACTCCCAGTTACACTGGCAGGAAGCTGAATGACAAACGTTTAGGTTATACACATTGGAAACAGCTATTCTATTGTATAAAATAAAGTACAAAAATAGTCTACCTTGAGGTTATGATTAGTAGCTTTAGTATTGCTGCCTTCAAATATTTTGACCTGACACTTTAAAAAAATCTGATCGGGGGATGGGGTGGGGAGATGAGCCTTATAGGAAAACAAAAAGTAGTTCAATTTAGAATTAGTACATAAGGAGGGGAGAAATTTATGAGAAAATACAGTACCACTGAAAGTAACAGTCAATGATTCTCTGACCTTTCAAACTTACTCTACCTTCTCACTTGCTGTTAACCACTTATCAGTTTATAGTAATTTTAATATTTATGTGTTTATAATGTGCCAGACACTGTTCTTAAGTGTTTCACACATGCTATCTCGGATTATAATCATACGGTATAAGTACTGTTATCACCTCCACTTTCAAGATAAGGAAACTGAAGGTGGGAAATATATACTGACTTACCTAAGGTCCACAGAGCTAAAGTAAACAGACCTAGGATTCAGGTTCCTTGTACTTCTCTCAAACACAGTCCTCACCTTCCCTGGTCTTGCTTTATCTTAAAGTCTAACCCTTATGTCTTCAACTGTGTGTGCTTTGGGTTCTGTTAGGGCTCATCAGTTGGTCCCTTGGAGAGATCAGTGATTCCGAGCCAAAGTAACAAACCAGAGGGCTAGAAAAAGATACAGGAAAGCTGAGTGACACAGAATATGTGAGTATTGTAGTTGAGGGGAGGAGGTGGGTAAGCCTGTCCAAAAGATAAAATGCACAATGAACTGGGTTCTAGAGTAATAATAAGTATTTGTATAATACTTTGCACTTAGGAAGTAGTATTATGTTAAGTTTATAGAGTACCATTATGGAACTATTATTCTGTTTTTACAGATGAGGAAACTACACATGTCTTGCTCACAATCACTTAGCTACATTTTTAACTGAAACTAGAAGAAAATATAGGCAGGTGTAATAATGAGGATAGCAAATAGAACATGAGATGCTGTTTATTTAGATGAACCCAGGGCCTGTCAGTTCACACAGAAGCCCACAAGCAAACTCCTATGATCTCCTTTACTTAGCCAACGTATGTTAAATACCTAAATGATGTTGGGTGCTGGTCTTCAAAATTTAAAAAGTATGGTCTCTGCTCCAGATACTTGCACTCAGATACTATGAGATACAGAAGAGTTATTTAGTAATAAACCCTAGGAAAGCCTTCCAGTATCAAGGTCAATGTGAAGATTAAGAGGAAGGAAAAATAAATGTGCATTTACTGAGTGCCTGTTCAGTGCTTCCCTAAACCTCAAGAGACAGGCATTATTAACTCCTATTAACAGATGTGGGATAAATCAGCAATAGATACATTGCTCAAGGTCACACAATTAAAAAATGGCAGAGCTGGGATGAAATCTACAGCCACGTATATTTGATCCAGCCTCTTTCTATTAATACTAGATCTCTCTGTCTTCCATCAACAAATAACATTGTTTATCCCAATTATGTAAAATGGCATGTGTGTGTGTGTCTACCCACACACAGAAGTCTAGAAATACTAATTTTGATGGCATTTTGGATGATGCTTATTGTATTAATGCTTTCCAGTATTGTCTTCATTTTCCACCTTTACATAAGAAACAAAATACTTAAAAAGAGAAAACAAAGATAAGACTGCAAAAGAACCAAAGAAAAGAAGTAGCAGTGTGAAACTGCTCAGTGTGGTTAAATCAATTTGATTTACAGGATGCTGTGCCAAATTTTAGGAATATAGGAGTGTGAGGATGAATAAAAGTCATTCAGAGGTGACTGTCTTGCTCCAGTCTTAGAGGAGCTCTTATAGAGTGGAGATGTGTAAACAGAGAACACCATAATGTCATCTGAACAACTATGGAAGAAAAGTGACCCAGAGATCATTTTCCAAGCTGGATTTAAATGACTGGTCTCCAAAGTTGAGTGTATATACCCAGAGGTTATATAGGATGATCCTTTGGAATGCTGGAACTACCAGATCTTATTTTTACCAATAACCTCCAATTAAATAAATGTATATTAAAAAAAAAGTAAGAAATTACCTTTCTAATGGTTAATTTACTGGTAAACACCAATGCCCTCCTCAGTCCCTACATCAAAGGAAGAGGTGTCACACGGTCCATAATACGGGGACACAATACAGGAGATGAATCCACAGCCTAGAAGGGACTGTGAATATGATGTATGCTCCTGCTTTTTAAATTTTTCAGCAACATATGACACTTTACTTGTGCTTAATTAACTGGATTTTGAGTCCTATTATTTGACTTTTAACTAACTTGATCCTCATGCATTGAAAATGATTCCTACAAATAAAGTATAGATAAGTGAACAAAAAAAGGCAAATCTGACATTCTACTCTCAGTGGGAACTCTACATCAGTCGCATCAATAAAATCAATAGGTTAAAATCAATAATGAGCTAATCAAATTTGACAAGATACAGGCCTGAAATTTTTGGAATTCTCAAGAATTTTTGAAATATGAAGATACTATTCACTGATTTTTAGTCAAAGGCTACCCTAAGTATGAGGTGTAGCTAATGCCAATGTGAAGTTACATATATATTATTATAATGTAGTGATAATGACAATATTTTAAAACAATTTTTACTTTATTTAAGGCCCTAAACTTTTTATTCTTCTAACACCCTCACCCCACCATCAAATTATTAACTGTCCAAGAACGTAGTCTTTCAATGTTCTGGTAATTATGAAGATGTCACACTGGCATAAGCTACATCTCAATCATACTTAGGGTAACCGTTGACAAAAACGAGTGGATAGTAACTTCATATTTCAAAAATTCCTGAGACCAAAAATTTCAGGTCTGTATCTTGTCAAATTTCATTAGCTCATTATTGATTTTAGCCTATTGATGTGAAATGCCAGGCTGGATGAATCACAAGCTGGAATCAAAATTGCCAAGAGAAATATCAACAACCTCAGATATGCAGATGATACCACTCTAGTGGCAGAACACAGGACTAAAGAGCCTCTTGATGAGGGTGAAAGAAGACAGTGGGAAAAGCTGTTTAAAACTCAGAATTCATAGGGAACACATGTACACCCATGGCTGTACATGTCAATGTATGGCAAAAACCACTACAATATTGTAATTAGCCTCCAATTAAAATAAATAAATTTTTTAAAAAACTCAAAATTCAGAAAATTAAGATCATGGCATCCAGTCCCATCCCTTCATGGCAAATAGAAGAGGAAAAAGTGGAAACAGTGACAGGTTTTATTTTCTTGGGATTCAGAATCACTGCAGACAGTGACTGCAGTCACAAAATTAAAAGATTCTTACTCTTTGAAAAAAAAGCTATGACAAACCTAGACAGCATATTAAAAAGCAGAGACATCACTTTGCCACCAAAGGTCCATATAGTTAAAGCTGTAGTTTTTCCACTATACTTGTACAGATGTAAGAGTTGGACCGTAAAGAAGTCTGAGTGCTGAAGAACTGATGCTTTCGAACTGTGGTGCTGGAGAAGACCAGATGTTTTATAAATAGGCATAATATTTGAGGGCTGATATTAAAATATTTTACTAGTAGAGTAGAAGAACAAAATCTTTTGTAGACCACTGTTCCAAACAAAAATTAGTTTTTTTAGATGATGGAAGGGAAGAACATTCTAAGCAAAAAGAAATTATGCAGCGGCAGAAATGTATGTAACAAGGTATTCAGAGAGCTGGAGTAGTTTGAAATTATGTGGCAGATAAGATCTGGAGGAAAAGAAAAGGAAACAGTTTCAGATAGTAAAGGTGTAGTTAAGTAAATTACATTCTATGAAATCCATATTATGCAACCAGAAAAAAGAATAAATACAAAGACTAGGAGCAACTAAAACAATACTAATTTTTAAATACAGAACTTCAGATTGTATATTACCATATTTCCAATTCTGTAAAATATATGAACATTTTGGTCAAGATTGAGAAGGAAGACAAAAATTAGAATACTTTTGTTAATACATGGCATATTTAATTACAAATGAAAATATTCACTTTAAATGTTTTCATTTCATTTTTACAATAAATTTTCTACAGTTTGTTGTGATCCACACAGTCAAAAGCTTTGACATAGTCAATAAAGCAGAAATAGATGTTTTTCTGGAACTCTCTTGGTTTTTTCAATCATCCAAGGATGTTGGCAGTTTGATCTCTGGTTCCTCTGCCTTTTCTAAAACTAGCTTGAACAACTGGAAGTTCACCTTTCATGTACTGTTGGAGCCTGGCTTGGAGAATTTTGAGCATTACTTTGCTAGTATGTGAGATGAGTGCAATTGTGCGGTAGTTTGAACATTCTTTGGCATTGCCTTCTTTGGGATAAGAATGGGATTGGAATGAAAAGTGACCTTTACCAGTTCTGTGGCCACTGCTGCGTTTTCCAAATTTGAAACACTTTCACAGCATCATCTTTTAGGATTTGAAAGAGCTCAACTGGAATTCCCTCTACTAGCTTTGTTCATAGTGATGCTTCCTAAGGCCCACTTGACTTCACATTCCAGGATGTATGGCTCTAGGTGAGCGATTCCACCATCATGGTTATCTGGATTAAGAAAATCTTCTGTGTATTCTTGCCACCTCTTCTTAATGTTTTCTGCTTCTGTTAGGTCCATACCATTTCTATCCTTTATTGTGCCCATCTGTGCATGGTATCTCTCATTTTCTTGAAGACATCTCTAGTCTTTTCTATTCTATTGTTTTCCTCTATTTCTTTGCATTGCACTTTAGGAATGCTTTCTTATTTCTTTTTGCTATTCTTTGGAGCTCTGCATTCAGATAGGTATATCTTTCCTTTTCTCCTTTGTCTTTTGTTTCTCTTCTTTTCTCAGCTATTTGTAAGGCCTCCTCAGACAACCATTTTGCTTTTTTGCATTTCTTTTTCTTGGGGATGATCTTGATCACTGCCTCCTGTACAGTGTTACAAACCTGCATCCACAGTTCTTCAGGCACTGTATCTATCAGATCTAATCCCTAGAATCTGTTTGTCACTTCTGCTGTATAATCGTTAGGGATTTGATTTAGGTCATACCTGAATGGTCTAGTGCTTTTCCCTACTTTCTTCAATTTAAGTCTGGACTTTCCTGGTGGCTCAGACAGTAAAGCATCTGTCTGCAATGCAGGAGACCCGGGTTTGATCCCTGGGTTGGGAAGATCCCCTGGAGAAGGAAATGGCAGCCCACTCCAGTATTCTTGCCTGGAAAATCCCATGGATCTTGGAGCCTGGTAGGCTACCGTTTATGGAGTCGCAAAGAGTCAGGCACAACTGAGTGACTTCACTTCACTTTTGCAATAAGGAGTTCATGATGTGAGCCACAGTCAACTCCTGGTCTTGATTTTGCTGACTGTATAGAGCTTCTCCATCTTTGACTGCAAAGAATATAATCAATCTGATTTCGGTATTGACCATCTGTTGATGTCCATGTATAGAGTCTTCTCCTGTGTTGTTGCAAGAGGGTGTTTGCTATGACCACTGTGTTCTCTTGGCAAAACTCTATTAGCCTTTGACCTGCTTCATTTTGTACTCCAAGGCCAAACTTGCCTGTTACTCCAGGTATTTCTTGACTTCTACTTTTGCTTTCTAGTCCCCTGTAATGAAAAGGACATCTTTTTTGGGTGTTAGTTCTAGAAGGTCTTGTAGGTCTTCATAGAACTATTCAACTTCAGCTTCTTCAGCATTACTGGTCAGGCTGTAGTTTTGGATTACTGTGATATTGAATTGTTTGCCTTGGAAACAAACAGAAATCTTCTGTCATTTTTGAGATTGTATCCAATTACTGCATTTTGGACTCTTGTTGACTATGATGGCTACTCCATTTCTTCCAAGGGATCTTGCCCACAGTAGTAGATATAATGGTCATCTGAGTTAAATTCACCCACATTCCAGTCCATTTTAGTTCAATGATTCCTAAAATGTCAATGTTCACTGTTGTCATCTCCTGTTTGACTACTTCCAGTTAGCCTTGATTCATGGACCTAACATTCCAGGTTCCTATGCAGTATTGCTCTTTACAACATTGAACTTTAGTTCCATCACCAGTTACATCCACTACTGGGTGTTGTTTTTGCTTTGGCTCTGGCTTGTCATACTTTCTGGAGTTATTTCTCCACTAACCTCCAATAGCATATTGGGCACCTACCGACCCGGGGAGTTCATCTTTCAGTGTCCTATCGTTTTGCCTTTTCATACTGTTTGTGGGGTTTTCAAGGCAAGAATACTGAAGTGGTTTGCCATTCCCTTCTCCAGTGGACTACATTTTGTCAGAACTCTCCACATTTTGTCAGAACTTTCCACTGTGAAAAATTCTTAAACAGTTGGGAATACCAGACCACCTTACCTGCCTCCTGAGAAATCCGTATGCAGGTCAAGAAGCAACAGTTAGAACTGGACATGGAACAACAGACTGATTCCAAATCAGGAAAGGAG
>NW_011494787.1:10993168-11012937 GCF_000754665.1 Bison bison bison
ATGAAAGTGAAAGAAGAGAGTGAAAAAGTTGGCTTAAAACTCAACATTCAGAAAACTAAGATCATGGCATCCAGTCCCATCACTTCATGGCAATTAGATGGGGAAACAGTGAGATACTTTATTTTTATGGGCTCCAAAATCACTGCAGATGATGACTGCAGCCATGAAATTAAAAGACACTTATTCCTTGGGAGAAAAGTTATGACCAACCTAGATAGCATATTAAAAAGCAGAGGCATTACTTTGCCAACAAAGGTCCATCTAGTCAAAACTATGGTTTTTCCAGTAATCATGTATGGATGTGAGAGTGGGACTATAAAGAAAGCTGAGTATCAAAGAATTGATGCTTTTGAACTGTGGTGTTGGAGAAGACTCTTGAGAGTCCCTTGGACTGCAAGGAGATCCAACCAGTCAATTCTAAAGGAAATCAGTCTTGAATGTTCGTTGGAAGGACTGATGCTAAAGCTCCAATACTTTGTCCACCTGATGCAAAGAACTGACTCATTTGAAAAGATGCTGATGCTGGGAAAGATTGAAGGTAGGAAGAGAAGGGGACAACAGAGGATGAGATGATTGGATGGCATCACCAACTCAATGAACTTGAGTTTGAGCAAGGTCTGGGATTTGGTGATGGACAGGGAAGCCTGGCATGCTGCAGTCCAAGGGGTGCAAAGTGTCTGACACAACTGAGCAACTGAGCTGAAATTAATGTTTATTTGGTTTTAAAAATCCATTGTGCATGCTGAGTCACTTCAGTTGCGTCCGACTGTTTGCCACCTCATGGGCTGTAGCCTTCCAGGTTCCTCTGTCCATGGGATTCTCCAGGCAAGAATAGTAGAGTAGGTTGTCATGCCCTCCTCCACAGGATCTTCCTGGCCCAGGGATCGAACCCACGTCTCTCATGCTCCTGCACTGGCAGGTGGGTTCTTTACCACTAGCACCACCTGGGAAGCCCTTAAAAGGAAATTGGCTCCCCAGTAACTCATTTCTTCACTGTGATTCACATATTCCTCAGAAAGTCCCGTTATATGGAATTCTTAACAAAAATTCCAAATTTCTCAGCACTCTTTCCAACACTAAACATTTTTACTGATAATCCTTTGTAGTATGAGTTAAACTGTATTAATAAGACTAGGCAATATTCATTATATGCAAGACATCTGCTAGGCACCTGATATAAAGAAGTACATGAGCCACCTGAGTGGCTCTGTGCCCTTAAGGAGCTTATCCTCTGGTAAAACGACCTCATGAAAAACTAAATAAATAATTATTTTAGATAACATTTGAGTCCATAAAAAAAAAAAGGCAGAACTTAATTTGCTAATATAACTGTTGTTCGGAAGGTGAGTGCATGCTCTGTCATGTCTGACTCTTTGTGACCCAATGGACTATAGCCCACTAGGCTCCTCTATCCATGGGATTTTCCAGGCAAGAGTATCGAAATGGGTTGCCATTTCCTCCTCCAGGGGATCTTCCCAACTCAAGGATCGAATCTGCATCTCTTGTGCCTCCTGCACTGGCAGGCAGATTCTTTACCACTGCACCACCTGGGAAGCAATATGGTTGTTACTTGTGGCTCAATGAATTGCTCATGCTGTCCTAAATATAACAGGTAAACCAAGGACACTTTGATCTAAAGTGAAACTTAAAGGATGAGTAGGAGGATTTGGAAATGAAATAGGAAGTAAATTATTTTCCACCACAAATCCCCTTCTTGGTAAACGGAAGTTGGTCAAGGTGCCAGAGCAATTAAGGACAGTGTAAGTCTCTTCATTTGACTTTAGGAAAACCAGTTTGGCTAAAAGAGAAGCTGATAGAGGAGAATAATGAAAGATAAAGCTTAATAGGTGGTTTGGGGCCAGATTTGAAAAAGCTTTGAATGTTACACCAGGAAATTTGGGCTTTTGTCTTGTAGACATTGCAGAATTATGGGAGGTATTTAAGCAGGTATAAGACATTGTCACTGCAGGAGAGCCTCTGAGGTAACACACACTGTGGTCTTTTCCCGTTGCTTAAAATGTGCCCATGGTAACAAGACAGCATATTTGGTCCTGCTTCTTATAACCAACAAAAGAGTGAGTGATAGTTGCTCAGTTGTATCCGACTCTGGGACCCCATGGACTATAGCCTGACAGGCTCCTGTGTCCATGGGATTCTCCAGTCAAGAATACGGGAGTGGGCTGCCATTTCCTTCTCCAGGGGATCTTTCTGACCCTGGGATTGCGTTGCAGGCAGATTCTTTACCACCTGAGCCACCAGGGAAGCCTTTATAACCAATGAGGTATGCCCTAAAGGGAAAATAGAGGACTACTTGAAAATGTATAGTGTTTGAAACATTGCCACTATGAAGCAGACTCTGGTTGTATTATAAGTTTCATTATCAAGCCTTTGATAGATCATGTAAGTAATTTTAACATGTAAAGGAACATACTATTAAAAAGGAAGAAAACCCTCAGTGAATGCTTTTAGTTTTTTATGCTCGTCATACTTTTGTTCCAGAGAGGGTATAATCATGTGATTAATACATTATAACTGATTAGATTACTTTGAGCTGTTTCAGTTTTTTTTTTCTTTCACTCCATTTCTATTCACAATCTTAAGAAAGAGCTTCTTTAGACAAGAGTGTAAATATTTCCACATTGAATTGGGTAAGTGAATTCACATGAATTGAAAATAATATGTATTGATGGAATTCTTTGACTTAAGTATACCTCTTTACAATGTTCTAGGTATTTCAAACTTGTGCATTAAATGTATTAAATAAAGGTCTGCAAAATTCTCAAGTCGAAACAAATACTTTAGGAACTCATTGTTGTTCAGTCACTAAGTTGTGTCCGACTCTTTGCGACCCTATGAACTGCCTCATGCCAGCTTCCCTGTCCTTCATTAGCCAGCAGTAAATCAAAAATGGGTCATACTTTCTTGTTCACATAGAAATAGGACTCACATCTCAGAATACAACAAAAATCTTTAGTTCTTTATATCTGGTTGATGGTGAGTGTGAAAGTTACAAGAAAATTGTCCTGTTTCTTGGCTATTGAATAGCTTAACTTGGAACGGAGGGAAACACTTGAAGAGAAATCAAGTCCTGTGAATTATTCAAGAAGGAATCCAGAATGCAGAGAGAGCCCCTTCTTCAGGCCACAGTTTTTATCTGACTTGTGGCCATCAAGATGCATCATTGTTCTGACTTCATTCCTGTGTCCTGTGGGGTGGAATTCTGAAAGGGGATGGGAGAAAATGCACAAAGCCCTTAGGTATGTGTGTTCCTGTATAACATCCAGATCAGACAGTAGTAGGAAGTACCACAAATCAGACCAGCAAGGATTCTTGGCAGAGAGGATTTATAGCTCAGTTTTGTAAATCCATTAATATTTCACTGTGCCTATTCATTATTTTTATAATTTATATTGTATATGCATTGGTAGTACCCAGTAGTTGAAGATAAAAGTAATAACTTAGGAAAAAGAACCCTAAATCTTACTTTTTTAGGAAGTCAATAACAGATTTTTTTTTTCCTTTTTAAGTAATCAACATGTCTGAGACAGCTAAGTACATCCTCTTATCAGTACTCTTCTACTTTCTCAAATATTTCTTTGCAATTTGAGTACAGTTTTCATGAAAAAACTGTAAATTCTTATCAAAAGTGATCCAGTTACTCCAAATTTTATCATTAAATACTTTGACTGTGGTTCTATAAAATTCTTATAAATCTTATTTATTTGTGTTGGGAAACAAATGAAAGGCAATACTGAATATTCTGACTCCATTACTGTATACCCAGCTGAGCTATTTCAAGTTCAAAAAGATGATGCTGTTAAGTGCTGCACATGCCAGCAAATTTAGAAAACTGAGTAGTGGCCACAGGACTGGAAAAGGTCACTTTTCATTCCAATCTCAAAGAAAAGCAATGCCAAACAATGTTCAAACTACCACATAATTGCACTCATCTCAAACACTAGCAAAGTAATGCTCAAAATTCTACAAGCTAGGCTTCAACAGTATGTGAACCAAGAACTTCAAGATGTTCAAGCTGGATTTAGAAAAGGCAAAGGGACCAGAAATCAAATTGCCAACGTCCACTGGATCATAAAAAAGCAAGAGAGTTCCAGAAAAAAAAATATATTTCTGCTTTATTGACTACACCAAAGCCTTTGGTCGTAGCAAACACCCTTTTCCAACAACACAAGAGAAGACTCTACACATGGACATCACCAGATGGTCAACACCGAAATCAGATTGGTTATATTCTTTGCAGCCAAAGATGGAGAAGCTCTATACAGTCAGCAGAAACAAGACCGGGACCTGACTGTGGCTCATATCATGAATTCCTTGCTGCCAAATTCAGACTTAAATTGAAGAAAGTAGGGAAAAGCACTAGACCATTCAAGTATGACCTAAATCAAATCCCTAACAATTATACAGTGAAAGTGACAAATAGATTTAAGGGACTAGATCTGATAGAGTGCCTGATGAACTATGGATGGAGGTTCGTGACATTATACAGGAGACAGGGAGCAAGACCATTCCCAAGAAAATGAAATGCAAAAAGGCAAAATGGCTGTCTGAGGAGGCCTTACAAATAGCTGTGAAAAGAAGGGAAGTGAAAAGCAAAGGAGAAAAGGAAAGATATACCCATTTGAATGCAGAGTTCCAAAGAATAGCAAGGAGAGAGAAGAAATCCTTCCTCGATGATCAGTGCAAAGAAATAGAGGAAAACAATAGAATGGAAAAGACTAGAGATCTCTTCAAGAAAATTAGAGATACCAAGGGAACATTTCATACAAAGATGGGCTCAATAAAGGACAGAAATGGTATGGACCTAACAGAAGGAGAAAATATTAAGATAAGGTGGCAAGAATACACAGAACTGTACAAAAACCATCTTCATGACCCAGATAATCACAATGCTGTGATCACTCACCTAGAGCCAGACACCTTGGAATGTGAAGTCAAGTGGGCCTTGGGAAGCATCACTATGAACAAAACTAGTGGAGGTGATGGAATTCCAATTGTGCTATTTCAAATCCTAAAAGATGCTGCTGCTAAAGTACTTCACTCAGTATGCCAGCAAATTTGGAAAACGCAGCAGTGGCCACAGAACTGGAAAACGTCAGTTTTCATTCTAATCTCTAAGAAAGGCAATGCCAAAGAGTGCTCAAACTACCTCACAATTGCACTCATCTCACATGCTAGTAAAGTAATGCTCAAAATTCTCCAAGCCAGTCTTCAACAATACATGAACTGTGAACTTCCAGATGTTCAAGCTGGTTTTAGAAAAGGCAGAGGAACCAAAGATCAAATACAGCCAACATCCATTGGATCACTGAAAAACAAAGAAAGTTCCAGAAAACATATATTTCTGCTTTATTGACTATGCCAAAGCATTTGTGTGGATCACAATAAACTGTGGAAAATTCTTAAAGAGATGGAAATACCAGACCACCTGACCTGCCTCTTGAGAAATCTGTATGCAGGTCAGGAAGCAACAGTTAGAACTGGACATGAAACAACAGACTGATTCCAAATAGGAAAAGGAATCCATCAAGGCTGTATGTTGTCACCCTGCTTATTTAACTTATATGCAGAGTACATCATGAGAAACGCTGGGCTGGATGAAGCATAGCTGGAATCAAGATTGCCGAGAAATATCAATAACCTGAGATATGCAAATAATACCACACTTACGGCAGAAAGCAAAGAAGAACGGAAGAGCCTCTTGTTGATAGTGAAAGAGGAGAGTGAAAAAGCTGGCTTAAAACTCAACATTCAAAAAAATGAAGATCATGGCATCTGGTCCCATCACTTCATGGCAAATAGATGAGGAAACAATGGAAACAGTGACACTTTATTTTCTTCAGCTCCAAGATCACTGCAGACGGTGACTGCAGCCATGAAATAAAGAGACACTTGCTCCTTGGAAGAAAAGCTATGACCAACCTAGACAGCATATTCAAAAGCAGAGTCATTCCTTTGCCAACAAAGGTCCACATAGTCAAAGTTATGGTTTTTCCAGTAGTCATATATGGATGTGAGAATTGGACTCTAAAGGTGAGAACCAAAGAATTGATGCTTTTGAACTGTGATGTTGGCGAAGACTCTTAAGAGTCCCTTGGACAGCAAGGAGCTTCTAAACCAGTCAATCCTAAAGGAAATCAACCCTGAATATTCATTGGAAGGACTGATGCTGAAGCTCCAGTACATTGACCACCTGATGTGAAGAACTGACTCATTTGAAAAGATGCTGATGTTGGGAAAGATTGAAGGTGGGCGGAGAAGGGGATGACAGAGGATGAGATGGTTGGATGGCATCACCGACTCAAAGGATATGAGTCTGAGCAAGCTCTGAGAGTTGTTGATGGATAGGGAATCCTGGCGTGCTGCAGTCCGTGGGGTTGCAGAGTCAAATACGACTGAGGGACTGAACTGAACTTAACTCTGTGCCCAGAACTGTACCAGATATGGTGGGAAACCGCTTCACACAGCAAATTGAGAAAACTGCTTCCCATGTTTTTAAAACTAGCTATAGTCTGTTCAAGTGCATTTTTAAAAATATTTTCAAGGACAAAGGTTATGGGTTCCTTCAGAATTTAAAAACAAATCTCTTAAAGGGTCAAGTCAGCTGGAACTATATGTAAGTAAACTATTCTGTGGAGGTTAAGCTTTTAATCTAGCATGAGAGGAGTTAAAGTAAAGTACTTCTAAGCACCAGGGGAATGATCAAGTGAAAAATTCATCAACAGGAGTTGCCAGAAGACAAACAGTTTACCTTAATATCTTTCTTTCCACTTGAATGGAATTATGTGTAAATGGAAAGCATTTCTATTGATATCAGTTGATGCTGTGCACATAATAGGAACTTGCTAAATGCTGGCAAAATGAGCAATATGATTACAATGGTAAAAGTGAAACCTAATTATAATCATTAAAATTACAACTTTATATTTGCATATGGTGAAGGACTCTGAGGAATTGTCAAAGGATAAAACATTTGTTTTTTTCATTTGTTGGTTTTTTGAAAGTTTTTTCTTACATTAAATTTTTCCCTTATGGTTGCTGGAATATTACTTTGGTATCAAATTTTATAAAGATTCAGATATTTAACAAAGTCACAGCTTGAGACAAACTTTTCTGTCCACCAATGGGATTCAAACATATCTTGGCATATCTGGCAAATGAGTAGGTTTATACTGCCAAGATGGTGATTTACTGAAGGGTTTTGGCAGAAAGACTGTCAAGAAGTACGGGTACCATCAAGGAGAAGGGTTGGCGCCAGGCTACTTTTTTGATCACTTTGCTCTGTTAGAATGTACTAGTCAGTATTTCAGAAGGCTACTCTTGGGTTGAGGGGACAATGCTTACCTATCTTAAAGATCCGTATTCTAATGCAGTCTTGTGGACTCCTCTTGGAAAATACCATAACCAGGAATTGGAGTGCACTAAAATCTTCATTACATCAAAAAATATAATCTAGAGATGAGTGATTAGGCCTTGTTTCTACTTCTGCAGGAAATATGATATGATATTGCAGTATTGGAGTCTCCAACAAACACAGAAGCATTTTGATTCCTTGAGGAACACACTGGAGATCATGAAAATGGCCAGTAGAAAGTGATGGTAACCTGGCTTAAGGGGACTGACTCAGCAGTGAGTGCCAGAAGTGTTCTAAGACAACAGAAATCTCAGCAGGGGACATCTGTATGGCCACAGACAAGACTTGCTCTTGAGTCCATGTAAAACACTATCTAAGGGCTCTTAGAAATTATGGGCAAGGGACTTAACAAGAAGCTGAAAGTCTTGCATCAGCAGGGAAAGGCAGGAGCCAGTGAAATATGAATTATAAAACCATTAGTAATAGGTTTATAATTATGGTTTTTAATTCATAAAGAATATGATATGTGAGAAGTGAATCTGTTGAATCTCACGCAGTGCTCCCCACTCCTGCTGCTGCTGCTGCTGCTAAGTCACTTCAGTCGTGTCCGACTCTGTGTGACACCATAGACGGCAGCCCACCAGGCTCCCCCGTCCCTGGGATTCTCCAGGCAAGAACACTGGTGTGGGTTGCCATTTCCTTCTCCAATGCATGAAAGTGAAAAGTGAAAGTGAAGTCGCTCAGTCGTGTCCGACCCTCAGTGACCTACCAGGCTCCTCCGTCCATGGGATTTTCCAGGCAGGAGCACTGGAGTGGGCTGCCATTGCCATCTCCACTCCCCACTCCTACATGCTGTTTATCTGAGCATTTCAGGGAGTTAAGGCTGCTGATAGTTTTTAAAATACTGGGCTTATATTTCTTACAACATGACTCATTAATACATGTTAAATACAATTCTTCATCTGTGTTAAACAAAAGAAACAGTGATATGTTCCAATACTGGGAGAAAACTAGCTGGACTGGCTTTATTACTTAAGGTCCTTTGAAAGAGTAATTTTGGATGTATACACCCAAAAATGCTATTTTTAGAGTCTAAACCTTGCCGTAGAGGCAACTCTAGGGGTTTATTTTTCATATAGTGCTTTGTACCTTAAATGAACATAGTATTGGAAGTGTACCGAACAAAACATGTAAGGTAGATAAAACAGGTAATATTATTTCCACTTTACAGATTAAAAATGGAGGCAAATAGAACTATAATTAGCTTTCCTGGCTCAACTTTACCACATTGATCAGTAAATATTTACTGAGTAGTCACAGTTGT
This sequence comes from Bison bison bison, assembly GCF_000754665.1. Classification (NCBI taxonomy): domain Eukaryota; kingdom Metazoa; phylum Chordata; class Mammalia; order Artiodactyla; family Bovidae; genus Bison; species Bison bison. Next base: position 11,001,865 of record NW_011494787.1, read on the forward strand.
ATGACATTCCACTATGTTCTTGGAATAACACTTTTTTAAAGGCATGAAGGTATTCTCTGAGCAGGCAAGAGAAGTCACTCATAAAATGAAAGTAGTATATAACCTGACATTCTTTAAAAGAAATTTTCATGGGCCTTCTTTTTCTCATTGGTCTATTTACTCCCTGTATGTGTTATGGTAATTGGTGGCTTTTTTAAGAAAAAAATATTTTAATGTATTTATTTTTAATTGGAGGATAATTGCTTTATAGTATTGTGTTGGTTTCTGCCATATATCAACATGAATCAGCCATAGGTATATTTGAACCTACTTTCTACCTCCCATACCATTCCACCCAGTAATTGGTGTTTAGTAACTGCATAAAAATAAACAGACACCTTGAAAGCCAATACTCTAGGAGTACAGAAGAATATTCATGGATCAACCATATGAATCAGAGGTTTTTTTTTTTTAAAGGAAAGATGTACATGCAGAGTTCTACCAGATTTGAAATATGGTTGCAATTGGAGTTTAACTAGTGAATACACTAAATACTTACTATGTATAAAGTACTTTTCTTAATGAGAGTAAATCAAGAATATGAGACATGACCACTGCCTTTGGTAATTTTTAATCTGGCTAGGAAGGGATGCGAGAAGGCAATGGCACCCCACTCCAGTACTCTTGCCTGGAAAATCCCATGGACAGAGGAGCCTGGTAGGCTCCAGTCCATGGGGTCGCTAAGAGTCAGGCACAACTGAGCGACTTCACTTTCACTTTTCACTTTCATGCATTGGAGAAGGAAATGGCAACCCACTCCAGTATTCTTGCCTGGAGAATCCCAGGGACAGAGGAGCCTAGTGGGCTGCTGTCTATGGGGTCGCATAGAGTCGGACACGACTGAAGCGACTTAGCAGCAGCAGCAGCAGGAAGGGATGAGACAGATATATAAAAATAAACAGATGAACAAAGTCCTATTGTACAGCACAGGGAACTATATTCACTATCATACAAAAACCCATAGTGGAAAAGAATATGAAAATGAATATATGAAAAAAATGAATCACTATAATATATCAGAAACTAACACATGAAAAAAGTCACAATAAATATCTGCTGAATGGATGATAAATGCTAAGAAAATGAGAGAATGTCAAACTTGGAGAATGGAATACTCTACTAATCATACCCATCTTGCATATTCACTCCTGTATACATAATGTAATGTTTCCACAAGAAAAAGAAAAATTCTCTTATCAAAAACTTTTAAGTTAAAGGGCTAGAACAGCACACTGATGAAACTATACTTACCCCTGGTCACTATAATCCTATTACACTTAAAATTTTCAATAGGATATTTGCCATACCCAGAAAATCAGCAGGAGGTGCAAGGCCAGCATCTAGAAGGAAATCTGGACTTATCTCATGTCAAGAGAACAAGGGATTATCCGCTGACTCTAGGATGAATGAGGCATCTGAGAAACAGTAGAATTCGAGAACAGAGTTGAGATGCTGACTCATATTTAAGGATTGCAAAGGTATGGAAATAGTAGAAAGAACAGTTCAAGAGGATAAGCACTAGACCATTATATCCTTTATTTTAAAAGACTGCAAAATGATGTATTTATCATTAGAAAATCAGTAGAGTCCTTTATAACTAGAGTCAGAATTATGGAGGTGAAGTCAAGTTACAGATTAATTTTGAATAGATGAAAGAATAATTCAGCTAAGGAAATCAGGGATTAGAGGCAAATTAAGAGTATACTAAGAAGATATGAAGAGATCTCTAGTTGTAAGGCCTCCCCAGACAGCCATTTTGCTTTTTTGCATTTCTTTTCCATGGGGATCTGCCTCTTGAGAAACTTACATGCAGGTCAGGAAGCAACAGTTAGAACTGGACATGGAACAACAGACTGGTTCCAAAGAGAAAAAAGGAGTACATCAAGCTGTATATTGTCACCCTGCTTATTTAACTTATATGCAGAGTACATCATGAGAAACGCTGGGCTGGAAGAATCACAAGCTGGAATCAAGACTGCCAGGAGAAATATCAATAACCTCAGACATGCAGATGACGCCACCCGTATGGCAGAAAGTGAAGAGAAACTCAAAAGCCTCTTGACGAAAGTGAAAGCAGAGAGTGAAAAAGTTGGCTTAAAGCTCAACATTCAGAAAACGAAGACCTTGGCATCTGGTCCCATCACTTCATGGGAAATAGATGGGGAAACAGGGGAAACAGTGTCAGACTTTATTTTGGGGGGCTCCAGAATCACTGCAGATGGTGACTGCAGCCATGAAATTAAAAGACACTTACTCCTTGGAAGTAAAGTTATGACCAACCTAGATGGCATATTCAAAAGCAGAGGTATTACTTTGCCAACAAAGGGCCGTCTAGTCAAGGTTATGGTTTTTCCAGTGGTTATGTATGGATGTGAGAGTTGGACTGTGAAGAAAGCTGAGCGCCGAAGAATTGGTGCTTTTGAACTGTGGTGTTGGAGAAGACTCTTGAGAGTCCCTTGGACTGCAAGGAGATCCAACCAGTCCATTCTGAAGGAGATCAGCCCTGGGATTTCTTTGGAAGGAATGATGCTAAAGCTGAAACTCCAATACTTTGGCCACCTCATGCAAAGAGTTGGCTCATTAGAAAAGACTCTGATGCTGGGAGGGATTGAGGGCAGAAGGAGAAGGGGACGACAGAGGATGGGATTGCTAGATGGCATCACTGACTCAATGGACGTAAGTCTGAGTGAACTCCGGGAGTTGGTGATGGACAGGGAGGCCTGGCATGCTGCGATTCATGGGGTCGCAAAGAGTTGGACACGACTGAGTGACTGAACTGAACTAACTGAAGAAGATATGAAGATGTTTATCTTGGAAGCAAAAGAGAAACTATCCTGATACCAGGAGTGTCTCGGAGGAGGAACTTGAGATCAGCATGATCACTCTAGAAGCCAAGAGTCAGCCCACAGACAGGTGCTCTTCTAAGTCAAGATTTGCATTACTTGCTAATACAATGGAAAATTGAGCATAGTTTGGAATCTCCTTCATGGAAAAGGGTACAATTTTAGATAATCCACATTGATATTTTGTACATTTGCAGGGAACTTGATACTCTATAGGATTTGTGAAAGTGAAAGTTGCTCAGTTGTGTCCAGTTCTTTGCAACCCCATGGACTATACAGTCCATGGAATTCTCCAGGTCAGAATACTGGAGTGGGTAGCTTTTCCCTTCTCCAGGGGATCTTCCCAACCCAGGGATCAAACCCAGGTCTCCCAAATTGTGGGCGGATTTTTTACCAGCTAAGCCACAGGGGAAGCCTGGATTTTGGAAAAAAAGACACACTAAAATTTATCTCCAAAGTGAATGAGTCAAAAGTTGCAAATTTTAGGGACTGGCTAAAGCATCATCAAGCATTTTGATAGATTTTTTTTTTTTTCTTTTGGAAAGTGGCTCAGGACCCAGTGAATCTGGGGACAAACTTGAGTGCTTTTGCCAGGTGTCCATTTAAAAGACCAATACCTCTCCTTGAACTTTAATGTTAAGGCCATAACATTGGCATTCAAATAACAACTTATGAAAGAGGCCTCCTCCTGCTGCCTAAAGAAACAACTTGTTCCCTGCCAAAATTAGGATTACCTTGCTTTAGGAAGAGGGTGCATACTATGCTGACAGCCAAAGGATGATTTGCCAAAAATATCAAACTGCCATCATGGATAGCAAAGCAGCCTCATATAACCCAGAAAGGAGAGGGTGTTAGGGACTGGTCTTCCAGACAGTTGATAAGGGACTGTCTGAGGCCTGTGCTGAAAGCAAAATAGTCATAACTGGGCATGCTGCTAAGTTGCTTCAGTTGTGTCCGACTCTGTGCGACCCCATAGACAGCAGCCCACCAGGCTCCCCAGTCCCTGGGATTCTCCAGGCAATAACTGGGCATGGTGCTAACTTAATGACCTGGCAAATCAAAATCTACATCAGTAAAGGTAAATCACTGAGCAGGGGTTTTAAGCCCCAAGAGTTAAGACCTAGGGCAGGCATAGCAAAAATGAGAAACTGTGGCACCATTTATTCCATTTCTATACACGTGGAAGACATGGATGATAGATAACTGAGTCTCAGGGTCCTTCTCAATAGATACAGCATTTTATTTAAGTAGGTACTGCCTACTAGTAGGAACTGTCAGGTCATTTGAAACCTACTTCCTTGCCTCTGAATTGCTTCCATATGACAGATGCCTGGTCTACCCTTAGATGAGAGGACAACAGTCCCAAAATGCAGTTGGCTGTGGGAGGGGCTTTCATCTACCAGGAGGTTGGGCAACACAGCCTACTGAATGTCCACTCATGAGAATGTCCAGGAGCTCAGGGATCCACTTGGATTCAGCAGACCCCAGGAGGTAGACTGCCATGTTTCATTACTTATGGCCCACTGCCCAAGAATACCTGCTCTGAGTAGACATCAGCTGAGCAAATCTTTTCATAAAGAAACACTAATGAAGGGAATGACTACCCACTCTAGTGTTCTTCCTGGAGAATTCCATGGACAGAGGACCTTGGAGGGCTACATTCAAGTGAATGGCAAAGAATCAGGCATGACTGAGCGAGTAACTCTAACACACACACACACACACACACACACACACACACACACAATGCAGCCAGGTTGCCTAAAATCTCTGGTTGGTTTCTTCTTGGCTTTGGCTTAGGACTGCTTCTGTTGTTGGGAAATACTTGGTTTTTAACAGGGATGAAATGTGACGGTACCTGTGAAAATATTTTGAAAACTTTAAAGGCCTGAATTCAGGTAGGGAATGTGGGTGAGGATGTTTATTCAGTTCAGTTCAGTCACTCAGTCATGTCCGACTCTTTGTGACCCCATGAATTGCAGCACGCCAGGCCTCCCTGTCCATCACCAACTCCCAGAGTTCACTCAGACTTATGTCCATCGAGTCAGTGATGCCATCCAGCCATCTTAGAAGATAACAAAAAGTTAAGCCCAGAATTTTTCTTAGGTTTGCTATTTCTTTCTTACTAGTTCTTTTCCACAAGACAGGAGTGGCATCTTTTCCCTTCTGGGAGGCAAAAATAATTGGATGAATGCTTGATTTTGTTATTATTGTGTATGTGTCTTGTCTTGTCTTGTTCAGTCACTCAGTCACGTCCGGCTCTTGGAGACCCCATGGACGGCAACACGCCTGGCTTCCCTGTCCTTCACCATCTCCCAGAGTTTGCTCAAACTCATGTCCATTAAGTTGATGTTGCCATCCAACCATTTCGTCCTCTGTCGTCCCCTTCTCATGCCTTCAATTTTTCCCAGCATCAGCATCTTTTCCAATGAATCGGCTCTTCGTACCAGGTGGAAAAGTCTTGGAGCTTCTTTAGCATCAGTCCTTCCAATGAATACTCAGGGTTGATTTTCTGTAGAATTGACTAGTTTGATTTCCTTGCAGTCCAAGGAACTCTCAAGAGTTTTCTCCAACATCACAGTTCAAAAGCATCAGTTCTTCAGCACTCAGCTTTCTTTACAGTCCAACTCTTCACATACATACATGACTACTGGAAAAACCATAGCTTTGACTATGTGGACCTTTGTAGGCAAAATTATGTCTCTGCTTTTTAATACGCTCTCTAGGTTTATCATAGCTTTTCTTCCAAGGAGCAAGAGTCTTAATTTCATGGCTGCAGTCACCGTAGGCAGTGATCTTGGAACCCAAGAAAATAAAGTCTCTCACTGTTTCCACTGTTTCCCTGTCCATTTGCCATGAAATGATGGGACCAGAATGCCATAATCTTTGTTTTTTTGAATGTTGAGTTTTAAGCCAGTTTTTTCACTCTCCTGTTTCACTTTCATCAAGAGGCTCTTCAGTTCTTTTTCGCTTTCTGCCATAAGGCTGGTGTCATCTGCACATCTGAGGTTATTGATATTTCTCCCACTAATCTTGATTCCATCTTGTGCTTCATCCAGCCCAGCATTTCACATGATGAACTCTGCATATAAGTTAAATAAGCAGGGTGACAATGTACAGCCTTGACGTACTCCTTTCCCAGTTTGGAACCAGTCCATTGTTCCATGTCTTGATTCTAACTGCTGCTTCTTGATCTGCATGCAAATTTCTCAGGAGGCAGGTAAAGTGGTCTGGTATTCCCATCTCTTTAAGAATTTCCCAGTTTGTTGTGATCCACGTAATCACAAAGGCTTTGGTATAGTCAATAAAGCAGATGTTTTTCTGGAATTCTCTTGCTTTTTCTGTGATCCAACGGATTTTGGCAATTTGGTTTCTCTGCCTTTTCTCAATCCAGCTTGAACATCTGGAAGTTTTTGATTCACCTGCTGTTGAAGCCTAGCTTGAAGGATTTTGAGCACTACCTTGCTAGCATGTGAAATGAGTACAATTATGTGGTAGTTTGAACATTCTTTGGCATTGCCTTTCTTTGGGATTGGAATGAAAACTGACCTTTTCCAGTTCTGTGGCCACTGCTGAGTTTTCCAAATTTGCTGGCATACTGAGTACAGTACTTTAACAGTATCAGCTTTTAGGATTTGAAATATCTCAGTTGGAATTCCATCACCTCCACTAACTTTGTTCATAGTGATGCTTCCTAATGCCCATTTGACTTCACACTCCAGGATGTCTGACTCTAGGTGAGTGATCACACCATCATGGTTATCCAGGTCATGAAGACCTTTTTTGTATAGTTTTTCTGTGTTCTTGCCACCTCTTCTTAATATCTTACGCTTCTGTTAGGTCCATGCCATTTCTGTCCTTTATTGTGCCCATCTTTGCATGAAATGTTCCTTTGGTATCTCTCATTTTCTTGAAGAGATCTCTAGTCTTTCCCATTCTATTGTTTTCCTCTGTTTCTTTGCAATGCTTATTTCTTTTTGCTATTCTTTGGAGCTCTACATTCAGATAGGTATGTTTTTTCTTTTCTCCTTTGTCTTTTGTTTCTCTTCTTTTCTCACCTTTTTGTAAGGCCTCCTCAGGCAACCGTTTTGCCTTTTTGCATTTCTTTTTCTTGGGGAGGTCTTGATCACTGCCTCCTGTACAATGTTACAAACCTCCATCCATAGGTCTTCAGGCACTCTATCTATCAGAGCTAATCCCTTGAATCTGTTTGTCACTTCCACTGTGTAATCATAAGAGATTTGATTTATGTCATACCTGAATGGTCTAGTGCTTTTCCCTACTTTCTTCAATTTCAGTCTGAATTTGGCAATAAGGAGTTCATGATCTGAGCCACAGTCAGCTCCTGGTCTTGTTTTTGCTGACTGTATAGAGCTTCTCCATCTTTGGCTGCAAAGAATATGATCAATCTGACTTTGGTATTGACCATCTGGTGATGTCCATGTATAGAGTCTTCTCCTGTGTTGTTGGAAGAGGGTGTTTGCTATGACCAGAGTGTTCTCTTGGCAAAACTCTGTTAGCCTTTGACCTGCTTCATTTTGTACTCCAAGGCCAAATTTGCCTGTTAATCCAGGTATCTCTTGACTTCCTCTTTTTGCGTTCCAGTCCCCTATGATGAAAAGGACATCTTTTTTGGTGTTAGTTCCAGGTCTTATAGGTCTTTATAGAACTGTTCAACTTCAGCATCTTCAGCGTTAGTGGTTGGGGCATAGACTTGGATTACTGTGATGTTGAAAGGTTTGCATTGGAACAAAGCAAGATCATTCTGTCATTTTTGAGATTGCCCCCAAGTACTGAATTGTGTATGTGTAACATCCTTAAATCTATTCCAACACATCCTAAACATTCGTCAGATTGTTTTAACTGTCACACCCCTGTCATTACTTCACCCAGCTGCTCAGGAACTGAAATTGATTTCCCCTGCTTGTTGTAGAAAATTTAAGCTCTTCTGTGTTGCATTCAAAGTCCTCCTTCAACTATGCACCCCTCCTACTCACCCACCAGGCTCCACAACCTTTCCAGTCTCACCTCTTCTTGCTTCATATTTTAGAAGCAGGTACCGTTGGACCTGGCAGTCATCAAAGAGCTGGTGCTCCTGATGTTCATAGCAGCATTATGTACGATTGCCAAGATATGAAAGCAACCTAAGTGTCCATGAATGGATGAACGAATAGAGAAGATGTGGTGTGTGTGTGTATATATATATATATACACACACACATATATATATACTCATATATATATATATGAGACAGGGAGACATATATACAATGGAATACTATTCAACCATAAAAGAGAATGAAACTTTTTTCCATTCGTAGCAACATGGCTGGACTTGGAGGGTATTATGCTAAGTGAAATAAGTCAGACAGAGAAAGACAAATACTGTATCACTTATATGCAGAATCTAAAAATAAATAACAAACTAGAGAACATAACAAAAAAGAAGCAGATTCACAGATATAGAGAACAAACTAGTTTAGTGCTTACCAGTGGGGAGAGGGAAGGGGTGGGAAGCAATAGCAGTAGGGGAATAAGACATATAAACTATTAGGCATAAAATAAGCTACAAGGATATATTGTACAACATAGAGAATATAGCCAGTAGTTTATAATAACTATAAATGTAGTAAACTCTTTAAATTGAGATGCTTATGCAACATTGAGAATTAATGATGCACACAGCAGTACTGAGAATTAAAAACCCAATGTGCATGACTTCCCTGGGCATCCAATGGTTAAGCATCCACCTGTCAATGCAAGGTAATGGGTTCGATCCCTGGTTCAGGATCTAAGATCCCACATGCTGTGAGGCAGCTAAGCCTGAAAGCCGCAACTACTGAACCCACACATTCTGGAGACTGTGCTCCACAACAAGACAAGCCACCACGAGAAGCCTGCAGATCATGACTAGAGAGTAACCTCCACTCTCTGAAACTAGAGAGGCCCACAACACAGCAACAAAGATCCAACACAGCCAAAAAGAATTAATAAAAAATAAAATAAAATGAGTTTTTTAAAAAACCAATGTGCTTGCAACATGCTGTGTGTGCAGCAAATTTCCTTTATGTAGAATTTGCCATTCTCTTAATTGGGAATTCTATACAGATGGAAATTAAACTGTAAACTTTTGTTTTACTGGCTTTGGAAGGAATATTTGTGATAATTGTCATCTGTCTAAATAGAATGACTTGTTCAGGGCTACAAATGATTAAAGGTTTCCCTGGGGAATGGCCTATTGGGTTATTATTTGCCAAGTTTTTTCTCTGAATTGAAGCTTACAAGGTCATTCCAAGGGTAACTGTATTGAGGAACCTCAGTACAATACCCTGTTACAACTTGCTCAACTAGAAGCTAGGAAACCACACCTTCTTTCGAAAGTTTATGCGGTAGAAAATGGGAGGTGGTTGGTGATTTAAACCTTACTGAGTATCACGAATGGCAGGAAGAGGAATAAAGTAAAGGAAAAGCCCTGATTATAAAAATATTGTTCAAGAACATCAAAGGAAGTTTTGTAAACATGCAAATACATAATGTCATTCAAAATGAGACTGATGAGATTTTTACATCTGCTTTGATGGGTAGATAAGAATACTTATAATCCATGTATTAAGTATTTGAATGCAAATTGCTCCTTATAAAGTGTTTGTGGGTGTTTTTCGTAAGTTTTTTTACTATTTAAATCAACATCATGAAAATTAAATTAAGTAGTTCTCATCATCATTTATATATATATATATAGACTATAGTACTTCTGCAGATTATTAAAATTCCAAATAAATGGGGCCTGAATTAATGAAATTTTAACATGCCTACAAGTAAGTGCATTAATGGGGCTTTCCTTGTGGCTCAGTGGTAAAGAATCCACCTGCCAATGTAGGACATGCAGGTTCAAACCCTGGGTCAGGAAGATCCCCTGGAGAAGAAAATGGCAACCACTCCCGTATTCTTGCCTGGGAAATCCCATGGACAGAGGAGTCTGGTGGGCTACAGTCCATGGGGTCACAAGAGTTGGACACAACTTAGTGACTAAACAACAAAGTGCATTAATCTGAACATCTATGTTAAGATTTAGTACTTTTCACATTCTACCACTAACAAAAAAATCTCTATTACACTAGAACCTGCCCACAAAGCCCAAAGAAGCAGACTCTGTCCTCTACTGCACAAAACAGAAAATGGTTGTTTTAATACAAAAATTCACCCACCACCCACACTTAAACACACATACACAAAACCTCAAAGAATTGATTCCTCAGGAAGATGCTTCATTTCGTCCTCTTTCATGGCAGAGGAGCCTCCATAACCTAGAGTGAGAAGCAGGGCATGCTTGATCCATATTTAGGAAAGACTTTACAAATCATGTCATCTCATTTGAGTGGGGAGAAGTGGTCACAGATTGCATAAGCAAAATCTCACTGCTGCTGCTGCTGCTAAGTCACTTCAGTCGTGTCCAACTCTGTGCGACCCCATAGACGGCAGCCCACCAGGCTCCCCCGTCCCTGGGATTCTCCAGGCAAGAACACTGGAGTGGGGTGCCATTTCCTTCTCCAATGCATGAAAGTGAAAACTGAAAGTGAAGTCGCTCAGTCGTGTCCTACCCTCAGCGACCACACGGACTGCAGCCTTCCAGGCTCCAGGCAAGAGTACTTGAGTGGGTTGCCATTGCCTTCTCCCAAAATCTCACTAAATGTTTATTAATTGGAATACTGTTGACTATTGAAATGAGAGCTCTTTGTAGCTGAACAAGTGCATTTAGACATAATGTATTAATAATATAAAGATCAATAATAGCCAGTTATTCTCTTGTTACATAATGCCTTTAAGGTCATGATTCAAGAAAAATAGCAAGATGTGCTTTACCATTTCTCCTCTCAGGTGGGCTCTGGTCTCTTCTCTGTTTATTCTTGCTTCTGCAGCTGAACATTCCCCTGCTTAAGATCAGAGTAACTTTACCTCTTTTCAAATTTTTTTTAACATCACACCACTTCTCAAAGAGCAAGGGGATGAGGGCTATCCTTCCTGATTTTTGCTTCCTGCTCTAGGCATAGATTGAAATTCCTTTTCTTTTTTGGCCGCATAACATGTGGGATCTTAGTTCCCTGACCAAAAGCACAGTCTTAACCACTGGACCATCAGGGAAGTCCTGAAAATCTTTTTATTTTAAATGGAAGCACAGTTGATTTAAAAT
>NW_011494787.1:11014030-11026154 GCF_000754665.1 Bison bison bison
ATAAAGCAGAAATAGATGTTTTTCTGGAACTCTCTTGCTTTTTCCATGATCCAGCAGATGTTGGCAATTTGATCTCTGGTTCCTCTGCCTTTTCTAAAACCAGCTTGAACATCAGGAAGTTCACGGTTCACATATTGCTTAAACCTGGCTTGGAGAATTTTGAGCATTACTTTACTAGCGTGTGAGATGAGTGCAATTGTGGGGTAGTTTGAGCATTCTTTGGCATTGCCTTTCTTTGGGATTGGAATGAAAACTGACCTTTTCCAGTCCTGTGGCCACTGCTGAGTTTTCCAAATTTGCTGGCATATTGAGTGCAGCACTTTAACAGCATCATCTTTTAGGATTTGGAATAGCTCAACTGGAATTCCATCACCTCCACTAGCTTTGTTCATAGTGATGCTTCCTAAGGCCCACCTGACTTCACATTCCAGGATGTCTGGCTCTAGGTCAATGATCACACCATCGTGATTATCTGGGTCGTGAAGCTCTTTTTTGTACAGTTCTTCTGTGTATTCTTGCCATCTCTTCTTAATATCTTCTGCTTCTGTTAGGTCCATACCAGTATATTCTTTCTCAGATTCTTTACCATTATAGTTTATTGCAAGATATTGAATATAGTTCCCTGTGCCATATAGTAGGTCCTTGTTATTTATCTATTTTATATATAATATCTGTTAATCCCAAGTTCCTAATTTATCCCTCTCCACTTTCCCCTTTGGTAACAGTGTTTGTTTTCTATGTTTGTAAGTCTATTTCTGTTTTGTAAATAAGTTCCTGAGAATTCTTTTTTTTTGCTTGGGTTTGGCATTATGGGTACGTCTTGATCCACTCCGCAGTTTGTCTTCCTGACACACTAGACACACAACAGTGTAGTGCTGTCTTTCTTCTCCTGGGTTAAATGCACATCAGCTCAGATCCTCTGCCTTTGCCATGCCTCCAGCCTGTCACAGGAGCTTCCCAGGTGGTATAGTGAAAGAATCCACCTGCCAATTCAGGAGACGCAAGAGAGGCGGGTTCGACCCCTGGGTCAGGAAGATACCCTGGAGTACAAAATGGCAACCAGCTCCATATTCTTGCCTGGGAAATTCCATGGACAGAGGCGGCTACAGTCCAGGGAGTCTCAAAAAGTTGGACAGAACACACACACGCAGGCTTTCACAGATGGAACCCTAGATAACCTTCACCTGCAGGCTCCAGCCTGCCTCAACCATGAGTCAGTTCTCCCTAAGGCTGGAAGAGTATCAGCAGCCTCAGCTCTAACAGTATGAAATTAGGCTTGCTGCCCAGAGAATGCTGGCAGTGAAGAATTGAGGCCTGTGAGGCTTTGGAGTAACATCATCTCTAATCTGTGTTGGCCTCATCCACATAGCTGAGAGGCAGCAGGGTGTAGCAGAAAGAGCAGTGGCTAAGGAGCCAGGCAGACCTGGAATGTTACAGTTCATCTGCCCCTTAGCTGTGTGACCTCAGGCAAGTCACTGAACCTCTCTGAACCGTCTATTTCTTTTTCATAAAGAGAAGGTTGTTTCTATTGCCCATCCCCTATAAAGGCTCTTGCTGGTAAATGTATTTAGTTTTTCTTTTATACTGTTTAACAATTCAGTATAAGTAGAGGCTTCCTTCTTAATTTTCTGTCTCAAACTATCTTTGCCTGATAGGATGATGGAAATTTTCCCTAATATCAAACCAGTATTTAAACTCTTTAAACCAGACCTTTAAACCATAAAACTATTGGAGGGCAGGATGCCTAATCTTAATAATAATTGTTAATATTTAGTGAGGACTAATTATGTGGTAAGTACTGACGTAGGCATTTGACTTGGCCTATTGTACTTAATCTTTACAACAATCTTAGAAGTAGGTACTATTTTTCTTGACATTTTGTAGATGAAGAAACTGAGTCTTAAAGATGTTAGGCAACATGCTTATCATAGCTAGTAGGTAGAGAAACATACAAAAGAGACTGAGAGGGAAAGTTATTAGCTAAACCAATAGGTTATTCTTTTCCTACTTAAAGCAGTCTAATTCACTCCAGATAATAATGAATACATATATTGCCTACTGTCACATTTATTTGTTGAATATCTTCTTGATGTTAAGCAGTGACTGGGAAATTTGCTCTACAGAACATTATAAAAGGAGGAATATATGGTTCCTGCCCTCAAAAAAATCAGAAATAGGGAAGTAGACAGAGATATAGTGAACTATGATACAGGTAAAATACAGTAAGTGCTTTAATAGTGCTACAAGCTATTAGCCACTGGGCCCAGAGCAGAGAACAACATATCTTGGTGGTATCCAGAATGCTTGGTTACAAGCTTATCTTTGAGTTGAGCCTTGATGGGCAAGAAGAATTTTGAGAGGCAAAGAAGTGAGAGAAAGACATTCCAGGCAAAGAAACCACACGGGCAAATACTCACACTGAATCACAGTTGACTCACTAACCTCAATGCAGGGCTTGTTCCTGGAATAGCAAGGAGTTTGGGGTTTCTAAGCCTCAGGGTATCTGTGAGGAAGTCCTAGTTTGGAAGCTGATAGTAGAAGGGAAGAACCATAAAATCCTGGAGTTGAAGGGTCCCCTAAGGTCATCTAATCCAATGCCTAACTTTCTTCTACAATCTTCCTGCCAAATGATCGTAAAATCTAGGCTCACACCATCCTAGCAAAAGATATATTATTATTATCCTAAGGCAGCTGATCCTATCACTATCTGAAATTATATTACTCAATTATTTATTTGTTTACTCACTTATTTTCTGTCAGACTAGAGCTCAGATTCCATCAGGGTAGGGCCTATCTCATCTATCAGTGCCTAGCATAGAGTAGGCTTACAATAAATATTTGTTGAAATGAATGCATTCAATTTCAAGACAACTCTGACATTCACAAAGCTCTTAGGTGATTTCCACAAGATGGTCTTTTACGTATGGGAAAGCAACTATAATAATTCCCTTATGTTTTCTCCAAGTTAAATATCTTCAGCTGATATCTAAATGTCAACAATTCCTCAGGGCCCGGTTCCTTCAGGGCCCTTCATTATCTTAGTTAGTCTCTCAAACAGACTCCACATTATCCCTGTAATGCATTGTTCAAAGAAAAAAAGACAGTAGTCCAATTTTGTGACACACTCCAACTGGAGAGGCCCGATCACCTCTCTTATTCCAGGTCTTACGGACTGACCCAAGTTAGCCTAACTTTGTTGAGGTCCACGTCACACTGCTGTCTCATGTTTCTAACTGCCAGCTAAGCACCCTTCTTTCCACTCCCTCTACCCCTACTATGTCCTGTTGCTTGCTCACATCAATCCTGTTTTAACTTGTATAGGTAGATTTTGAAAATCAAGCCCAAGGCCTTACATTTAGCAGGCTATTACAAGAAGCCAGGACAAAAGACACAAGGTACTGAGCCAGTGCAGTGTGGCCAGAAAGGAAGAGACAAAAAGAGAAACATACTCGAGGCATTATCAGTGGAACTTGCAATCCACTGATTTAGTGACTGTGAGCACACTTTCTCAATGGGTTCCTCTCCCTGCAGACCACTTATGAATTAGGAATTAATTCCCAGCTTTTCCCTCCCTCACTATCTCTGAAGCAAGCATACAGTTCTTTATTACTTTATTACTCTTTATAAGGCCTTAATATATTTTTCCTAGTTATCATATAGAAGCATATTGGAAAAAGTCAAAGGCAGCAAGATTTCTAGTCTAGACGACTAAGACAATGATGGTCTCATTAACAAAGTTAGGAAAACTCAGGGTTAGACTTTAATTGGTTTGGAACACATTGAATTTGAAGATAGGTAATCTGAAGATATCTAGAAGCAAAAGCTTTGGAGCACGAAGCTGAAGTGTTGGTTTGTTAGTCATCAACAGAAGTTCTAGAAGATTTCTCCAGAGAATAAGGATGTTGAAGATCATTTAGACTAAAAAAAAGACTTGGATAAGAACAAAATCTTTACCAGTGGCCATATATAATCAGTATTTGGAGAAAGAATCTCCAAGAGAGAGAAGAGTGCTGAGAAATATGAGGAAAAGTTGACGAGTTTATTATTGGGTCAGCCAAAGCTGGATATTATTGCAGGAAGGAAAAGACAAATCAGGCACATCAATGTGGCAGAAAGCTTGCAGAGAACAAAAATTCTTAAAATGTTACTGAGTTTATCAATGAGGGATGTGATAACCTTGGAGAAAATAATTCTAGTGAGGTTGAACCCAGGTTGCAAGTAGTTAAGAAATAAGGAGTAATTTATAGCAATGAAGTCAAAGCAGTATACATAGATTGCTATTTTGAGAAACTGATACATGTAAAGTAAAAAGGAATAAATCTTTATGAGGTTCATCTGATCCACATATTCTAAAATATCGTATGAGCTTAGTTACCATTGGGCTTCCCTAGTGGCACAGACAGTAAAGAGTCTGCCTGCAGTGCAGGAGACCTGGGTTCAATCCCTGGGTCAGGAAGATCCCCTGGAGAATCCCATGGACAGAGAAGCCTAGCAGGCTACAGTCCATGGGGTCACAAAGATTTGGACATGACTGCATGACTTCACTTAGTTACCATTTCACTGTAATTTCTAACTGATTCTAGAATTAGGCACTTTATAGGCCTATGACTGTACCAGACACTCAACAGATCTACTATATAAAAAAGAAAAATGGAAGTAGATTGTTATGGATAGATTTCATTGAACCTAAATAGGGCTATGTGTATTTTCTTGTTTTTAACGTATTTTTTAAAAACTTTTGATTTTATACTGGAGTATAGCTGATTAACAGTATTGTGATAGTTTTAGGTGACTAGGAAAGGGACTCTGCCATACATATACATGTATCCCTTCTCCTCCAAACTCCCCTCCCATCCTGGCTGCCACACATCATTGAGCAGAATTCCCTGTGCTATGCAGTAGGTCCTTGTTGGTCCTTCTTCCCTTTTAGATATCAAGTGACTAGATGCCCACTAATTTTTTTAAGATCAGTTATCACTTAATTCTGTCTGGGGTGAATACCAGCTCAAGCTCTTTAGACTTTAGTGCAACATATATTCTGTTGGAATCACCCATAGGTCAGGTGAACTTCTGAATCTCTTCTATATTGTCTCTTAAAACCATGGGGTGTAAATCTCTAGAAGTCCCTTTCACCTGGGTTTGGCCTCCAGAGCACATCAACTCACAGGGTATCAACTCTGGAAGTGACTTTATGTTTCTTCTAGTTCCTCTCCCTAAATTTCACAGGTGAATGAACTGAGGCCCATGGTGGGAAAAAGACTTGTTCAAGGGAGCATTCTCACAGAGTGATTGCAGCATGGTCTTTAGTCAGAACTGGAATTAAATCTTGGATTTATCATTACCTATTTGCATAGCACACAAACCAGGCCCTTTATCTCCTGAGCCTCAGTTTTCCCATTTAAAAATGGGCCTAATGATCATCATATCTATAGTTGCTGTGTGTAGTGAAAGGTTAACATGTGAAGCATATTGTCAGTGCCTGGCACATGGATAAAAACTAAAAAAATGTTGATTCCCTCCACTTTGCATCGGATTTCATAGCTAATGTGACAGAAACAAAATTCAAAACAAACCTAGGTCTTCTGACTTCCAGGTCAGAATCCTCTTCATACACAGGAATCTTCAAATTTCACCCCTGGGGGTATGTGGAGACTTTCCAAGGGGTACAGGGGCATTGACAGTTTTAGAGGAATTGACTTCCAGATCCTTAAGTTCCACGTGAACTCTTTCCTAAACCTGATCAGAGTATTCACCTGCCTTTGAGAGGTTCTTTTTCTCATTATCATAATGATTCTTCTACTTTGTAAAAGAAAGACATTTCAAATCTTATTATAATTGTACATCACCCTGAAGGGTTAAAGCTACAAACAAAAGGACATTGTGACAATCCCTTTAATCAAGATACTATAAACTGCACCTTGATCAATCTCATTAAGAGAGACTTCCAAAAAATTATACTTTTTTCAACTCATCATCTCCTAATTTTTTATTTTGAAAAATACAAAGTCTTCAGAAAAGTTAGAAGACCAGTACATGAGCACCTAGATTCACCAAGGGTTAAGAGTTTGCCACATTACAGTATCACCTCCTATCTCTGTGTGCCTTTCTTCATATTCATCTATTCCTTTTTAAAAATATCATTTGTACAACTTTTAAATGCTACTTTCCATTAGTTTTACATTTTAGATTTAAAAAGACTTAAAATGTATACACTGTTCTGCTCAATTGTGTACTCCTAATAATTGTTTCAGTGCTCAGTGCAAAAGAAAATTTTCAACACTTAGAGCTTTAGGGAAATGTTTTAAACTTGTAATTTATACACGTGTATATTTTTATGAAGAATGATAGGATGATCAATAAAAGACTTCCAAACATAGAAATATGTTACACAAGGTTAAAATCTCAAGGAAATGGAATGGAAATGCAAGTTCAAGGAGGAAAAATGAGCCATGTAAAATTTTCTGTGAAAGAAGAACTTGTTATAAACTTTCAAAATGGATGATGTGGGTATCAAGATACTCTGGCATTTAGGTATCACTGGTAAAACTTAAAAGCAATGAAATAGATTTATTTATAAGATGCTGGAAACTATATCCTTTTGAGCTCTTTTATTACGAAACATTTAAACATCAACTTAAAAATATATCAGGAAGAACATAACTTTTCAAAAAAATTTTAGAGGTTACTGCCTACAGTACCACCTAAGGGTCTTATCCTTATTCTTCCTGGCTAAGGGAGATTGTTGTCTTTCTGGTTTTCAAGCAGTAGACACACACACACATGCAAGCATGCATGTGCAGACACACACCATATCCCTAGGGCTTTAGATCCTTTTCCTCTGACCTCACATCCTCTCCTTTGCCCTTTAGGAATGTATCTTTGACTCCAAGCCCTGTAAGTTTACACATTACCTTTTTCAACCCCCTTATCCCCATCCCATCATCTGAACTTTTTATTTACCTTCAACATGGCTGAATTGGAGAGTTATTAGGAGACAGTTGACATCTTTGTCTTTTGCTCCAACATTAATTCTCAAGCTTTAGTGTGCATCAGAATTACCTGGAGGGCTTCTTAAAACATGGACTGCTGAGTCCCACCTCAAGAGCTTTGTATCTACTATGTCTGAATTAGGGCCTAAATTTTTCATTTCTAATAAATTTCCAAGTATTGTTGATGTTGGTGGACTGAGGACCTCAGTTCGAGAACCACTACACTAAGTTAAATCTGGTCTGTTCACCACAGGTCATGTGGCCTAATTGCAGGTAACATCATGTCTGAAGCTAAGAGTGGCATTAAAAGAGGTATACCAGGCAAAAGTATATGAACTTTCTCAAATAGATTTCTCATACCATCTAAAAATTATTCAGAATTAGATTGATTCAGAGCAGAATTCAGAAAAAGGACCACTAGTAGGGAAATATAGTTTCACACCATTCACACCCTTATCCCCCAAAATAGAGGAAATCATATTCATGGTGATCTTCTACACGCCAGGTATTCTGTCAGGCAGGTTCTGAAATGCTAACTCACTTAATCCTCACAAAATTCTTGTGATCTAAGTTTTACTAGGTGAGTGAAAGTCGTTCAGTCGTGTCCGACTCTGCGACCCCATGGACTATACAGTCCATGGAATTCTCCAGGCCAGAATACTGGAGTGGGTAGCCTATCCCTTCTCCAGGGGATCTTCCTGACCCAAGAATCGAACTGGGGTCTCCTGCATTGTAGGCGGATTCTTTCCCAGCTGAGCTATGAGGGTTTATTATTTATTATTAAATATAGTAATATAATACTATATACTATATTTAAGTAATAAATAAGATTTATTATTTATTCTTTTTAGCCATAACAAAATCAAAGATCAGAAAGGCTAAATCTATTGGAAATTCTCCTTTAAACTATGTATTAATTTCAGGTGACAATATACAGAAGGCTGAAAAAAATCATCAGTTTGCCAACCTGCTACTACAAATAAGTAAATACTTCAAGAAAACCATGGGAAGTCACTTAACAAATTAATGAAATGAATAGGAAGATTTCTACTAAAGTATAAACAGTTGATCCTATTCATCAGTCAACAGAGAAGAGATTCTAGAATCTCATTCCATCCACCACCCTATTGATTAAGAGGCACTTGATTCCATCAGCCATAACTTAATTCTTTCAGCATTACTGTCCAAAAAAAAATAATACTATATGATTTTAAAACTCAACATATATAAACCACAAAAGAATCTGGATATCCGAATATTTCAGTATCCTACAGAATGAGCTGATGGACACTAATAATTAGACAAAATTAGGAAATGTTTCCCTTTGTATGGAGAAATTACACATGTACATGTGTGTGGGTGTGTGTGGGTGTGTGTAGTGTGTTCTCAAGTCATTATTATTCTCAATTTCTGGAATCCAATGAAAACTTATCAGGAAAGGAAAAAAGCAGAATATTGTGAAAAGATATATCAATCAATAAAAACCAACTCAGGATCAACATGTATTTTAGGATTATTGGATAAAGATATTAAGATGGTATTCCACAGGTTCAAAACTTAAGTTGAGGCAAGAATATTATTTTTAAAAAATATCAAATATTAAAGATCAAAAATACAACATGTGAGATGAAAACTGCCATGGATATGATTAACAACTGAGTAGACAGTGTTCTTTGCTGGAGAATCCCAGGGATGGGGGAGCCTGGTGGGCTGCCGTCTATGGGGTCGCACAGAGTCAGACATGACTGAAGTGACTTAGCAGCAGCAGCAGCAGCAGCAGCAGCAGACATTGCAGGAGAAAAGATCAATGAACTTGAAGACAGCAATAGATGCTACCCAAAATAGAACAAAAAAAGAAACGTGAATTGGAAAACAAATATGATGGAGCATCAGTGAGCTGTGGGACAACTTCAGTAGTAATTGGACTTCCTGAAGGAGAGGAGAAGGGTGTACAGAAAAATGTTTGAGGAAATAATGGCTATAATTTTGATGAAAACTGTAAATCCACTGCTCCAAAAAGTCTGGCAGACCCTAAACACAAGACACATGAGGAAAATGACGTGAAGACACCAATAAGTTGTTCAAAATATGATAAAGACAAAAGCTTAAAAGAAGTTAGACTTTGTTTAAACAAAGATAAGAATGATAAGAAATTTCTGTTGGAAACCATATAAGTGAAAGGACAGTATAATAACATCTTTAAGGTCTGAAAGGAAACAAATATCAACCTAGAATTCTGTATCAGGGAAAATACCTTTCAAAAATATAGGTGGAATAAATAATTTTCTCTAGGTAGTAGGCAAATAGGAATCACAGTGGCTTCCCTGGTGGCTCAGTCAGTCTGCAATGTGGGACACCTGGGTTCGATCCCTGGGTTGGGAAGATCTCCTGGAGAAGGAAATGGCAACCCACTCCAGAACTCTTGCCTGGAGAATTCCATGGACAGAGGAGCCTGGTGGTGTCACAAAGAGTTGGACACAACTGAGTGATTCACTGTCACTTTGAAGAATCACAGGATAGAAATTACAAAAGATAGTGTCTTGACATTGACAAAACAAAGCAAAAACAAAAACCACTTTCTAATAGTGAGAGAATCATTAGGAAATGGAAATTGTTGCCTTGGGAGAGAAAGTGCCTGTCTAGAATTTCTAGGGGACCCTCTGCTATGAATAGTGTGGCAATGATTTTAATCCTTCATGGAAGAAGAAACAAGGTGACCTCTATGGTTTTCTTATGGTTTTGTTATGTGATGCTTCTGTAATAAAATGAAATGTTTCCTCAAATAAGGGAATTATAAGCAAACTATATATTTATAGGCTTATGGACAGTGTTACATACAGGCAATTTAATATATCACAATTTTTCCAAGCTTTTTTTTTTTTTGTATTTTATTAAACCCTCAAATTTCTGTAGCTTTGTTTCTCAACTTATTCATTAGATTCTGTTGGGGTTTCTTTTTAAGATTTTTTTTTTAAAGAGCAGTTTTAGGTTCACAGCAAAATTGAGAGAAAGGGATAGAGATTTCTCATACACTGCCTACTCCCCCCACATGCATAACCTTCACATTATCAACATCCCATACAAGAGTAGTACATTTGTTACAATTGATGAACCTACACTGACACATCATAATAACCAAAGTTCAGTTTATATTAGGCTTCACACTTGACATTCGTTGTACCTTCTACAAGTTTAAATATTCCATTATTTTTACATATATATGTTATGTTCAAATTATGTTTTAAATGCCCTCTTAAAACCTTTCTCAAGGAATCTTAACCAGTCATATTTCATTGTAAACCCCCAACACTTCATTGCTCAATAAAGAGTTTCCATCTCACAGAAGTATATGTATTTGGTAGGATTCACACAGCTTGCTAGAAGAAATTCTCCTTGTCAAAAGAAATTCCTAACTGGATGAAACCGAAAGAAAAGATGTTGCTGAGTGTTCTGATGGTACTAGATTCTGGGATGTGTTTGCTTGCTTTGTTGGGTATCTCTCTGAGTTTATTAGGTCAGCAGAAAAAGAACAAAGGCCTCTTCTCTTGCTGATTACACCACCACGAAGCCCCAGGTAGTTGAAATGAGAATGCTTTAAAATACAGGAATAGATACATTCCCAGAGAAAAAATAGGACAAACACTAATTAAGAGCTGACCACCAGAAGGAAGACCAACAGAACAGTCCTAGAAACCAAAGCAGTAATGTGAATTAAGCCTGCAAAAGATTTGTAGGGAGTGTCACACTTAGATCTGGGTTGACATCACAGATAATTTGGCAACAATTAACAATGCATGAGATTTAGGTAGACTGGGATTCCCTTTGTACCTATTCATATTTTATTATTTAAGAATGAATAAATGCAAAAGTGTATAAAGAAAAGTCAATCTACTCTTTTACCTAATCTCTGTAACCTCAATCAACCAAGCCCAGAGGCAGCTTCCAGAGATAATCTTTGAACATACAAACCGGGGAGGAGGGGAGGCATAATTCTAGCACAATGTATCTCACATTTATATTTTAATAATATATGTTTGAGACATTTTGTATTTGTACATAGGGTTCTGCCTCATTAAAAAAAAAAAAAAAAAAAAACAGCAGCATGGTTTTCCATTGTGTGAAAGTACAATTATTTGATCAGTCTGAAAAAATGGTGAATATTTAGGTTCTTTCTCAGTTCAGTCGCTCAGTCATGTCGACTCTTTGCGACCCCATGGACTGCAGCACGCCAGGCCTCCCTGTCCATCACCAACTCGCGGAGTTTACTCAAATTCTTGTCCATTGTATTGGTGATGCCATCCAACCATCTCATCCTCTGCCGTCCCCTTCTCCTCTCACCTTCAATCTTTCCCAGCATCAGCGTCTTTTCAAATGGGTCAGTTCATCACATCAGGTGGCCAAAGTATTGGAGTTTCAGCTTCAGCATCAGTCCTTCCAGTGAATATTCAAGACTGATTTCCTTTAGGATTGACTGATTTGATCTCCTTGAAGTCCAAGGGACTCTCAAGAATATTCTCTAACATCACAATTCGAAAGCATCAGTTCTTCAGTGCTCAGCCTTGTTTTTGGTGCAACTCTCACATCCATATGTATAGGACTACTGGAAAAACCATAGCTTTGACTAGATGGACCTTTGCTGGCAAAGGAATGTCTCTGCTTTTTAATATGCTGTCTAGGTTGGTTATAAGTTTTCTTCCAAGGAGCAAGTGTTTCTTAATTTCATGGTTTCAGTCAGCATCTGCAGTGATTTTGGAGCCCCTCCCCCCAAATAAAGTATCTCACTGTTTCTACTGTTTCCCCATCTATTTGCCATGAAGCAATGGGACCAGATGCCATGATCTTAATTTTCTGAATGTTGGGTTTTCAGCCAACTTTTTTACTCTCCTCTTTTACTTTCATCAAGAGGCTCTTTAGTTCTTCTTCACTT
The DNA here is from genome assembly GCF_000754665.1 of Bison bison bison. Classification (NCBI taxonomy): domain Eukaryota; kingdom Metazoa; phylum Chordata; class Mammalia; order Artiodactyla; family Bovidae; genus Bison; species Bison bison. The sequence continues at coordinate 11,025,947 of NW_011494787.1, forward strand.
TCTGCCGTAAGGGTGGTGTCATCTGCATATCTGAGGTTATTGATGTTTCTCCTGGTAATCTTGATTCCAGCTTGTGCTTCATCTAACTCGGCGTTTCTTATGATGTACTCTGCATATAAGTTAAATAAGCAGGGTGACAATATACAGCTTTGATGTACTCCTTTTCCTATTTGGAACCAGTCTGTTGTTCCATGTCCAGTTCTAACTG
>NW_011494787.1:11026254-11032474 GCF_000754665.1 Bison bison bison
CCTGACCTACATACAGGTTTCTCAAGAGGCAGGTCAGGTGGTCTGGTATTCCCATCTCTTTCAGAATTTTCCACAGTTTATTGTGATCCACACAGTCAAAGGCTTAGTCAATAAAGCAGAAATAGATGTTTTTCTGGAACTCTCTTGCTTTTCCTGTGATCCAACAGATGCTGGTAATTTGATCTCTGGTTCCTCTTCCTTGTCTAAATCCAGCTTTCTAGTCGTTTGCTAACATTTTTTCTGCTGCTTTTTAAAAAGTATGTACTTTAATGGTACCTTTTAATGAATATGTTCAGTAAGCATTATTAACTAGGAAGTAACATTTCATACTTAACAAATTGGGATTCCCAGGTGGTGCTAGTGGTAAAGAATTCACCTGCCAATACAGGAGAAAATGCCCGGTTGGGAAGATCCCCTGGAGAATGGCATGGCAATCCACTCCAGTATTCTTGAGAACCCCATGGACAGAGGAGCCTGGCAGGCTATATAGTTCATAGGGTCGCAAAGAGTTGGACATGACTAAAGTGACATAAAGTGAAAGTGAAAGTGAAGTCGCTCAGTCGTGTCCGACTCTTTGCGACCCCATGGGCAGTAGCCTGCACCAGGCTCTTCCGTCCATGGGATTTTCTAGGCAAGAATACTGGAGTGGGTTGCCATTTCCTTCTCCAGGGAATCTTCCCCACCCAGGGATCGAACCCAGGTCTCCCGCATTGTAGACAGACGCTTTACCATCTGAGCCACCAGAGAAGTCCTAAAGTGACATAGCACATACCTAAAAATTAGCTGAAATAAAAGATTTTATTTAGAGGTTATGGAAAACAGGCAAACTATTATTTTATTCATTTGTTTGTTTTCAAACATATCTATCACAATTTCCTAGAGTTTCTTTTTTTTTTTTTTTCCTCAAAATACAGATGATACTTGGGTTACTTTCCTGGAGATTCTGATTTAGAAAGACTGAATTAAGTTCTCTACACCAAGAAGCAGGGTTGAAAGAACCTTTCTATTATCCGAACTCCAGGCTCAGATATACACATATATATTGGCAGGTTAACACTCTAGAATTGGTTCTCAGAGGAAATGACCTTTATAGACCTTGCTTCATGAATTCGGCCTTATTAAGGGATGATATAATCACTGTCCCTGTTATTACACATTTTTAAAAATTTTAAGGAAAAGCACAAAGATTTTATTGTGCTAACAGAGCTAGGGGAGGAAAAGGGGATGACAGAGGATGAGATCGTTGGATGTCGTCACCAGCTCAATGGACATGAGTTTGAGCAAGCTCCAGGAGACGGTGAAGGACAGAGAAGCCTGGCATGCTGCATGCAATCCATGGGGTCGCAAAGAGATGGACATGACTGAGCGACTGAACAACAACAACAACAGAGCTAACCATTTACATAAATCTCCTGGTCCTTATCTGCCATAGCAAAAGTATAACATATAATTTAAATGACTGTGTATGTATTAGTTTGGTTCTTTTTCCACTTAAGATTTTATGCACATTTAGATACACAAATGTAGATCACCAAGTTATCATTTTAGTAGTTATATGCTTACATTATTTTACTTTATATTTTGCCAAACCAACCCTCAAATCAGGGCATTTGCATTGTACTCATTTTTTTGTTATTAATGGTACAGATATAAATATAAATATTTAAACAACTTTTTTGTTTAAAATTATTTCCTCATGCATTACTAAAAGAAGTTGTATATGAAAATATAAAGTTTTAATACTTTTTGCCTATATAGACTACACTACAGAAAGATTCTTAGTTGCTGTGTTCTGAAGCCTGGACTAGTATGCCTGTTTTTCCACTGCCACTCCAGCAAGGGTTTTACTCCTTTTGTTTTAATCTGATGTGTGAGTGCATGCTAAGTCGCTTCAGTTGTACCTGAATCCTTGTGACTCTATGAACTGTAGGCCACCAGGCTCCTCGTTCATGGGATTCTCTAGGCAAGAATACTGGAGTAGGTTGAAATGTCGTCCTCCTGAGGATCTTCCTGACCCAGCAATTGAACCTGCATCTCTTATCTCCTGCACCGGCAGGCGGGTTCTTTACTACTAGCACCATTGGGAGGCCCTTTTTTAATCTGATAAATATTGTTTTATCTCATTCCTGATGAATTTCTAAAATATATTTATTAAAAGGAAGTATAATGGCTTAAGTTGACTCTGGCATAAGACTGCCAGGGTTCAAATTGTTGTTCTGATATATGACTTTCATTAATTTACTTTCTTCCTGCCTCAGTACTCTATGTTTATAATGGCAACAACAATGGTACTTACCTCAAAGGCATATTGTGAAGATAAAATGAGTTAAGCCCTTAGAATTCTTCCTGACATTTGGTAAACACTCCTGGTAGCTCAGTCAGTAAAGAATCTGCCTGCAGTGTAGGAGACATGGGTTCAATCCCTGGGTCAGGAAGATCCCCTGGAAAAGGAAATGGCAACCCACTCCAGTATTCCTGCCTGGAGAATTCCACAGAGGAGCCTGGCAGGCTCAAAGAGTAGGTATTTTGAAGCATAAATGTTTAACTACTGTATAATTCTGCAAAGTAGTATGAACTCTAGTTTATTCAGTTTTTCTTAAATAGACATTTGAATGATTTCTAGTTTGTTCCCATCACCAGCAAGAACATGTAATAGTATATCTATCTTCATGTAATTGTGGTTTTCTGATAGAACTTAAAATTTATTTTGAGTATTGAGATTCATCCATTGTATTTATTGCAAATATTTGTTTATTGCTTATATTTTCACTTTCTGCATGTGTCAAAACTTCAAACTGAAAATGAAAATACATCTGTCTCTCCCCATCCCCCGCTTGCCCTTTACTCACATATCTCACAGATAGTACATGTAAAGTTTATATAATGGAAGCAAAAGTTTCATGAAACATACTCTTTACCACATTCCATATACTTTGATACTTTCTGTTCTAGCTTATCCTATGCATTTCATTTCATTTTTTAAAATGCTGATAGAGACCCTTTAAATTGATTTCAAATCACTAGTTCATTGAGCCCCACAGTCTGAAAAGCTCTGCCCTCTTTCTCTCCCACCCTGTGGTGAACTAATCTATAGATGCTGGCACCCATTTGAGTTTCCCTGTCTGGCAAGCTCGTAGCCTATTAGAACTGGAGACTTCCCTTGAACCTCAGCCCAATTAAGTAAGTTCTTATCCATCTTTTCCCAAGAGTTAAGACCCAGCTACTGTACCTGCCAAAAACAAACAGATGGTCTCAAAATAAACCACTGCCCCAGATGTCAACCACCTAACTTTGAATCTCACTGTCTGCTGCCATGCCTAACCCACCAGATTGATATTAGCCCCACTTGCCGCCATTTGCCTAAGATTAACAGGGAAATAATTTTAAGACTGTTGGCTCACTTCTATGTTGACAATTAAGGGAGGTCACTCTGTCAGAAGGGAACTGTTTCCAGGCAATGCTAGCACTTAAAATCCAGAAGGGACAGGATCATGATTTTCCAAGTTCAGTTTATGCAAATCTCTGCCCAACCTGAGTTTGGGAGTACAGGAATGGGGGTGGGGAGATGGAACTGTGTTGCTAGGATCCTGGTAGAATTGGGGCTCTAGCCAAATGGACTAGAATCCAGGGCAGAACTCTGGGCAAACAGGAGGCGGTCAAGTACAGATGACTAAGCATAGCATGTTGAGGTATGCAGTACTACAGCGACACTTGGGTTGCTAAAGCCCACCTGAAACTCACAACAAATGACAAGATTGTATCTAGGTCCCACCAGGTGATGGAGCTAGGCTCCTGCTTTGATCAAGATCAGCTCAGGAACAGGGTGACCCTAAGCATGTAGATTGGGGGCATCCAGGCCTTCAGCTGAGAGTGCCAGGGCAGGCAGGGACTCATAGGAAATAATCATGAAGAAAAATTCCTTGACTGCTACATTAAAGCTGGGAATATAATTCTTCCCCTGGGCATTTGACTCAGGACTTGTGAGGAGACCATACTGATTAAACAATTTCAATGCAAATTGATAGGATCAAGATTGGAGGAGCATATCAGATCAGCAGATTTTTCTCAATTAGGAAAAGAAGGAAAGAAACTTATTCTACTCTTGAAGAGAGTTTTCTGACACATAAGTTTACTCATTCACTCACTCCTCTGCCCATTCATTCATTTATAGTGTAGGACACACTTAACTGAGGGATGCTGCTGCTGCTGCTGCTGCTGCCTGCTGCTAAGTCACTTCAGTCGTGTCCGACTCTGTGCGACCCCATAGACGGCAGCCCACCAGGTTTCCCCGTCCCTGGGATTCTCCAGGCAAGAACACTGGAGTGGGTTGCCATTTCCTTCTCCAATGCATGAAAGTGAAAAGTGAAAGTGAAGTCACTCAGTCATGTCCAACTCTTCGCGACCCCATGGACTGCAGCCCGCCAGACTCTTCTGTCCATGGGATTTTCTAGGCAAAAGTACTGGAGTGGAGTGCCATTGCCTTCTCCATAACTGAGGGATACCTGCTTTCATTTACTCTTGCATTGTCAGATGTGCACACTCTCATATTTTCTTGGTATCTTTGGATGTTACAAACAGAAGGGCAGGTGTAAGGTACTTATATTATACAACTTAAAGGTGCAGATTTCTCAGGCAACATTATTTGACTTTAGTGTCAGCAGGCCCCTGATGACAACTGAAAAGTGCTCAAAAGTCAGTTTTACATGAAAAGTAAGTTTATGTTTTTCCTCTGTTGGTAGGTAACTCCCTATATAGCAGCGAAATACAGATAGTAACGACAGACTTCTGAAAGTAAACTGTAGGAGGTGGAAATCTTCAACACCTAAACCCAGATGTCAGCAGAGATGACATCTCTGCTTATGTCCTTTAAGATTTAAGAAATAACTTGTCCCTTACTCCATCCACTTCCTGCCTGCATTTTGAGGAGGCAGCACTGTGCTCTGCCATCCTCGGATAGCAGGGCCAGGGAACTCATGTGGTCATGGTCACTTGGCTTCAGTTCTGGTTTTCAGTGTCTCGTTTTCATCTCCCCTTAGCAGCTCTTTCTTCCCCGTGTTCCACCGTCTGACCCAACGTAAAGCTCAGTTCTCTTGTTTTGTCTCTCGCCTCTTCTCTTTCCCACCTCCCAAATGTCACATGAGACATTTGAGTATGCAGAGATCAAATTGCCAACATCCGTTGGATCATCAAAAAAGCAAGAGAGTTTTAGAAAAGCATCTATTTCTGCTTTATTGACTATATCAAAGACTTTAACTGTGTGGATCACAATAAACTGTGGAAAATTCTTAAAGAGATAGGAATACCAGACCACCTGACCTGCCTCTTGAGAAATCTGTATGCAGGTCAAGAAGCAACAGTCAGAACTGGACATGGAACGACAGATTGGTTCCAAATAGGGAAAGGTGTATGTCAAGGCTATATATTGTCACCCTGCCTATTTAACTTATATGCAGAGTACATCATGAGAAATACTGGGTTGGATGAAGCACAAGCTGGAATCAAGACTGCTGGGAGAAATATCAATAACCTCAGATATGCAGATGACACCACCCTTATGGCAGAAAGTGAAGAAGAACTAAAGAGCCTCTTGATGAAAGTGAAAGAGAGTGAAAACGTTGGCTGAAAACTCAACATTCAGAAAATTAAGATCATGGCATCTGGTCCCATTGCTTCATGGCAAATAGATGGGGAAACAGTGGAAATAGTGACACACTTTACATTTTGTGGCTCCAAAATCACTGCAGATGATGACTGCAGCCATGAAATTAAAAGATGCTTACTCCTTGGAAGAAAAGTTATGAACAACCTAGAGAGCATATTAAAAAGCAGAGACATTCCTTTGCCAACATAGGTCTGTCTAGTCAAAGCTATGGTTTTTCCAGTAGTCATGTATGGATGTGAGAGTTGGACTATAAAGAAAGCTGAGTGCTGAAGAATTAATGCTTTTGAACTGTGGTGTTGGAGGAGACTCTTGAGAGTCCCTTGGACTGCAAGGAGAGCCAACCAGTCCATCCTAAAGGAAATCAGCCCTGAATATTCATTGGAAGGACTGATGCTGAAGCTGAAACTCCAATACTTTGGCCACCTGATGTGAAGAACTGACTCATTTGAAAAGACGCTGATGCTGGGAAAGATTGAAGGTGGGAGGAGAAGGGGACAACAGAGGATGAGATGGTTGGATGGTATCACCATGGACATGAGTTTGAGTAAACTCCGTGAG
>NW_011494787.1:11032574-11034945 GCF_000754665.1 Bison bison bison
TGCTGGGAAAGATTGAAGGTGGGAGGAGAAGGGGACAACAGAGGATGAGATGGTTGGATGGTATCACCATGGACATGAGTTTGAGTAAACTCCGTGAGTTGGTGATGGACAGGGAGGCCTGGCATGCTGCAGTCCATGGGATTGCAAAGAGTTGGACATGACTGAGCGACTGAACTGAACTGAACTGAAAGTTCACTGAAGACTTGGGGTGAAATGGAGTTTTATAAAAACATTATATATTGCTTATCCTGCATCATTTCTTCCTTCTTCTTCCTTTCTCTTCCTCCCCAACCAAAACTCATGGACCTTTAGTCTGTAGGTAGGGAGAGGGTGGTGTTTTCTTGATATCATTAAAAATCCCTAAAATCTAAAACAAAGGGGCCCATTCTGCAATTAATAGCACCCAATAACTGGTAGATGGTTTGACTTCTCAGTCTTTCTTTCTATCCTTCTTATATCAGTTGGAACAATTAATGTCACCCTGTAAAGGGGGGTTAAAAAGTTCAGTTGGGTTTAAAATATACTTAATTTTATTTTTTTTGTTTTTGTTTTATTTTATTTTTTTACTTTACAATATTGTATTGGTTTTGCCATACATCAACATGCATCCACCATGGGTGTACACGTGTTCTCCATCATGAACCCCCCTTCCACCTCCCTCCCCATACCATCCCTCTGGGTCATCCCAGTGCACCAGCCCCAAGCTTCCTGTATCCTGCATCGAACCTGGACTGGTGATTCATTTCTTATATGATATTATACATGTTTTAATGCCATTCTCCCAAATCATCCCCCCACCTCTCCCACAGAGTCCAAAAGACTGCTCTATACATCTGTGACTCTTCTGCTGTCTCACATACAGGGTTGTCGTTACCATCTTTCTAAATTCCATATATATGCGTTATTATACTGTATTGATGTTTTTCTTTCTGGCTTACTTCACTCTGTGTAATAGGCTCCAATTTCATCCACCTCATTAGAACTGATTCAAATGTATTCTTTTTAATGGCTGAGTCTTGACAGTCCCTTGGACTGCAAGGAGATCCAACCAGTCCATTCTGAAGGAGATCAGTCCTGGGACTTCTTTGGAAGGAATGATGCTAAAGCTTAAACTCCAGTACTTTGGCCACCTCATGCGAAGAGTTGACTCATTGGAAAAGACTCTGATGCTGGGAGGGATTGGGGGCAGGAGGAAAGGGGGATGACAGAGGATAAGATGGCTGGATGGCATCACTGACTCGATGGATGTGAGTCTGAGTGAACTCCGGGAGTTGGTGATGGACAGGGAGGCCTGGCATGCTGCGATTCACAGGGTCGCAAAGAGTCGGACACGACTGAGTGACTGAACTGAACTGTATACTCCATTGTGTATATGTACCACAGCTTTCTTATCCATTCATCTGCTGATGGACATCTAGGTTGCTTCCATGTCCTGGCTATTATAAACAGTGCTGCGATGAACATTGGGGTACACTAAAATATACTTTAAAAATCATTATGCTAATATGGATTTATTAATGTAGACAAACCCTATGTTAGCTTTCAATGGATTGCATGTGATCATAGTTATTACACTGTTTAAAAATACGTAAATTTTTAGTATAGACAACTGCAAAGAGGAAAAACCCATAATTTTCCCAGGTTGTATTATTTGATATAATACCCAGATTTTGATGATTTTTTTCTGCTACCTTTCTGGCTTGCTGGAATTATAGGGTACTCATACCATTGAGTACAAGGAGAAATGATACTTTGACCAAGAATCCTCACCTGGATCCATCAGTGGGACTGAAAACATCAAATCACAAATCAGGAACTGGCCTAAGGCAATGGAACAATTGATGGTAGAAAGTCTCTGAGGAAAGGGTGAAATTAAAGGTGGTCCATGGCTAGAATTCAAGGCAACCATAGATGATGCCAGACCCAAGAAAGGACATGCATGGATATCGAGATCCAAGGAAACTCTTAGATCTGAGCAGGAAGGGCTGAAAGAGACTAGGGAGGAGAACAAGAGTGGGTGTCATAGATTCATATGTATTTCAATTCAAATGGATGTATGGAACAAATTATGAATTCCTTTAGAAATAAAATGTTAAAGGTTGTTATCATAAAGGAGCTTCTGTGTGGTTTTATTTTTTGCCTTCTCTTTCTTTTTTAAACAGTAAACTTATACATATCAGCCAAGGTTCTTACAAACAACAGAGGCTGACCAAGGCTGATTTTAGGGGAAAAGGAAATTATTTAAAGGACGTTGGGAACTCACAGAACTCACAATCTGTAAGAACAAGTTTAAGAGGAAGGAAATAACCAGGGAACCCCAAACTGAACCAGGAACTGTTCTGATAAGGAATTGCTGTTGCTACCACTAACT
>NW_011494787.1:11035045-11065662 GCF_000754665.1 Bison bison bison
CTAACTCCTGGTCACCACAGCTCACGGTGCTGCCCAGCTTTAAGTGCTGGATACTACTGCTGCTAACCGGAAGCTCTTCTGCCTTCACCTGCCACCAAAAATGGACATGTGCTTCTTTGTGATAACCCATTCTTCAAGGTCCAGGGAGTTCACATTTGTTTGACTGATCTTAGGGCATTCTCCCACGCTCAAGGACAAAGAAACTGGAAAGTGAGAATCTGCAAGATTTGCTCCCATCAAGACTTACAGATAGGGAGTTCTCCAAATACAGAAAGGCAAGATAAAAAGAAAACATTTTCTTTACTTTTGTAATTGTTTCAAAAAGTAATAAAGCAAAACAAAACAAAAAACCCCAACCCATACAAAACCAAATCAAACTAAATCAAAACAAAGGTGTAACATCCATGTAAGCACTTTGAGAAAGACCATTATTTTTGTAAATAAGAAAAACAGATGCACACGTATTTTACACATTTGAGGAAAAAAAATTCATGAACTCATCTGAATGTGTATACCTTTCATATTTGAAACACATTTACCTCACATTTTCTGGTTTGCTAGCAGAAAATGCTAGCAAATGCTGTTTACCAGCAGTTCAGCCCAAAATACATGCCCTTTTTACACTCTCTCTGATGAATTTATAGTTACTAAAAGCTATTTATTCTAGTGTACTAACAGGTAAATTATATATAGTCTGATGTTTTAAGCAGCTGACCTTCCTATAAATATGGTTAAGGGAATAACAGAGTGCTACTCCACTCAGTAATTTTTTGCCTTCAAAAATAGACATTTTTAAATTGTCAAAGAATAATATGTACTTGGAATATTCACTAGAATTAGCAATAACTATATTTAAACAATCAATTTAGAGCAAGATCCAAAGAAATCAAGTTAGATTTATTCCAATGATATAAGGATGGTACATTCACAAATCAGTGTGCACCACCACATTAACAAAAGGAAGGATAAAAATAACATGATCAACTCAATAGATGCAGAAAAATAATTTGACAACATTCAACATCATTTCATGATAAATACTCTCATCAAAGTGGATATAGAGGGAACATATGTCAACATAATGTAGGCCATTTATAACAAACCCACCACTAAACTCACACTCAATAGTGGATAACTGAAAGCCTTTCCTCTAAATTTAGAAACATGATAAGGATGCTCACTCTTACCACTTCTATTTAACAGAGTATTGGAAATCCTAGCCATAACAGTCAGACAAGAAAAAGAAATAAAAAGCATACAAATTGGAAGGGAAGAACTAAAACTGTCACTATTCACAGATGACCTGATACTTTGTATAGAAAAATCTAAAGTCTCCACCACAAAACTATTAGAACTAATAAACAAATTCAGTAACGTTTCAGAATACAAGATTAATTTAGAGAAAAAAGTTGTATTTCTATATACTAATAATGAACTATCAAAAAGAGAAAGCTAAGGGGAATTCCCTGTTGGTCCAGTGGCTAGAACTCAGTGGTTTTCCTGACAGGGCCTGGATTCAGTCTCTGGTTGGGGAACTAAGACCCCGCAAGTGGCAAGATGCAGCCACGCCCCCTCCCCCCCACAAAAATAGAAAGTTTTTTAGGAATCATGCTAAAATTACATCAAAAAGATGAAAATATCTAGAAATCAATTTAACCAAGGCAGTGAAAGAAGTATAATCTGAAAAATATGAAACATCGATGAAGGAAATTGGAAGATGATACAAATAAACAAAGATTATCCTGTGCTCTTGGACTGGAAGAACTGATATTCTATGTCCGTACTACCCAAAGTAATCTACAAGTTTAATGCAATACCTCTCAAAATACCCATGACATTTTTCACAGAACAAGAAAAAATAATTCCAAAATTCATATGGAGACCACAAAAGATCCCAAATTGTCAAAACAATCTTGAGAGAAAAAAGCAGAGCTGACGGTATCACCCTTCCTGACTTCAGACTATTCTACAAAGCTACATAATCAAAACATAGTGATGCTTGGGGCTGGGGCACTGGGATGACCCAGAGGGAGGGTACGGGGAGGGAGGAGGGAGGGGGGTTCAGGATGGGGAACACAGGTATACCTGTGGCGGATTCATTTCGATATTTGGCAAAACTAACACAATATTGTAAAGTTTAAAAATAAAATAAAATTAAAAAAAAAAAACAAAACATAGTGGTGCTGATGCACAACAGACACGTGGACCAATAGAACCTAATAGAGAGCATGGAGATAAACCCATGCGCCTGTGGTCAATTAACCTATGACAGAGGAGGCAAGAATACTCAATAAGAAAACAATCTCTTCAACAAATGGTGCTGGGGAAACTGGGTGGTTACATATAAAAATGAAATTAAAACATTTTCTCAAACCATACAAATATAAACTTGAAATGGATTAAAGACCTAAATGTAAGATCTGAAACTGTAAAAGTCCTAGAACAAACATAGGTGAACTCTTTGACATAAATTATAGCAAAAATTTTTTGGATCTGTCTTCTAAGGCAAAAGAAATAAAAACAAAATAAACAAATGGGACCTAATTAAACTTAAAAGTTTTTGCATGGCAAAGGAAGCCATTGACAAAATGAGAAGACAACCTATGGAATGCAAACAAACACAAAAAACAAAAAACCCCACCAAAACTGTAGATGCTATGGCTGCCAAGGGGTTAATATCCAAACTACATAAATAGCTCATATACCTTAATACTAAAAATTCAAACAACTTAATCAAAAAATAGGCAGAAGACCTAAATAGACATTTTTTTCAAGGAAGATATACAGATGTTTAACACACATGAAAAGATGCTCAACATTGCTAATTATCAGAGGAATGATATTCAAAACAATGAGATATCACCTCACACCTGTCAGAATGACTATCATTAAAAAGATTACAAGCAACTAATGTTGGAGAGAATGTGGAGAACCTAGCACTTTAAAAAACAGAAACATCACTTTATTGACAAACGTCCATGTAGTCAAAGCTATGGTTTGTCCAGTAATCATATATGGATGTGAGACTTGGACCATAAAGAAGGCTGAATGGCAAAGTATTGATGCTTTCTAATTGTGGTGCTGGAGAAGACTCTTGAGAGTCCCTTGGATAACAATGAGATCAAAACAGTCAATCCTAAAGAAAAACAACCTTTAGGATTCATTGGAAGGACTGATGCTAAAGCCGAAGCCCCAATACTTTGATCACCTGATGCAAAGAGCTGACTCATTGGAAAAGACCCTGATGCTGGGAAAGATTGGGGGAAGAAGGAGAAAGGGGCAATCGAGGATGAGATGGTTGGATGGCATCATCGACTCAATGGACATGAGTTTGAGAAAACTCTGGGAGATAGTGAAGGACAGGGAAGCCGGGTGTGCTGCAGTTTATGGGGTCGCCAAGAGTTGGACACTACTTGGCAAGTGAAATACAACAATTTGGAGAAAAGAGAGCCCTTGTACATTGTTTGTGGGAATGTACACTGATGCAGCCATTATGGAAAACAGTTTGGAAGGTCTTCAAAAAACTAAAAATATAATTACCTTATGATCCAGCAATTCTACTTCTTAGTAGATATCTAGAAAAAAAAATGAAAACACTATTTCAAAAAGATACACGCACTGCAATCTTCATAGCAGTACTACTTACAATGGCCAAGATATGGAAGCAACCTAAATGCCCATCAACAGACTGAATGGATAAGGAAGATGTGGTATATATAGACAGACACACACAAAGAAATATCATAAAAAAAAGGAAATTCTGCCATTTACAGCAACATGTAGGGCAGACCTACAGAATATTATGCTTAGTATAATAAGTCAGACAGAGAGATAAATACATAACAAAGTCATTTATATATGGAATCAAGAAAATAAAATAAACATAAATAACAAAACAGAAGCAGCCTCACAGATATGAAAACAAACCAGTGGTTACTGAAGGGGAGAGAGGAGGGGGAGAGGCAAGTCAGGGTATGGGATTAGGGCATACAAACTACTATGTATAAAATAGATAAAAGCCAGGATATATCGTATAGTGCAGGGAACTGTAGCCATTATCTTGTAATAATTTTTAATGGAGTATAATCTGTAAAAATACTGAATCACTATGCAGTCCACCTAAAACTAATATAAATCAACTATATGTTAATTTAAAAAGTAGCGTTTCAAAAATTGTGAAGAATAATTTGTATCCAAAGCATTCACTGGAATTAGCAATAACCATATTTAAAGAAGCAATTTTTTAAAAATTATTTTTATCTATTCATTATTTATTTATTTTTGGCTGCATCTTCGTTGCTGAACTCATTGCTGCAAGTGGCGGCTAACGTCTAGTTGCAGTGTGCAGACTTCTCATCGCGGTGACTTCTCTTGCTGTGGAATATAGGCTCTAGTGCACAGGCCCTGCAGTTGTGCCCAGGGCTTAGCTGCCGCACAGCATGTGGGGTCTTCCCGGATTGGGGATTGAACCCATGTCCCTTGAGTTGGCAGGTAGATTCTCAATGTTTGGACCATCAGGGAAGCCCTAAACAAGCAATTTAAAGCAAGATTCAAAGAAATCTAAAGTCCTCAGTACAATAAGTATATTTGTCTTGATTTCCTTCAGATTTTCTCTCCTATATTTTCTGAATCCAAGCACTAGAACAATTTTCTTTAAAATGCCAATTTTATTATGTCATTCATGTGCAGAAAATCTTTCACTATCTCTCTGTGCCTTTAGGAAAAATCCAGACTCCTGAGCTGGCATTAAGACTTTTCTTCAGTGTCCCTGTATCTTTCCAGCTACATGTCTCACCCCCATAGTTAGAGCCAAATGGATCACTGAACTAGCCTTGTGCTTTCCTGCCTCTGTGCTCTGTTCATATGGTCTTCTCCACACAGTAAGCTTTCACTAGCTCCTCCTTCCCACATCAATTTTATTTATTTCTAAAAACTGGACAGCAAGGAGATCAAACCAGGAAGGAAAGGAAAATCAACCCTGAATATTCATTGCAAGGACTGATGCTCAAGCTGAAGCTCCAATACTTTGGCCACCTGATGGGAAAAGCTGACTCATTGGAAAAGACCCTGATGCTGGGAAAGATTGAGGGCAGGGGGAGAAGTGGGCAACAGAGAGATGAGTTGGTTGGATGGTATCACTGACTCAATGGATATGAATTTGAGCAAACTCTGAGAGATAGTGAGCACAGGGAAGCCTGGCATGCTGCAGTCCATGGGGTTGCAAAGAGTTGGACAAAGCAGTGTTTGAACAGAAACCAGGCTCATATCTCATGTTCTATGTGGACTTCTCTGACTCTCAGCCTAGTTGAATCAATCCTTTGAATTCCAATAGCAAAACCCATCCACCTTTCCAGTTCTTAATGGTGATGTCAGGTTGTGAATTGTATCTCCATTTGTGCCCACTGAGAATTACAGCAGGAGATTGCAAACTAATTGAAACAATTAATTAATTGAAGCAATTCTAAGATTCTTTCCTACTTTAACACCACCCTCTATCACTTGAGTTCTGACGGGCTTACTAGATGAGGAGCCATCTCTCCAGCACTGGCGATTACACACAACCATACACAGAAACCTGTTTGCAGGTCAGGAAGCAACAGTTAGAACTGAACATGGAACAACAGACTGGTTCCAAATAGGAAAAGGAGTTCATCAAGGCTGTATATTATCACCCTGCTTATTTAACTTATATGCAGAGTACATCATGAGAAATGCTGAGCTGGAAGAAGCACAAGCTGGGAGAAATATCAGTAACCTCAGATATGCAGATGACACCACCCTTATGGCAGAAAATGAAGAACTAAAGAGCCTCTTGATGAAAGTGAAAGTGGAGAGTGAAAAAGTTGGCTGAAAACTCAACATTCAGAAAACTAAGATCATGGCATCCAGTCCCATCACTTCATGGGAAATAGATGGGGAAACAGTGAAAACAGTGTCTGACTGTTATTTTTCTGGGCTGCAAAGTCACTGCAGATGGTGATTGCAGCCATGAAATTAAAAGACGCTTACTCCTTGGAAGGAAAGTTATGAACAACCTAGATAGAATATTAGAAAGAAGAGACATTACTTTGCCAACAAAGGTCCGTCTAGTCAAGGCTATGGTTTTTCCAGTGGTCATGTATGGATGTGAGAGTTGGACTATAAAGAAAGCTGAGCACCGAAGAATTGATGCTTTTGAACTGTGGTGTTGGAGAAGACTCTTGAGAGTCCCTTGGACTGCAAGGAGATCCAACCAGTCCATCCTAAAGGAGATCAGTCCTGGGTGTTCATTGGAAGGACTGATTTTGAAGCTGAAATTCCAATACTTTGGCCACCTGATGTGAAGAGCTGACTCATTTGAAAAGACCCTGATGATGGGAAAGATTGAAGGCAGGAGAAGAAGGGGACAACAGAGGGTAAGATGGTTGTATGGCATCACCAACTCAGTGATCATGGGTTTGGGTAGACTCTGGCAGTTGGTGATGGACAGAGAGGCCTGGTGTGCTGTGGTTCATGGAGTTGCAAAGAGTCGGACACGACTGAGCGACTGAACTAAAAACTAAAAAATGGGTGTACCAGACACAAGAGAAGGGCATGGCAACTCAGTCCAGTATTCTTGCCTGGAAAATCCCATGAACAGAGGACCCTGGTGGGCTACGGTCCCTAGAGCTGCAAAGAGTCAGAGACGACTAAAGCAATGTAGCACACATGCATGGTCATGGGTCTGCCCAGGGCTGTGTCTCACTGTGTGGTTCCAAGTGCAGCATGCCATCATTCACTCAGTCTGCCTTTTCATCCAGTACTCAGCGATCACGGTGGAGACCCCAAGTCTTGTAAGGCATTGAGAGCCTTGTACAAAGACAAAGGCTGGGGGCCACAGCTATCTTTGGGGTACAGATATTAGGGAAGAAGTTACAGTTTGAGAGGCATGCAGGAGGTAACACCAAAACGTTCAGAACAAGAATGGAGAGAGGGATAATAGTAAAGATCGCTTTGTAACTGAAAAAACCTTCTTTGGGAAAACAGAAGAGACCTCCCCCACCCCACCCTTGGTTAGGGACTCCCGGAAATAGGTGGGTGGAATTTGAGAGTGGTCAGATTTCCCAGAATTGAAGATGACAGCAGAGCCAGAGAAATGCCAGTTTCACAATTACTGTGACTCTATTTTATTTCAGACAGGTGTGGCCTCGGACAACATGGGTTCTATTTAGCCGTGTTTATTTGTCATTCTAAGGCACACAGAAATGACTGAGAAAAATGGTTTTATTTAGGTGAAGGGGTTATGGGTAATTTTTGTGGTTTTATAACAAAGTTTAAATAAAGTATAAAAATTTAATAACAACTATATATAGTTAATTTATTAAGTTGTTACCACAAAATTAAACATTTTTAAATGAAAATATTATTAAAGTTACCATAAAATTTTATATACAAAATATATATATTATACATATGAGGCTTGATGCTAGTGGTAAAGAACCCACCTGTCAATGCAGAAGACATAAGAGCCACAGGTTCAATCCCTGATTTGGGAAGATTCCCTGAAGGAGGGCATGGCAACCCCTTCCAGTATTCTTGCCTGGAGAATCCCATGGACAGAGGAGCCTGGTGGGCTATAGTCCATAGGGTTGCAGAGTCGGACACCACTGGAGTGACTTAGCATACACACAGCACACACACGTATATATGAAATGTGTAGTTAAAGACACACATTGTTCACATTGGTCTGGGAACAGTTTCTGACCAGATACTTCATGGGTCAATGACAGCTTCCATACCAGGGGCTGTTGGCAAATTGTTAGGAAAGCCATTGTGGTTGAAAATAGAGGAACAAAGGGCTCCATTAGGACCTGAGTGGGAGAAGAGGGGCAAGGAGCCTCTTCCTGCATACCAAGAGAAAGGCAAAAAGAAGAAACTAAATGATACAAGCTTTCTACACTCAAGGTCAACTCAGGGTAAAATTTGGGTTGTAACAAAACAGGTCTTAAGTTTCAATTCCATCTTACTTTTTATCGCCTCGGACCTCATTTTTTTTTCCATTTCTATTTTGAATCTTTATTAAAATCTATGAAAGTATGCTTCCTTTCTTTGCTTCACTTTGTTCTGTTTCTTGGAACTGTCTTAGCACAACAGCTCAGTCTCTGCCTGTCTCCTGAGCACCAGCTCTGGCTTTATTGTCAAGTCCGCACAATGCCTTGCAGAACCTCAAGACATTCCTCACATTAAGCGAGCCATGCACACTGGCTGCCTCACCCACGGGCTGCCACCTGCTGTCTGCCCTGTGGATGTTCCTCTACCAGGGATGCACCCTGGGCAATCTGCACACTTATGTGAGTGGCACGCCCTCCTCTCCCAGGTGGATTGAATTCCTATCATCCTATCAGAGAACATGCTCGTCTCTGACCCGTAACTCATCTGACCTCAAGAAGTCCTGGGAACAGTGTCCTGCCCCAATTACAGAAACCAGAGTGTGGCTGAGGTCAGTCCCAGGCCATCCTTGCTGGGCCTACTGCCCTGCGGAGGATTCCTGGGGTTGACCACAGTTTAGTTCATGGGCTTCTTCAGATTTTGTGAGTATCACTGAAGTAAGTCCAGGCTGTAATGCTCCACAGGTCATGTGACTCCCTCACTCTCACCCCAAGTGGCTTGCTAATTCTTAGATTTGTCTGATGCAGTTACTAAGAAAACCTCATTGGACTGCAGTGGTTCTCCAATGCTTGTCAGAAAACCTTCATTTTGTCCTTACCTTGTCTATATACTTCCCCTCAGTGACCACAGGTATTATGGCCTGGTTAATGTTGAATATTTTGAGCATCTGGCAAGAGACTATGGTCTGGGGTATAGATTTCCACCAGTTTGGGTTTTATGGTTAACTCCCAATAAACTAAAAATGTGCCAGGGCTGTTTAATGCCCAAACATTGCCAAATAACAGGCCCTCTTAAACACCTAAAGTGCGTAGAATTTGACTTATCCCACTGTGACCCTGACTTTTTGCAATGAGATAGAGCACCCCAGAGTTTACAGAGACACCACACCCACTATGAAACACTGTGGCCTCAAGGTACACTGTAGATCAGTTTTACAATTTATTGTGCATATGAATCACCTGGGGATTTTTGTAGAAATGTAGATTCTGATCCAGCATATCCGGATGGGACCTGAGATTCTGCATTTCTAGAAAGTTCCCAAGTGATATTAATGCTGTTGTTCTGAGGACCACACTTGGAGTAGCAAGACTCTGAAGGAAGCAGAGCAGGTGGAAAATATTCCAGAACATAATTCCGAATTGTGTCCTTCTATGGACAATTTTCTTGCAGCTGGAAAGGAAGTCAGCTTTGAGACAGACGGAAATGGCCTTCATCCAGTTGGCCACTTTTCCCAGACAGATGATATTTCTTTGTGAGCAAGCGGAGATAAGGGAGCAGATTAATGTCAAAAGGAATCCAACCATATGTGAGGCACTTCCACACCACCACACACACACCTCCTCAAATCCAACCTAAACACACCCCATTCCTCACCTACCCATCTAGTGATTCAGCTCTTTAGGCCCTAGGACAGGGCAGAAGAGATGATGTGAAATTGCTCAGTGACTGGATAATGGTTAGTTCTGACAGCTGGCATTTTCAGAGAGGTAGCAGGGCTTCTTTTTGATGTCTACCTGCTCTCCAGGTGGTGGATGGCAGCTTGTTGGGCTGGGCACTATGGGGATCAGAAATAAATTAAGACTATGCCTTGCTCTCTAGACACTTGCCATTGAGTGAGGAAGACACATTTGGACAAATAACAGTGGAATGATGTGTTAAGGCTTGAGAAATCTCATGACAAATATCTGTTTTGATCATATTTGGTGAGAAGGTGAGGCTAAGGTTTGGGAAAGGACTCAAAAAAGGCTTCACAGAAGAGTGGCTGGGGAGCTAGGACTTTTCCAGGTACAGAAGGAAGCACGGGAGGGTAGTCTAACCAGACTATCCTGACAGCCCACCTTGAAAGGAAGGCTAGCATGAGAGGCCATCTCCAAAGAGGAATGCCCAGGACCCAGGTTTTCCAAAGCACACAACATAGTGAAGGCTCTTGCTTAGTATCAGAAAAATATTTGGTCAGATAGAATTCCTACTGAGGTATGAGGGTTTTCTCTTTTCATTTAAAGGTTTCTCTGAGTGATTTTAGAAGTGTTTCCAGTGAAGTTAAAAGTAGAGAAGAAAGAGTCGGTTGCTGTAATGAAAAGGTATTTATAAGCTTCTCTGAGATCTTTGCCCCAGAAAGATACGCAAGTCAGAACTCGGTGCTCCAGAGACAGGCCTGTTGTCCAGGGCCAGCTGCAACACTGAAGTGGGAGGTGGAATTGTCACCTAGTGGCCCAGACCCACAAGTGTGAGCTCCGCTGAGGCATCCGGACTTGCCTCAGGTGTGGAATCATGTCCTCTACAAGTCATTTAGCCTAACCTTCTCTATCCACTTTCAGGGCCTGAGCCTTAGTTTGGTAATGGAGAATATCGATCCAACTCTGAAAATGTCAAATGGGCCATATACACAAAAAATTAACTCATGGTAAAGTGTAAAGAATCACTGAAAAACTGTTGGTGACGGATGCTGCACCTGTGTCGAATTTGATGGAGGAGAGGAATTGATGGCCAAACCGTGGAGAGTAGGAGAAGCAGGGGTGGGGGTGGGAGTGGGGCAGTGGGTCATCACTGAGAGAAGAATCAAATACAGGAAGAGGCTGCGGGAGCAGCAGCTGCCTTTGGTTTTACTTGTTTACCTTCTCCTGGGATGGGGCAAACAGGAGCTGCTCATGATATTATTTTTAGAGCTATTTTCAAACAGTGTGGCTAGAGAGGGACGTGCTGTTGTTTGGCTGTGAAGAATGTTTAGCATGCCTAATCTTCTTACAGAAGGGCTTGGTTCCCAGGTGCACCAGCATGTTAAACATCCTGAAGAAAGAATCCTGTGTTAGTGCTCCCAAATGATGTTTGGTGACTCCTCTAGCACCATGAGGGGCCCTGCCATAGTCTTATTCTGGTGCCAGCTGGGGGCAGTCTGACTTGCTGTTTCCCCCAGACTCCACTTCTCCAGGGTCCCTTACTATTTGCCAAATTCTTACATTACTCAGAGAGAGCCCAGGGGCTCCTTTTAGCTTGGGAAAAGGGTAATTTCGGATAAGGAGGCTGTAGCGAGGCAGAGCCATTACAGAGCAGGTGAGAGCAAGGCCAGGGAGGCTGCAACAAGGAAGCAGAAGGGGCAGGGACCGGGGATTTGACAGCCAGGCAGACCCCATTCTCATCCTGGCTTCTTGAGACCTGTGTGACCACTTGGGCAAATTAGCTCATCTCTCTGACCTTAGTTTCCTCTTCTAAAAACTGAAGATGAAAAACAGTGAATGTTATTGTGAAGATTTAAAAGAGAAGAATATAAAGCCTAGAATCTAGCACCTAGAGTGTACTCTATCATTTCCTTTCAATGCCTACCTTCAAATCTCCCTTCTCGTCGCCCCATTTCCTTCACTATTTTTCCCCACTTCTTGTTGGAAGGGTTCCTCAGTCTCCAGCATTGCATCAAGATGCCTGTCTTCTGCTGCTGCTGCTGCTGCTAAGTCGCTTCAGTCGTGTCCGACTCTGTGTGACCCCATAGACGGCAGCCCACCAGGCTCCCCCGTCCCTGGGATTCTCCAGGCAAGAACACTGGAGTGGGTTGCCATTTCCTTCTCCAATGCATGGAAGTGAAAAGTGAAAGCGAAGTCACTTAGTCGTGTCCGACTCTTCCCGACCCCATGGACTGCGGCCTACCAGGCTACTCCGCCCATGGGATTTTCCAGGCAAGAGTACTGAGTGCGGTGCCATTGCCTTCTCCGCCCTGTCTTCTAGGAGTTCTTATTTGGTGTGAAACAAAAAGATATGTTACAGCTGAAACTTCTGAGTGCCTCCAGGTGGAGGCCTTCTCCTTTTAGAATGCTCAGCTCCTCTCTCGAATCACTTCCTCCCTCCCAGGCTCTGAGGCTTTCAGGGGCCCCTCACCAAAAAGGATGGGTGGCTTAGGCTGAGAAACAGATGCTCTTTCTCAGGGCCCTGATTCTTTGGTGCCATTTCCAAATGACCTCTTTTCACCTTCTGAGTGTTCAAACCTCGAGGGTCTACGTTAAGCATCTTGACTTGAGGGAAAGGTCCCAGACAGATCCTCAGCTACTTTTAGTTTGAGCTGGGATTTCTCCTATTTAAGTAAGGTATAGTGCCCCAAGGAAGGGCGCTCCCCCACCCTTTCTTGTTGTTCAGTTGCTAAGTAGTGTCTGACTCTTTGTGACCTCATGGACTACAGCATGCCAGTCTTCCCTGTCCTTCAGTATCTCCCAGAGTTTTCTCAAACTCATGTCTATTGAGTCAGTGACACCATCCAACCATCTCATCCTCTGTCACCCTTTTCTCACCTTGCCCTTAATCTTTCCCAGCATCAGGGTCTTTTCCAGTGAGTTGGCTCTTTGTATCAGGTGGCCAAAGTGTTGGAGCTTCAGCTTCAGCATCAATCTTTCCAATGAATAGTCAAGACTGATTTCTTTTAGGATTGACTGGTTTTATCTCCTTGCAGTCCAAGGGATTCTCAAGAGTCTTCTCTAGCACCACAGTTTGAAAGCATCAATTCTTCGCTGCTCAGCTTTCTTTATGATCTAATTCTCACATCCGTACATGATTACTAGGAAAAGCACAGCTTTGACTATATTGACCTATGTTGGCAAAGTGATGTCTCTGCTTTTTAAAACGCTATCTAGGTTTGCCATAGCTTTCCTTCCAAGGAGCAAGCATCTTTTAATCACGTCGGCAGTCACCATCTGCAGTGATTTTGGAGCCCAAGAAAATAAAATCTGTCACCGTTTTCACTTTTTCTCCATTTGCCATGAAGTGATAGGACCAGATGCCATGATCTTACTTTTCTGAATGTTGAGTTTTAAGCCAGCTTTTTCACTCTCCTCTTTCACCTTCATTAAGAGATTCTTTATTCCTGTTCACTTTCTGCCATCAGAATGGTATCATCTGTATATCTGAGGTTGTTGATATTTCTCCCTGCAATTTTGATTCCAGCTTGTGATTCATCCAGCCTGGCATTTCTCATGATGTACTCTGTGTATAAGTTAAATAAGCAGGGTGACAATATATAGCCTTTACGTGCTTCTTTCCCAATTTTGAACCAGTCCATTGTTCCATGTCCAGTTCTAACTGTTGCTTCTTGACCTGCATACAGATTTCTCAGGAGACAGGTAAGGGGATCTGGTATTCCCATCTCTTTCAGAATTTTCCAGTTTCTTGTGATCCACACAGTCAAAGGGTTTAGTGTAGTCAATGAAGCAGATGTTTTTGGAATTCCTTTGCTTTTTCTGTAATCCAATAGATATTGGTAATTTGATTTCTGGTTCCTCTGCCTTTTCTAAATCCAACTTACACATCTGGAAGTTCTTGGTTCACATACTATTGAAGCCTAGCTTGAAGAATTTTGAGCGTTACCTTGCTAGCATGTGAAATGAGTGCAACTGTGTGATAGTTTGAACATTCTTTGGCATTGCCCTTCTTTGGGATTAGAATGAAACGTGACCTTTTCCAGTCCTGTGGCCACGGCTGACTTTTCCAAATTTGCTGGCATATTGAGTATAGTACTTTAACAGCATTATTTTCTAGGATTTTAAATAGCTCAGGTGATGGAATTCCATCACCTCTATCAGCTTTGTTTGTAAGAATGCTTCCCAAGGCCCACTTGACTTCACCCTCTAGGATGTCTGGCTCTAAGTAAGTGACCACATCATCATGGTTATCTGGGTCATTAAGACCTTTTTTGTATAGTTCTTCTGTGTATTCTTGCCAGGTCTTCTTAATCTCTTCTGTATGTTAGGTCCTCACTGTTTCTATCCTTATTGTGCCCATCTTTGCATGAAATGTTCCCTTACTCTCTTACTCTCTTTAATTTGGTAAAATAGCAATAACATAAAATCTACCATTTTAACCGTTTTAAGTGTTAAATTGAGTAGCAGTAAATGCATTCATATTTGTGTGCAACCATCACCACATTCCTCTCCAGAACTTTCTCATCACCTCAAACTGAAATTTCCTACCCATTAAATAGTAGCTCCCCATTCCTTTTCTTACAATCCCTACTAACACTATTCTACTTTCTGTCTCTATAAATTGGATTATTCTAGGCACCTCAGATAAGCATGAGAGCATTAGTTACTCAGTCACGTCCAACTCTTTATGACGCCATGGACTGTGGTTCACTAGGTCCTTCTGACCATGGAATTCTCCAGGCAACAGTAGCAGAGTGGATAGCCATTCCCTTCCCCAGGGGATCTTCCTGATCCAGGAATTGAGTCTGGGTCTCCTGCATTACAGGTGGAATCTTTACTGTCTACTGTCTAAGCCACCATTACAGATGGATTCTTTACCATCTATTGTCTAAGCCACCGTAAGTGGAATTATAAAATATTTGTCCTTTTGTGTATGTACAGGCCTCTTTTAATGAAAAATGATACATTACAGATTTACTCTGTTGCCTGTTCTGATGTTTCAAACACACACACATGCACACGCACACATACATATATGTATGTGTAAAAGCAGTTATAGAATTGTATGTGTACAGCTCTATTTACAGGTTAGACAATTAGAAAACCAAATCTAAAAATCCACACAATTTTATATAATTAAATATAATATGAAAGA
The DNA here is from genome assembly GCF_000754665.1 of Bison bison bison. NCBI lineage: Eukaryota > Metazoa > Chordata > Mammalia > Artiodactyla > Bovidae > Bison > Bison bison. The sequence goes on from NW_011494787.1 coordinate 11,049,725, forward strand.
TGATATTCTGCTAAAACAAAACCCCAAAGTTGTTTAAAAATAGAAAAATTTTGGTTTTGGCTCTGTTTAGTTTTTTTCTGCATTTTGACTTTATCTTAATACAGAAAATAACTGTTTGCCTAAGTATGTTATAGGGAATGTCACTAGTAACATCAAAGCTTAGTTTGATAGTTCAGAATAATCAGACCACACACTTCACAATAATGATGCCAGCAATCAAGTCTTGAAGACCAATTTTAATGAAGTTTTACTGATAATAATGTAAAATTATATTTTCTTAGCGATAAGATTAACATTGTGATGTTATTGAAATCTGAATTAAAGGAGGCATCTAATCTAACTCTTAAAGTTGGGAACCCAAAAAAAAAAAAAATTGTAATTACCTACTATACTTGAAGCTAAAGAACTGTTGCAACTTGGTACATACAAAGATAAGCTCTGAGCAGTAGAATCTGAATATGAAATCATCTGCTCTGGCAAGGACCTCTTGAATCTAGTATGCTTTTAAAACTGTTTCAATCATCTATTGCTACAAAATAAGCTGCTTCCCTGGTGGCTCAGTGGTAAACAATCTGTCTGCAAATGCAGGAGACACAGATTCAGTCCCTAGGTTGGGAAGATCCCCTGCAGAAGGGAGTGGTAACCCACTCTAGTATTCTTGCTTGGAAAATTCCATGGACAGAGGAGCCTGGCGGGCTACAGTCCATGGGGTTGCAGAGAGTTGGACATGACTGGGCACGTATATAAGTCATCCTTAAATTAGTGGCTTAAGACAGCAGCATTTATTTTGCTTAGAAATCTTTGATTTGGGTTGAGGCTTGGGGAGAGCTTGTGTCTGCACCCTACGACTTACCTGGATTGGCTTGAAGACCAGGGGCTGGAATCATATAATGAAGACAATGGTAAACCTTTTCTGTAAAAGATCAGATAGTTAATTATTTTTACCTTTGCAGACCACAGAATTTCTGTTATAACTACTAAAGTCTGTCATAGACAAAGAAATAAAACATAGAAAGAAACCATTGACAAATAAGTGAGCATGGTTGTGTTCTAATAAAACATAAAAACAGTCAATAAGTCATATTTGGCCTACAGGTCAAAAATCTGCCAATCCCTGATCTGAAAATTTGTTCACTCACATGCCTGGAACTTGACGCTGGCTTCTGACTCTTATCTGAGTCTTTCAGCCAGAATGCCGACATGTGGCCTCTCCATGGGGTCTGAACTGTGTTCCAAAGGCAAGTGTTCAGAAAGCAAGAGCCAGGAAGAAGCTCTATCATTTTTATGACCTAGCCCGGGAAGCCATGCAGCATCACTTTGACCACATTCTATTTGTTGAAGCAGTCACAAAGACCCACTGAGGTTAAAGGGGAGGAAACATAGACTCCACCTCTAGAGGGGATAGAGACAAGGTTCTGAAAGAGCATGTGAGATCAGGACCATCTGCCATGTGATGATTCAATTCTCCCACTAGTTTTCTAGGCTTTTTGTTTTTTGTTTTTACATTCAAACCATTTCAAAATCCTCACTTATACAATAAACCCTGATGTCATTTGGGCTTCATTTGTTATGAAAACATTCACTAGCACAACCTCTGGTACTGAAATTTCATGGAGCATTCTAAAAGTCATCCAGATGATTCAGAACAAGCTAAAATTTATGTTATCACTAAAATAAAGAGCCAAATTAAAAAAAAAAAATCTCAAAGAGATCTTGCGGTTCTCTGAGAAAATCTTCTCCATTTGAGAAACACTAATCCAAGACTTAGGCCACAGGGGAAAACAAATTCCTCCCAGCCTTTACAGGATCCAGTCCAACTTCCCAGAATGAAGGTCGAAAGTCCTGTAATCATAAGCTATGTGCATTTGCTGCAAAAGTCCTCTCCCCAGAACTCCCGAGGGAGGCTGCAGTCCAAGGATTTGGTGGTGTTCCCTCAGATACACTGCTAACAAGCCCCTCATTGTTTTTAACCATGTTCACTAGCACTGTGGCGTTTCAGCAGCCTCTTCACAGCAGCATGGGAAAAAGGTTCTCTCCTTTAATATCAGTTGGAATCTGGATAGATATGCCTCAGCTTTCTGGATCATCTTCCAAAAGTCTTTCTTCAGGTTTTCTTGGCGTCCAACCTGGAGGACTAGACACCTGCTGCAGGTGGGAGAGAAAGCATGGGGACTCTTTCCTGCTTAACCATCTAACTTCTCTTTCTTGATGATCTGAATAAACAGATCTTAATAACACTGCCCATTCTGACAAAGCCTTGCTGAGATCTTCATTCAACAACTTCAGTGGTGGAAGAAGACATGGGAAGCATGTCTTCAGGTCTGGAAAACCCCCGTTCAGGGAATCCAAGATGGGTGGACTGAGATGCCATATCTGAAGTCCATAATAGACCTCAGTGAGCATCAGGCAAGATGGCGGTAACAGCTCATACATCTTCATGTATCTTCATTCTGGGTTGTTGGATGTTGAGCTTTTCACAGTTGGTCCAGCGACTGAGGAAGAGAGGCCCAGCTGGTGTGGGGCTTTGGAGACCTTTACCAAGCATCTGGAAGGGAAGTAGCAGCATATCCTGAAGGTGAGGAGATATTTGCTGCTGCTGCTAAGTCAACTTCAGTTGGGTTTGACTCTTTGTGACCCCATGGACTGTAGCCCACCAGGCTCCTCTGACAGTGGGATTCTCCAGGCAAGAATACTGGAGTGGGTTGCCACGTCCTCCTCCAGGAGATCTTTCTGACCCAGAGATCAAACTTGGATCTCTTAGGTCTCCTTCATTGGCAGGTGTGTTCTTTACCACTGGTGCCACCTGGGAAGCCTGGGGAGACACTTGGTTAAAACTAATTTGCTGTTTCTATTGCGTTTGGTACCTGGGAGGCTTAGCTGTGGGCCCTCCCTTTCTCCTGTATGTCTCAGTAAGGGGTCTCTATCTGAAGATGCTTCCCTCTTTCCTGCTGCTCAATCCCCTACTGAGAGTCAGACCTTCTTTCTGTGACTCATGTAGTTGCTGTAGAGATAATTCTGATGTCAGAAGCAGAGGCCATTGATTTGAGAGGAGGAAAGCAAAGACTTTCAGAAACAAGTCTCCTCTCATCATGCAAATACCCCTAATTAAGAAAGCGGACAGATTCTGTGTCATGGAAACATAATTTCCTTTGACTCAGGGAGTTCCAGGAATTGCTGCAGGCTATCAACCTTTCATGATTTTTAGGGGTAAATGTCCTCATCTTCGCTTTGAGTTTTCTTGAACAGAAATGAATTCAATCTGACATTTGTGAAATACCTCATATGTTCCAGGAGTGGTCCTAGTGACTTTAGAAATAGGTATGAACAACAGAATTCCTACTCTCAAGAAATTTACAATGGAACAAATTAATCGTTAAGTGGCAACCCTGGATGCTCTGTGGATCCTGGTAGAAAGCTGAAAACTTTGGACACTGTTATGGGTTGAATTGGGCTTCTTAGAAGGCACTAGTGGTAAAGAACCCTCCTGCCAATGTAGGAGCCATTCTCTGAATGTCTGTATGTTCTGAGACATAAGAAACATGAGTTTGATCCCTGGGTAGGGGAGATCCCCTGGAGGAGGGCATGGCAACCCACTCCAGTATTCTTGCTGGAGAATCCCATGGACAGAGTAGCCTGGTCGGCTACAGTTCATAGGGTCACAAAAAGTCAGACACGACTCAAGTGACTCAGCACGCACACATGCATATGTTGAACTGTGTTACTCCAAAATTTGTATCTTGAAGTCCTAACCCCCAGTACCTCATATGTGACCTCATCTGGAGATAGAATCTTCACAAAGGGAATTAAGTTACAGGGAGGTCATTAGGGTACACACCAGGGAGAGAGGCCTGGAATGGATCTGTCACAACTCTCAGAAGGAATCAATCTTGCTGACATCCTGATTTTAGACTTCTAGTCTCCAGAACTGAGACAATAAATTTCTGTTTTTTAAGTCACCCAATCTGTGATACTTTGTTATCACAGCCCTAGCAAAATAATATAGATACTCAGTGGCCCCTTTCCGCTTTTGTGCAAGCTGGTGAGGAAAACCCTGGATGGATGTGAATTAAATGTTTATAGAGATTGCATTTAACAGACATTTGATAAATTCATTCATTCATTTATTTATTCATCCATTTCTTATCTCTTTACCCCTCAGTTTATTTATTTTTCATTACACTTACCACTATCTGAGAAATTTTACCTTTTGTTGACTTGTTTACTGTTTCTCCATCTGCTTCATGATAGAGGTACAATAAATATTTGTTGAATAAGAACTTGCCCTCTCTTGTTCCCTTTCCTCTTACCTTCCATTAATACTAAAGCACCTCTTACATCTACTGTGTACACAGCATTCCATGCTCATCCCTGTCAAAACATAAAGACATTCAGAGAATGGCTCTTGTCTTTGAGGAGTTTGTAATTTCAGATTCTTCAGAGGTGAAGAATATCCACATGAGGGGCTGCACTCCTCACACAGGTGAGTGTAAGCTGGGCGACTGTGGGATCACTGCTGGAGCAGAGAGCGGGTGCCATGGGCTGAGATGTAAGGGAAAGCCTCCCAGAGGAGGAGGGACCCACCCACAGGAGATGAAGGGATAGAAAAGGAGAGAGTAGGGAAAAAGAGAATATCTATAATCCATCTGTCTTCCTAACCTGTATACTTAGGAAGGAGTCAGATTACTCCAGGATAGGAGTTGCGCAGATCATAAGGATGCTCAGCTGGTAAAGAATCCACCTGCAATGTGGAAGACCTGGGTTCAATCCCTGGGTTGGGAAGATCCCCTGGAGAAGGAAAAGACTACTCACTCCTGTATTCTGGCCTGGAGAATTCCACGGACTTGTACAGTCCATGGGGCCACACAGAGTCAGACACGACTGAGAGACTTTCACTTTCACTTTCTTTCAAGGATAGAGATGGTGGTAGGTCCCAGAAGCTTCTTTCTGGTATGGAGATCAGAGTCAAAACCCGGGTGCTCTCAACTCTGGCTGCACAAGAAAATTACTTTGGGAACTTAAATACTAATGTCAGACCCTCCCTTGCTCCGAGATATCCTGGAAGTTACAGGCAGGGCTTCAGAGGAAAGAAATCCTTTTAGAATGTGGATTGACAGCAGTGGCTTCTGCATTCAAGACCCAGGTCACTAGACCCAGTCATAATACTCCTGTAGTCCCGGAGTGACAGGGATAGCTGCTGGAAATACAACAGCTGGCTGCGTTCTCTGGTAGGACCTCTCTTTCTGAGCACAAACGTACCTGCTTGGGACATCAGAAGACTCTGTTGACAGACCTGCATGTTGTTTCCAGTTCTCCACTATATTTTATGGTGGGAACAGTGGCAACAACAGTAGAAACAATCTGGCTTCCCTCTTTTTTTAGGACCCTCCAGCTTCCTGTAGATGTTCATAGATGGGAACCATCCAGAGGAGAGGTTTTCGCTGTTGCTGATTTTTGTCTGTTTGTCTGTTTTGAGGATGCTGGGGAAATTGCATCCAGAGTTTTCAGGGATCTTACTACTTGGGTCCTGTTAGCTTAATTTCTTCCAGCATTATCTGCAAGGTTCTATCATAATGCTTGGAATATAGTGGACTCTCAACTAACGAGACAGAAGAGATCTTCTACAATGCTAAACTTCAAGTACAGTCTGAGGGAAAAAAAGCTGCCAAATTCCTTTTTGTTTGCTCAAGATCCACTTGATACAAACAAAGGTGAGAACGAAGAGTGAGTTTATCAGTCTTCAAAATAAACCTAGAAATGCTGATTGAGATCTCTGAGGCATTGGGCACTGTGCAAGATGTTGTGGGATTGTGATGATAAATCAGACATGGCTTTGACGTCTGATGATCTAGTTGGAGAGGCAATAAATGAACGTGTGAAAAGTTAACAGTGAAGGACTTATAGAACTGCCCAAGATAATAAATTCTGAGACCAGCTAAAACTGGTCAGGGGAACAAGAGGTCACTTCAGGCTGGGGTGCATAGAAGGAGGGAGAGAGGGGCTGGTATGAACAAAAGTGAGTGTTGAGGAGGGTGCTGGCAAGCTCTGCTTACCATATAGTAAACCCATTTGGTGGGAGACAGGAGGAGAGATTTAAGCGAGTTGAGAATGGGGGGGAAGGTAGAGCTCCATAAGGGAGGGCCTTGAATCCCAAACCAAGGTGAGAGCTCATCTTGCAGGAAGTGGGAGCAATGAAAGTTTTTCAGCAGAGTGGAGGCTTGGGTTGAAGAGATTGCATGGCCCATTCCCAGTCTCCCCAGAAGCCCTGTGGTCTGCATGCCTTCTAGTCATCATGGGGTTTTCTGCAATCCTTGTCCAGCATCATCTTTTTGTGTCACTTAGAGTGTACAACTCTTAAGAAAAAACTTTCAGTCTAGAGGACTGGGTTTGGTCTTTCTAAACAAGGGACTTGCTTATTTTCAGTATCATGTGTGTTTGGCATTGAACTTCCTGAAGTGGGCAAAAGTGACAGGGTAGCTTTAGAAACTTCCCTTCCAGCCTTCAAGATCCTGTTCAATGACTCAGCAATGGAGGGTTTTGCAATAGGCTTACAGAACCAGACAAGCTTGCTTTCCCTAAGGAAACCTTGGTGTCCTAAGAAAACCTCAGCCTAGGTCCCTGCCCTGCCGGGTTGAAATTCCTTCTGTCTTCTCACAGCATGCATGGAGCACATGCTCTGGGGCATCCAAAAAGGACTCTGGAATCAAATCAGATTTCAGTTAAACTTTGGCTCCATCTCTAACCAGCTAAGTTACTCTGGGTAAGTTACCTAACCTCTCCCAGTTACAGTTTTCTCATCTGTAAAACATGATGTAAAACAGAAATCATTAACTACTCTGTAGAGCTGTTTTAAGTCTTAGTGAGAGAAGTATTAGTAACACAAAGTTTTGCTGTTGTTGTTCAGTCACCAAGTCATGTGTGACTCTCTGTGACCCCCATGGACTGCAACACACCAGGTTTCCCTGTCACATAGTAGGTTCCTTGACACGTACTAGGCTCCCTACATATTTTTTTCTATTATAAAGGGCATAATATTCTGTAAACGAAAGTAGCTGTCTTTTGGCTCCACCCTAATAAAATTAGACTTCCTGACTTTCACCTGAAACTTCCACTAGGCCTGCGCTAATATTTGAGTCCTGCAGGTGAATGTGTTCCCCACACACAGTGAGTCTGACCTGGAAGGGGTTCAGGGAGAACTTTCTGTTGTCCTAGAAGTGGGCTGAACCAAAGGGCCTTCCTTATGTTACCAGATCTTTTTAGAAGACCCTTCCATCAGGAACAAATTGAACACAGGAATGGGGATTTTGGTATAAAGCAAGAAAACATATAGAGACTTTTAAAATATAAAGCTGTGTTTCCCAAACAACATTCTAAGACAAACATTTATATAATGTTTACTAGGTGCCAGGCATAGTTCGAATCAATAATTAATATTAATTTATTTAACCCTCAAATCAATAATTAATATTAATTTATTTAACCCTCATATTTATGTGAGGTAGGTGTTATTATCCCAGTTTACAGTTGGAGAAACTGAGCCACAAAGAAGTTAACCAACTTGCTGAAAGTCACACAGTCCCATGGATGACTCTAAGCCCTGGTAGATCATGGGGAAATTTACTGTACAAAATTAGTGGCGAGCCTATTTAAAGGACTTCTTTTGAGAAAGGGTCCAGGCATCATCACAAAGCATTTAAACTTCAGTGAATCAACAGCACGGTTGTTTACCCCAGGTGAGATATCTAAGCCCTGCTTCCCAGGTGACCTCGGCTCTTATGCATGGCCTCCCTGGGGTCCCCCTTGAGACAGTTCTGGCGAGGCCACTCTTGTCTTGATTTCTTTTGACAAACACCTGCTGAGCATCAGTGCATGCACCACAGTGCTGGGTGCTGGGGACACGAAGATAATTACAAGTGGCAGGCAGGTAGCTCACAATCTAGTACAGAAATGAATCCATGGTTATGTATCCACTGAAGAAAGGGCTCTGCAAGGATTTCCCGGCCTTCTTCATAGAAGTGGGCCCCACTTTTGCTCAGTTCAGACCAGAGCAGCTTGTTCACTTACAAGAGACGCAAGATCTATAGACCAAGCTAAGCAGGTACCTCTTGTTCTTTACTTTCTTCCCTCCTTCACCCACTCCAGTATTCTTGCCTGGAGAATCCCATGGATAGAAGAGCCTGGCAGTCACAGGCTTCCAGGGGTCAGTCACAAAGAGTTGGACCCGACTGAAGTGACTTAGCACATACGCTTCTTCACCGTATGTCCCTCATCTCTCTGTTTTCTGGACTTCCTGTCCTCCTGCCCTCCAGACCTTTTCAAGGCCTTTCCCAAGTACTTATTCTCTGAGCTTACATGTCTTGATAGTTATTTAGACATCCAAAGGTAAGTCAAAGAATGAAAAGGGTTGGAGAGTATTGACCCAGATCTTGTCAAGTGCATAACAGATTATTTTGCATTATGACACTGGCATTTCTTATCTCTTTATGACCTCCATGGTGAACTGAACATCCCAAGAAGTTCTCTTAATCAAATGCAGTTTGGCAGGGGGATGCTAACATCAGAAATAATTCAGGGAGAAAGAGAGAAGAGTGGGTACCGGAGGTGAAGAAGAGCAAAGTTTGAGGGCAATGAGTAACCTCTCTCCTGCTTTCAGTCCCCAAGTTGCCACCTCTACATTAGACTTCCCTTAACAAAGCCCAGATAGTGTTCCTGGGAAGAGTGCAGCAGCCAGAGAGAACAGAGACACTGTTTTGTTTGGGGCTCTGAGAAAGGGGGAGATGATGCTGAGAAAGATGAGCAGATCTGTCCTCTTGCTAATACTGCATGTAACTTAGTTACAAGCATGGGAGGAAAGCATCTATAAGAGAACACCTTTATTACAACAACCTTGTTTCTCTCCCATTAACTCTTGTCACTTTACCTCCCCTACCCCTAAGAGATTTAAAGTACTGTCGTTTTCAGAATTCAGTCACCTCCGCGTCTTTCAGAGATGTTTCTTGCTCTTACCTCATTGAAAAGCAGTGAAGCCAGATGGCCCTGCCTCCCTTTCTGCTGCATCGCAAGATCCATTACAGGTTTTTTGCCTTCCTTTGTTTCCTTGCTTTCCTTGGTTTCATCCATTTATCTGCCCAGAAATCTATCCATAAAACATTTATTGGGTTCATAATTTGTGCAAAGCTCTCTGACGGCTACTCTAGAGGATACGAAGATGCAGAAGACACACTTAGAGCTTTTAGGAAATTGCAGTCTGTGAAGGAGACACATCTAAATATAATAAATACAGACAGAGAAGAGATTTTTGTGCAACCTGCGTTGACTTTTCTCTTTACCACTTTACAAGTGATACAGTTTGGTAAAAACATGCCTCTGACATCTGATGCCACTGTTTCCCCATCTATTTGCCATGAAGTGATGAGATCAGATGCCACGATCTTAGTTTTCTGAATGTTGAGCTTTAAGCCAACTTTTTCACTCTCCTCTTTCACTTTCATCAAGAGGTTCTTTAGTTCTTCACTTTCTGCCATAAGGGTGGTGTCATCTGCAATACTTTGGCCACCTGATGCGAAGAGCTGACTCATTTGAAAAGACCCTGATGCTGGGAAAGATTGAGGGCAGGAGGAGAAGGGGACAACAGAGGATGAGATGGTTGGATGACATCACCTACTCAATGGACATGAGTTTGGGTGGACTCCTGGAGTTGGTGATGGATAGGGAGGCCTGGTGTGCTGCAGTCCATGGGGTTGCAAAGAGTTAGACATGACTGAGTAACTGAACTGAACTGAACTGAACTGACATCTGATGCTCTGTTTTCCTGAGCTCCGGGGAGGACACTCTGATCCTTTAAGGAAAGAGAGTTTGACCTGGGCCAGGGAAAGGGGCAGACTTTGGGACTGGGATGGACACCTCCAGCCTCAAAATTTCAGTCAGCAAAGCAACCTTTCTTAATTAGGTAAGAAACAGGCTGGCTCCATGTCAGACCTTGAGACCAATAGAGACAGGCATAGTCCCAAAGACAGCAGCAGAGGCAGTGTTTCCTCCCCCAGGATTTCTCTGCACCAAGTTTCTGCTCTTTCTTCAGGACTGTAACAGTCAAGAGTTGGCCCAAAGTCATGGCACATACATCCCTTTAAGACCTTCACTGGGTTAGCTGGTATTGAGTAAAAGGTCCACGGAAGGAGCTGGTGAGGAGCGTGGGTAGAGGTGGCACACAGAGTAAACAGGAGATTTGGAGAGGGTATTTGGGGGCAGGTAGTTGTGTGCTAGACACACAGTTTTCCAGCCAAATGATAAATAAGGAAATTAGGATAGATTCTCCATCTTTTCAACAAAGTCTAGCAAGCGTTACAAAGTCAGTCTAGGTAAAATGTATGATAGAAGCTTCTTTACAACCAAGTTTGAACATGGGCCCCAAAACACCTTTCTTCATTTAACTGGGGGATGTTGTTTTTACCTGAAGGATGCTCAGGAAAGGCTGAGGAGAGCGTGAATGCTCTACCTGAGCCTTGAGGGATGAGTAATTCACAAGGTGCACAAAACAGAGAGGAATTCTAGATAGAAGAGGCATGGAGATATAGATGGGCTGGGCTGGGGGAACTGAGGGTGTAGGAGCGGACAGAGTGAGAGGACTGCCATATCACACACTATGGAATAGTAGGCTGCTAGTGGTGATGCGCTGGGGGGAAAGGAGCTGAAGGAGGTGAAGCCCAAGCACAGGACCCCCAGTGGGTGGGAAGAATCAAGGGTCCAGTCTCCTTTACTCATGGGTGTTCCTGGGCCAGGAAGCTGCACATGGAGATGTAAGAGGAATCTTACCAGCGGAAGTGTGGTGGGAAATGCACTTGGATCCCACGGTAAGCCAACAGCAACTCTAAGTGCTGCTTTGTTTCCACTCCTTTGGGTGCTTTAGTCTTGTCTGTACCCCTCCTCCCCAGCCCCAAACTACAATTTCTGAAGAGACTTGCCTTGAGAGCCATTTCTTTTATTAAGGCATCACTTGGACAGCATACAAATAGCACAAGCAGAAACTTCAAGCCCACATGCAGAATAAATTATGATATTTGTATTTAAAAGTGGACAACAGAAGAAGCTGTGTTGCCAGGAAGGCCTCCTGGTCCAGTGTTTGGAGACTCACAAGGTGTCAGCAGCCAACGAGAGTCCATGATAACATCTTCTGCAAGACATTTAGAGCCAAATGCTCCCCTCTGGACGTATCTAATTAGGCCCATGCTCCTGCACATAAGCATGTATACACATGCGGATACACACCCAGGTTAGAGGCAGGGAATAGCCTGTAAACAACTAGCTCAGCAACAAAAGAAGTGGACCCAGCTGTGTTTTCTCTGTGGCTCTGGCAGCCGACAAGACCCTGGTACTTCTCTCTCACCAGCTCCCCGGCTGCTGTGGGAGGTGTGGGTGGGCTCCCAAGGCAGTGAGGCAGTGACGGGCTGCTTACTGAGGCGAGGAGCCCAGTTTTGTTTTCCTGGACTGCAGGTTGAGCACACCGCAGCTTCCCACACTGCCTTTGCTGTCCAGCCTGCCACACTCTGCCTGCCACTCCCAGAGGAACAAGTGAAGAGATGTGCCCCAGGGAAGTGTATGCACTTGGAATCCTGTGAGCTGTGGCCAACTCCCACACGGGCCCCTCTCCAGCAGTGTGATGCTGTGGAAGCCACCTCCATCCTCTTAAGCCTCATAATCCCCACCTGTAAAATGGGGATGAGAGTACCTACTTCATGGGGTTATCATAAGTAATTACTGAGTCTAGTCATGCTAGACTCAAGGTAAATGTGCAAAATCTGTTTTTTTTTTTTTTTTCTTATCTTCCCCATTTCTTCCTTTCTATTTTCCTGTTTTCTATTTCCAGGTCAATGTAGCCATCAGTGGTCATGTTGGCCCAGCTGGCACCCTCTTGACCAATAGGGCCTCTCCAACCTCAACAGGGATTGCCAATACATACTTCCCACTACCACAAAACTGCACCACTGGCAGGGTCAAAGAAGGGGGGTGCCATCCGATGGCACCAGTACCTCAGGTGCCATCCGAGCCCAGGAGAGAGATCTGGGCTGCCTGACTGTCTCATCAATGGTGGTGAGGTGCCACAATGGTGTGAGGACATGAACACAAAATAGAGATGCACAGGTGGCTCTGAGATGAGTCTGACTGGAAGCTAGGACTGAGAGGTGGTGCTGTTCACAAACTTGAGCAGAAACAAACCACCCCCTGCCGAGAGTGGACCACCAAGTCCATAGGAGATATTTTCCTAGCAGGTTGGCCACCAAAAACCCAATCTGATGAATTACAGTCCACAACTCTGGTTCTGCAAGAATTTTCTTTCCACTTCTCCATCTGTCTGTCCACCCAGCCATCCATCTGGTATATATAGAGTTTTGTACATTACAGGCTGACCAGAACAGAAGACCCTTTGTGCTCATTTAGCACCTTTTAATCTAAAGGGTATCTTTTATGGGCACTCAGCTGGAGTCTCTTACAGGAATGCTGTGAGGTAGTAACAAAACAGGCAATATCCCTCTTTGTGTACATCAGGAAGTGCTCAAGGTACCATGGTGCTCAAATGAGCGCAAGGATGCGGAAAGGGCACTGGTCTGTTCCCTGAAGGCCACAGCGGGCCACGCTATGGCTTATCCCGACAGAGCCCTAGATCCAGACTTGCTCTGCTGTTCACACCAGCGTGGGTTTCAAATCATCTTTGAAGTTCACGATAGGCTTCGAGCGGGCCCACAGCTTTTCCCAGGAAGCCAGCGCCCCCGCAGGCTCAGGGTCGGTATCTGACGAGCCACTGTCACTGGAGTCAGAGGAGCTCTGGAAGCAGATCTCGCAGTAGGGCCGGTGGCAGCGGCAGAAGAGCTCGTCTGAGCTGCTGGATTCGGTGTCAAGGTAGCTACTCGGAGAAGACAGGGAGGGGCAGCCTGGGGACCCTGGGGGCTGCCGCTGCCCAGGCAGGTCGGGGGAGGCCCTGGATGGGCGTGGGGCAGCGGGACACAGCTTCCGGCCAGAACCGGAAGACTTTTGGGGAAAGGATTCGAGGCTCCGTTCGGCTCCCCGGGGCTCTGCCTGGCGCTGTGTGTGGCCCTCTAGGGCGCCTGGCTTGCCTCGAGGAGCAGGGAGTACTAAAGGATTCCCAGAAGAGGGTCTTGCTACCCTGGGATCAGCAGTTTGGGGGTCCAGGCAGGGGCTGTCCTGTACATTTTGCCCAGAAATGGCCCTGTTTACCCGATGCCCCACATAGGAGGGTACAGCGCCTAGAAAGTGTGAGCGAGCCCGCTGTGCCGCCCTCCTTCTCCTCACCATGGACGGGCTGAAGCCCGGCTCCTTGGAGAGGGGCACCTTCTGGGGGCTGTGGGCAGCGATGCTCTTCCAGGGCTGCTGGGGACAAGACAAGGAAGAGGGGAGGGGAGCCCCAGGGCCCAGGCCCAGATCTTGGAGGACTTCCTGAAGTTTCTCCCTGATCACTGAATTGACTCTTGACCCCAGTTGCTCTGGGGACCCCTCTGAGTTCTCTACCTGCCCGTGTCTCTGGGGAACAGAGCCTTCTTCACTTTGCATGAGACACTGGTGGAGGGCCATGGGTACTTGGTCTCTTCTTTCTGCAGTCTGGCTTTGCTCAGCCCATGGCTTCTGGCTGCAGCCCAAATGTAAAGGATTAGAAAGGTCTTTCAAGTCAGAAATTTTCTTCTTCTGCCCTGTGGAGGGGCTGGTATCCTTCACAGGCCCCCTGAGGCCTTGTACACTTGAGGCCAGCACTGAGGTGCTCTGGGAGTCCTGGGTGGCCGCACTGGTATCATTCTGAGAGTCAGAGAGACATTCTGAAGGCCCTTGAGGTGCCAGGCTATGGGCAGAGGCTGTGGCCAGGATGTCCTTGTGGTGGGAAGAGGCAGGTGGCACAGCCTCCTCTTGGAGGTCAGAGGAGCACCCTGCTGACATCAGTCTCACCAGCTTCTCTCTGGCATTGTTTACTTGTTCTTGCAGGCTTTCAATCACAGCATTTTTCTATAAAACAAAAGCAAAACCATCAACAAAAGATGCTGCTGAGGGTTTTCACAGTGTCTCCCATGGAGGAGAGATCTCAGTTTAAATCCATTTCTCCAATACTAGCTGGTGATCTTAAGGCCCTGAGGAGGCACCTTCTTGAAGTGAAACAAGATGATGCATATAAAGGGTTTAGCGCAATAAACTGACATGTGCTCAGTGAAGATTAACTATCATTTATTGTTGTATGATCTTAATCCCCCCATATGTCCCCAAACTGTAGCACTGTCTGCAATAAGAGAGATTGCGGGAGTGGGGGTGGGGCACAGTCTAGCTGCCTGCTGGCTGCTGCAGACCCTCTCAGAACTGAGGAGGGAGTCAGGTCGCTCTGCAGAACCGCAGTCTAAACAGTGTTTGGGATGGCCCATCTCTGGGTATATCAATCACACTTCTGCAAAATACAGATGACTTTGAGGCATTTGTGAAGGGAATGAAGGACTGGGGAAACAAGCATCCTACCTCTTGCTAAATAGCCTAGAAAATGGGGAGAATATGGAAATGATAGATTCCTGGGCCAGTGTGACAAGACTGGAGCCAGGGGTGGAGCTGGGGTTTAGGGTGGAGTGAGAATATCAGGTTGGTGTTATCACCTGCCTCGCTGACACATGGGTTGGGAGGCCAACACTATCATGTGACACTATCAGCTGCTGGTATCTCCCGAAGAAATGCAAGCATCAGGATTACTGGAGAAGCTGAGCTGCCTACCTGCTGTATGGCTGTTAGGTGATAAACAGGCTGTGCCTAGGAAGCTGGCAGGTGACAGCTACAGAGATATGCCATTCTAACTGCATGACCATGGGGCACGAAGTAGGAGGAGGAGTGTGTGTGCCCTGAGAACCCTCTGGTGCTACAGCAGCTGTGTGCCTAGTTCAGACCTGATGTCCACCTTCTGAAATTTCTGTTTGAAGGCAGTGGAGCAGGAAAGAGATCATCATGGGGAACTGATGGTCTTGGGGCAGATGACATGGTTGAGGGTTTGGGGAAGGGTTTGTGGAAAATTCTTCAAGAGATGGGAATACCAGACCAGCTGATCTGCCTCTTGAGAAACCTATATGCAGGTCAGGAAGCAACAGTTAGAACTGGACATGGAACAACAGACTGGTTCCAAATAGGAAAAGGAGTACGTCAAGGATGTATATTGTCACCCTGCTAATTTAACTTATATGCAGAGTACATCATGAGAAACACTGGGCTGGAAGAAGCACTAACAAGATTGCCGGGAGAAATATCAATCACCTCAGATATGCAGATGACACCACCCTTATGGCAGAAAATGAAGAAAAACTAAAGAGCCTCTTGGTGAAAGTGAAAGAGGAGAGTGAAAAAGTTGGCTGAAAGCTCAACATTCAGAAAACTAAGATCATGGCATCTGGTCCCATCACTTTGTGGCAAATAGATAGGGAAACAGTGGAAACAGTGGCTGACTTTATTTTTGGGGGCTCCAAAATCACCGCAGATGGTGATTGCAGCCATGAAATTAAAAGACGCTTACTCCTTGGAAGGAAAATTATGACCAACCTAGACAGCATGTTAAAAAGCAGAGATATTACTTTGTCAACAAAGGTCTGTCTAGTCAAGGCTATAGTTTTTCCAGTGGTCATGTATGGATGTGAGAGTTGGACTATAAATAAAGCTGAGTGCCGAAGAATTGATGCATTTGAACTGTGGTGTTGGAGAAGACTCTTGAGAGTCCCTTGGACTGCAAGGAGATCCAACCAGTCCATCCTAAAGGAGATCAGTCCTGGTGTTCATTGGAAGGACTGATTTTGAAGCTGAAACTCCAATACTTTGGCCATCTGATGCGAACAGCTGACTCATTGGAAAAGACTCTGATGCTGGGAAAGATTGAGGGCAGGAGGAGAAGGGGACGGCAGAGGATGAGATGGTTGGATGGC
>NW_011494787.1:11065819-11066299 GCF_000754665.1 Bison bison bison
GACTGAACTGAACTGAACTCCTTGGAAGGAAAGTTATGACCAACCTAGACAGCATATTAAAAAGCAGAGACATTACTTTGCCAACAAAGGTCTGTCTAGTCAAGGCTATGGTTTTTCCAGTGGTCATGTATGGATGTGAGAGTTGGACTATAAATAAAGCTGAGCACCGAAGAATTGATACATTTGGACTGTGGTGTTGGAGAAGACTCTTGAGAGTCCCTTGGACTGCAAGGAGATCCAACCAGTCCATCCTAAAGGAGATGAGTCCTGGGTGTTCATTGGAAGGACTGATTTTGAAGCTGAAACTCCAATACTTTGGCCATCTGATGCGAAGAACTGACTCATCTGAAAAGACCCTGATGCTGGGAAAGATTGAGGGCAGGAGGAGAAGGGGACGGCAGAGGATGAGATGGTTGGATGGCATCACCAACTCAATGGACATAGGTTTGGGTGGACTCTGGGAGTTGGTGATGGACAGGG
>NW_011494787.1:11066399-11073650 GCF_000754665.1 Bison bison bison
GGAGTTGGTGATGGACAGGGAGGCCTGGTGTGCTGCGGTTCATGGGGTTGCAAAGAGTCGGACATGACTGAGCAACTGAACTGACTGAACTGTTACCATCCCCTTTAGAAGTTCAGGGTGAGTATTAAATGTCCATTTATTGCAAGCATGGGTATCCCTGGTGGCTCAGCTGGTAAAGAATCTGCCTGCAATGTGGGAAATCTGGGTACAGTCCCTGGGTTGGGAAGATCCTCTGGAGAAGGGAATGGTTACCCACTCCAGTATTCTGGCCTGGTGAATTCCATGGACCATATAGTCCGTGGGGTTGCAAAGAGTTGGACACGACTGAGTGACTTTTACCCTATTGCAAGCATGCTCAGTTGCTCAGTCAAGTCTGACTCTTTGCAACCCCATGGACTGTAGCCCACCAGGCTCCTTTGTCCATGGGATTCTCAATGCAAGAATATTGGAATGCCCTTCTCCAGGGGATCTTCCCAACCCAGGGATCGAACCTGCGTTTCCTGCGACTCCTGCACTGCAAGCAGATTCTTTACCCACTGAGCCACCTGAGAAGCCTATTCATTTATTATGCCCTAGAAATAAAAGGGTGTTTCCCTTCTTTAGGATTCCTGACACAAGTCACCTATGGACAAACCTGTGGTATCTTCTAGAGTAGATATGGAAGAGTTAACTATTGTGTAGCACAGGGAATGCTACTCAGTGCTCTGTAGTGACCTAAATGGAAATGAAATCTAAAAAAGTAGGAATATATGTATACGTATAGCAGATTCACTTTGCTGTATGGAAGAAACTAACACAACATTATATAGCAACTGTACTCCAATAAAAATTAATTAAGAAAGATATGGAAGAGTTGCCCAGAAGTGACTCTTTGAGGGAACAGTAAATTAAGTAAACTAGTCTGACAGTAGTCTTCTGGCAGCAACTCCAAGATTGCTTGGACTTATAAGCCTGGAGGTGACATAAGCAGGAGATGATTTTTCTGACTATGGTACTCCCAGTTTCATCCTGATTTAGTCTGCTTCTCTTATCCTCGGGAGAGAGTCCTGGGACCAGTGAGCAACTGGTGAGTAAGTGGAAGGACTTCCAGCAGAGCGCCTGCCTGCCTGTTCACCCTTCTCAGGCGCAGAGCAGTGAGGGCTGGGTGTTGTCAGGGAAACATAGGTGATTCAAGGACTTGCCAGGAGCAGAGTGGGTGAGTCATAGGAAGGCATTCACTCAGGCTCTTTGATAACTGGGTGGTGCCAAGTATCTCTCAGAGTGGGTGGCTGTGCTGGCTGCACTGGAGGTACCCCAACTCTCTTTCTTTTCACCAGCCCTTACTTGTGAAGCCCACCTTCCACATTCTCAGGCTGGCTTCAGGAGGCCTCTGCTGTCTCACAGAGTTGGGAGGGAGCCATCAGGTGATGACAACCGCCCCAGCAAGCAAACTGTGTTGCCTTCTCGTGCCTTATTTACAAATTTCTCAGTGTATGGTGTGGCATGCGCATGCTCAGTTGTGTCCGACTCTTTGTGACCCCATGGACTATAGCCCACCAGGCTCCTCTATCCATAACATTTTCCAGGCAAGAAATACTGGAGTGGGTTGTCATTTCCTTCTCCAGGGGATCTTCCCACCTCAGGGATCGAACCCATGTCTGTGGATATCTCCTGCACTGACAGGCAGATTCTTTACCACTTGTGCCACCTGGGAAGCCTGTCACATTATAAGAAAACAGTATAAACATTTGATCGGGAGGAATACTCTTCTCCAGCAAACCAAACATCTGAAACTGGCTGGTGACAGATTTAGAAACAGTCAGCCTAATCAGTAAATCTCCCTTCTTACAGAAAAGGAAGTGGAACTTTGTTTTCACCGTGACTGCATACTAATCAGAGGCGTGGTTTGCCATTGTGAGACCAAAATCTGACGGACCATGGCGGCTGCATTGAAATGAGCTTATTAACAATTACTTTAGGCACACCCAGGGAAGCAAAACATCTGTGGGGATGTTTCATAGGCTGCAGGCCACAAGGAGAAATGGAATATCTTGTTTCTGTGCTTCAAGGAAGAAAAGTAATAGGTGAATTTCCTCTGCTACAGAATGTACAGGGAAGTCCCTCCAGCTCTGGGAGGGTTTTACCTGCTGGCTTCCACACAGCCTAGGAACTGAGGGTGGATGCTGCCCCAAACAGCCTCTGGGGACCCCAGCCACAGGGAAAAGGGGGAAGAATGAGAAAATGAACCACCCAGACCATGGGAAAGTAGGAGGACACCAGGGTGGCAGAAGGGCTGCAGAGGAGGGAAGTGCAGCCAAGAAGCTGGACTCAGGGAGGCAAGACAGACTCCTGTGTTTATGTCCCGGGCAGGGCTGGAGGTGGGGATGCAGATGCTGGAGCCTCTCCTGGCCTGCCACAGGGCCCTGGGATGGGCTCTGGTTCTCAGGCCTGTTCTGGAAATATCTTCCAGGTGTGGGGAGTCGGGGGCAGGAGGCCAGCATTTTACTGCCTAAGCATCTGCTCCCTATTATGGCTCTTCCTCTGCAGACTCGAGGCATCTTTCTGGACACAGCAGATTCAGTCACTGCGTGGGAAACAGGGTAGCATGGCAGGAGTACAAAAAGCACATCACAAATTACCATAAGGCTAAAGAGTCAGGCCACTTGGCTGTTCCAACATGAGCTGATTGTGAATGAAAACCATGCTGGGTGTTCTCGCCAAGTTTCTGGCCTTCTGTTTAGCTGGGGGAGAAGGGAAAAAAAGCTTCTTTGAAGACTTCAGAGTATCAATGGCAATGCTACTGCCTTGCCAGGTGGGAAGAAATCTGGCTTTGAAAAAAGGTCCTGACTGCTTCATAAATAGTAAAGACATGAAGTATACTCTGATGGATAAAAATGGTCCAGAACAGAGGGAATGGTGTGAAAGACTGAGGGGTCCTGGGGAGCTGAATTCTTTCACAGGTTGCATTTTGTAGGTCTCCATCACACCATCCTTTTGCACAGGGACTATTGATACCCAAGTGTCAGTCTAATACAAAAAAGTGTAGTTTCCCAAATAGCATTACCCAGGTATGTTCTGTACTAAAAAAATTATATAGAATATAATTTGGTTAGTGTGAAAAAAACTACTAATTCCTCTGGGCCCCATGCCTCCTCAAGTTTTCCCATGTGCTTTCTTCAAGCCCACACCACTCTGCCCAGTTCTGGGAGAGGTGCCAACTTTGGCTCAAGATCAAAAGAAAGAAGGACTAGGGGCTGCCCTGTTCCCTGCTTAGTGCTACTATGATATTCAAAGGCTCTATTCATTCTCTTCCCCATATTTAGATACTTTTTAATTTTCTGGGTTGGTGGGATGACAACAATTTCTAGTTGGTACCTGGAAAAGATAGTAAAGGAACCCAGAGGATCTTGGAAACAAGGGCACCATGCTATGTAAAGAAAGAATGTATCCTACAGAAGACGGTAGCACCCACTACTACTCAGGGACTTTACAATGCTGTTCCCCACACTTGGAATGCTTTTCCCTGCACTCTTTGCTTGGTCAATCTATAGTTAACTTCAGCTCTCAGCTCAGTGAGTCTTTTCTGACCACTCTAAATTAGATTCTCCTGTCCTCACCACTCACTACTCTTTCTTCCCACTCTGTTTCTTGCCTTCATAATTCTTATCACCATTTATACTTGTATGGCTACTTGATCAGTCTCTATTTCCTCCACTACACCATGAGCTTCATGAAGGCAGAGACTGTTTTGTTCCTCAGCACTTAGCACAATGCCTGGCACACATCTGTCCAATGAATGAATGAAGTGTGTGAGGGTCAGCAACAGGAGCAGTGGCTGGGGAAACACTGAGGTTTGCTTGCTGCTAAGGGAACCTTATTAAAAAGCAGAGACATTACTTTGGCAACAAAGGTCCGTCTAGTCAAGGCTATGGTTTTTCCAGTGGTCATGTATGGATGTGAGAGTTGGACTGTGAAGAAGGCTGAGCACCAAAGAATTGATGCTTTTGAACCTGTGGTGTTGGAGAAGACTCTTGAGAGTCCCTTGGACTGCAAGGAGATCCAACCAGTCCATCCTAAAGGAAATCAGTCCTGAATGTTCATTGGAAGGACTGATTTTGAAGCTGAAACTCCAATACTTTGGCCATCTGATGCGAAGAGCTGTCTCATTTTAAAAGACCCTGATGCTGGGAAAGATTGAGGGCAGGAGGAGAAGGGGACGACTGAAGATAAGATGGTTGGATGGCATCACCGACTCTATGGATATGAGTTTCAGTAAATTCCAGGAGTCTGTGATGGACAGGGAGGCCTGGTGTGCTGCAGTCCATGGGGTCGCAAAGAGACATGACTGAGCGACTGAACTGAACTGAAGGGAAACCTTGTGCACACCAAGACCCAGGAGAAAGGAGCAGTGACCCCACAAGAGACTAACCAGACTTGCCCGTGAGTGTCCAGAAGTCTCCAGCAGAGGCATGGGTTGGTGGTGGCCTGCTGCAGGGTTGGGAGCACTGAGGGCAGCAGTGCTTGCACAGGACCTTTTGAAGGAAGTCACCATTCTCTTCATTACCTCCACTATAGTTTGGCCTCAGGTCAAACAACAGGGAGGGAACACAGCCCCACCATCAACAGAAAATTGGATTAAAGATTTAGAGAGCATGGCCCTGCCCATCAGAACAAGACCCAGTTTCCCCCTCAGTTAGTCTCTCCCATCAGGAAGCTTCCATAAGCCTCTTATCCTAATCCATCAGAGGGAAGACAGAATGAAAACCACGATCACAGAAAACTAATCAAACTGACCACATGGACCACAGCCTTGTCTAACTCAATGAAACTATGAGCCATGCCTTGTAGGGCCATTCAAGATGGATGGGTCATGGTGGAGAGTTCTGACAAAACGTGGTCCACTGGAAAAGGGAATGGCAAACCACTTCAGTATTCTTGCCTTGAGAACCCATTGAACAGTATGAAAAGGCAAAAAGATAGGACACCCACGTCAGTAGGTGCCCAATATGCTACTGGAAAACAGTGGAGAAATAATTCCAGAAAGAATGAACAGACGGAGCCAAAGCAAAAACAACACCCAGTTGTGGATGTGACTGGTGATAGAAGTAAAATCCAACGCTATAAAGAACAATATTGCATAGGAACCTAGAATGTCAGGTCCATGAATCTAGGTAAATTGGAAGTGGTCAAACAAGAGATCGACATTTTAGGATCGGCGAACTAAGATGGACTGGAATGGGTGAATTTAACTCAGATGACCATTATATCTACTACTGTGGGCAGGAATCCCTTAGAAGAAATGGAGTAGCCTTCAAAGTCAACAAAAGAGTCTGAAATACAGTACTTGGATGCAATCTCAAAAATAACAGAATGATCTCTGTTTCCAAGGCAAACCATTCAATATCACAGTAATCCAAGTCTATGCCCCAACCAGTAATGCAGAAGAAGCTGAGTACAAAACGAAGCAAGTCAAAGGCTAACAGAGTTTTGCCAAGAGAATGCACTGGTCATAGCAAACACCCTCTTCCAACAACACAAGAGAAGACTCTACACATGGACATCACCAGATGGTCAATATCAAAATCAGATTGATTATATTCTTTGCAGGCAAAGATGGAGAAGCTCTATACAGTCAGGAAAAACAAGACCAGGAGCTGACTGTGGCTCAGATCATGAACTCCTTATTGCCAAATTCAGACTGAAATTGAAGAAAGTAGGGAAAACCACTAGACCATTCAGGTATGATCTAAATCAAATCTCTTATGATTATACAGTGGAAGTGACAAATAGATTCAAGGGATTAGATCTTATAGAGTGCCTGAAGAACTATGGACAGAGGCTTGTGACATTGTACAGGAGGCAGGGATAAAGACCATTCCCAAGAAAAAGAAATGCAAAAAGGCAAAATGGTTGTCTGATGGGGCCTTTTAAATAGCTGAGAAAAGAAGAGAAGCGAAAGGCAAAGGAGAAAAGGAAAGATATACCCATTTGAATACAGAGTTCCAAAGGATAGCAAGGAGAGATAAGAAAGACTTCCTCAGTGATTAATGCAAAGAAATAGAGAAGACCAATAGAATGGGAAAAACTAAATATCTCTTCTAGAAAATGAGAGATACCAAGGGAATATTTCAGGCAAAGATGGGCACAATAAAGGACAGAAATCATATGGACCTAACAGAAGCAGAAGAGTTTAAGAAGAGGTGGCAAGAATACACAAAAGAACTATACAAAAAAGATCTTCATGACCCAAATAACCACAATGGTGTGATCACTCTCCTTGAGCCAGATATCCTGGAATGTGATGTCAAGTGGGCCTTAGGAAGCATCAGTACGAACAAAGCTAGTAGAGGTGATGAAAGTCCAGTTGAGCTATTTCAAATCCTAAAAGATGATGCTGTTAAAGTGTTGCACTCAATATGCCAGCAAATTTGGAAGACTCAGCAGTGGCCACAGGACTGGAAAAGGTCAGTTTTCATTCCAATCCCTAAGAAAGGCAATGCCAAAGAATGTTCAAACTACCATACAATTGCACTCATCTCACACGCTAGCAAATTAATGCTGAAAATGCTCCAAGCCAGGCTTCAACAGAATGTGAACTGTGAACTTCCAGAAAGTTCAAGCTGGATTTAGAGAAGGCAGAGGAACCAGAGATCAAATTGCCAATATCCGTTGGATCATACAAAAAGGAAGAGAATTCCAGAAAAACATCTACTTCTGCTTTATTGACTATGTCAAAGCCTTTGACAGTGTAGATCATAACAAACTGTGGAAAATTCTTCAAGAGATGGGAATACCAGACCACCTGATATGCCTCCTGAGAAATCCGTATGCTGGTCAAGAAGCAACAGTTAGAACTGGACATGGAACTTCAGACTGGTTCCAAATCGGGAAAGGAATACATCAAGGCTGTAGACTGTCACCCTGCTTATTTAGCTTATATGCAGAGTACATCGTACTAAATGCCAGGCTGGATGAAGCACAAGCTGGAATCAAGATTGCTGGGAGAAATATCAATAACCTCAGATATGCAGATGACACCACCCTTATGCAGAAAGTGAAGAAGAACTAAAGAGCCTCTTGATGAAAATGAAAGAAAAGAGTAAAAAAGTTGGCTGAAAAGTCAACATTCAGAAAATGAAGATCATGGCATCTGGTCCCATCGCTTCATGGCAAACAGATGGGGAAACAGTGGAAACAGTGAGAGACTTTATTTTTTGGGGCTCCAAAATCACTGCAGATGGTGATTGCAGCCATGAAATTAAAAGACACTTG
>NW_011494787.1:11073750-11093082 GCF_000754665.1 Bison bison bison
GTTGGACTATAAAGAAAGCTGAGCACTGAAGAATTGATGCTTTTGAACTGTGGTGTTGGAGAAGACTCTTGAGAGTCCCTTGGACTGCAAGGAAATCCAATGAGTCCATCCTAAAGGAAATCAGTCCTGAATATTCATTGGAAGGACTGATGCTGAAGCTGAAACTCCAATAGTTTGGCCACCTGATGCAAAGAACTGACTCACTGGAAAAGACCCTGATGCTGGGAAAGAATGAAGGCGGGAGGAGAAGGGGACAACAGAGGATGAGATGGTTGGATAGCATCACCGACTCGATGGACATGAGTTTGAATAAGCTCTGGGATTTGGTGATGGACAGGGAGGCCTGGCATGCTGCAGTCCATGGGGTCGCAAAGACTCAGACACGACTGAGGAGCTGAATTGACCTGAAGGGAGACCAGGATGGCCAGGAAGTGGAGAAATGGAAAGAGAAGGAATGTTAACAATGAGGCAACTGGGGCCCACCAATGCATGACTGGAGTTCTTTCTAGAGAAGCCAGTAGGCAGGGGTCTGGCTTACTTCTGTGAGGAGTCTCTCCATGGAGTTTTTCTCTCCTCTAATGTGGCAATTCTGCTCCTCACCATACTGGGTGTGCAAGCTTTTGCTGGGAGTGCTGAAATATTTGGCCATGCGTCTGATTGTTTGGTTTTCCTCTTCAAATGCCTTCCATTGCTTCAGCTGTTAGAGAAAAGAACACATGTTATTTATTTAATTACACACCCAGAAACACATTCTCTTACTGTTTCTCAAAAACACCAAGGAATGACAGTGTCACAGATACACAAATGGACAAATTATTCTCTCCTCAGAGTGTACTTTATTCTGGAAAGTTCACAACAGCAATAACAGAAGGTTTAGAGAATGTTAAGGTTATAGTGTTTAAAAAATGCCGAAGGAAGATGATGACAGGTTGGTGAAACAGAACAATCTCTGCTGGACCCATCAACTGACCCACTGCTGGACTGTCAGAGAAAACCAGGGCTGAGGCATACTTCTGGGGCCACATTCTTAAGCCAAAGTTCAGGAGCTATAACAGGATTAAGCAAGCTAAACACCATAGGTTTCAAATGAAACTGGTTTTAGTTATATGTAGCTGTTCTTCATTATTCTTATTTGTTGAGTGACTGTGTTACTGCCACTGAAAGCCCAGTTCCCTCTGCTGCTGCTGCTGCTAAGTCGCTTCAGTTGTGTCCGACTCTGTGCAACCCCACAGACAGTAGCCCACCAGGCTCCTCTGTCCCTGGGATTCTCCAGGCAAGAATACTGTAGTGGGTTGCCATTTCCTTCTCCACTAGTTCCCTCTAGAGGACTTCTAACCCAAATCAGTAATCAAAGCTCACACAAAGAGAAAACCACAAATGTCAGTAAAAATCAATAAAAATGACAACATTAGGTCTGTGATCTGACCATCTTTTTTCCTTTTTTCCTTGACTAATCAAGAAAGACTCAGAAGGAGTTTGACTTGTTTAGGTCCACATGGCTACACTTAGTAGCAGAGTCATGACTGTAACCAGGTTGCTGTGCCACGTTGCACATTCTCAATGCAGCTGATGAAGACTGATGGTCAACTGTGAGGGTCTTGGGGAATGTTTTCCAGAAGATACTGGTTTTCAGAACTGGTCTATGGATGCACAGGTTGGTTTAGTTTAACAGGCATGGGGCTGAAGAGGACATTCGCTAAGAGGGCTATGCTTCTGAGCCTTGGAGACACTCCTGGTGAATGCCAGTGACATGATGCCAGGGGAGGCCACAGTGCTGGAGGCATCTCCTTTTCCCCCAGGAATTCTCATAATGAAGAGCCCCAGTAATGGGCTCTGGACACTTTGGCACGTTAGCTCTAGAAATGATGCTGAGGGGTCTGCAGGGTGGCTCCCAGGGATCCTGGGATGTCTTTTCTCGCTCATCAGACATTTACTGAGCTCTGACTTTGGAAGGTAGGTAAGTTTCATAAGTCTCAGATAGGATTCTAAATCCCACCATCAATTTCAATACAATGTTCTCCGTAAGTCCTCTTGGGTCCCCTGTTAACTCAGCATGAGTCCTTCATGGTATCAGAGGTCTATGTGACCTGTGCTGGGTCAGGCCAGGAACCTGCCCTGTCAGATGCCCTTCTTGAATGCCCCCTTCCTAGGGCACTGTCATCTCACCACTCAGCTCAGGAGTTACTGGAGCCCAGCACTGCAGGGTCACTCTATGGCTGTGGGTGGGTGTCATTGACCTCCAGCGCTGCTCTCCTAGCACTGGCCCTGGCAGTGTCACAGTATCTCTGTGGTCCCTCAGGGCCCCTCATCTCCCTAGCTTTTCCTTTCTCTCCCCCCCCACCCCCAGTACCTCCAGCCCAAGCCTTCCCTGCAGAGCTGCTGGAGGAGCTGCTCAACATTTGTGTAAGGATACTTCCAAGACTTTTGATATGTCTATCCTAAAGGAGATCAGTCCTGGGTGTTCATTGGAAGGACTGTTGTTGAAGCTGAAACTCTAATACTTTGGTCACCTGATGCGAAGAGCTGACTCATTTGAAAAGACCCTGATGCTGGGAAAGATTGAGGGCAGGAAGAGAAGGGGACGACACAGGATGAGATGCTTGGATGGCATCACTGACTCGATGGACATGAGTTTGGGTGAACTCTGGGAGTGGGTGATGGACAGGGAGGCCTGGCGTGCTGCGGTTCATGGGGTCGCAAAGAGCTGGACATGACTCAGCAACTGAACTGAACTGAACTGAACTGAACAGCCTAAGCTGGCTGGGTGAAGTCAGGGTGCCCCTGACTAAAGGCCCCTGCCCCTCCAATCTCATCCCCCTTAATCCCCCATTTGTGAAGGTCCTAGTCCTTAAGACCTGAGGATTTCTGAAGTATGGCTATAAATAACCCTTAGGTCACAATTTCAGGACCTCTCCATGGCCCTTCCTTCAGGACAGGCAGTCTTGTTTTCTCAGCATCTGGGCTCTGTGGGTATGGTAGGAAGAAAATGGCCCCTCAAAGATGTTTCCTTTCCAATCCCAGGCAGTTGTGAATATGTTATCTTACATGGAAAAAGGAATTTTGCAAGTGTTATTGAGTTTAAAATTGTGAGATGAGATTCCAGATCATCCAGGTGGGCCCAATGTAATCACAAAAGTCCTTACAAGAGGGAGGCAGGAGGGGAGATGTGACAACAGAAAGAGATACCTAAATTTGCTGTGCTGTGGCTCTGAAGATGAAGGGAAGAGCTGCGAGTTGAAGAACTCAGGAAAAGGCCTGGAAACAGATTCTCCTCCAAAGCCTCTAGAAGCAGTGCAGACCCACTGGCACTTTGATTCCAGCCAGATAAGACCCATGTCAGATCTCTGACCACCAGAACTATCAGATATTAAATCTGTGTGCCTTAAGGCCCTCAGTTTGTAGGAGTTTGTTATAACAGCAATAGGAAACCAAAATAGTGGGATTAAGCCTCAGGTCTTCAACTGGGTGCCTTTGGACATTCACCCCATGTGCCTCTCTCATTTCCTGCCACTTTACCCTTGTTTGAATTTGTGCTTTGAAAAGAGCAAAGACTTGTGGTATTCCAAACAGCTCTTCTCTCTTACACCTCACTGCCTCTGTCACAAGGTTTCCTCCTTGGAAGTGCCACCCACTACCTTCCCCAGTCTGCTCTGTGAACTCCTCTCCTCCTCCAAGAGAGGCCCAAGCACATTATTTTCTGAGACAGTGTCACCGAGTTCTCAAGACAGCCTGGGGCACCCTTTCCTTGGCATCGAGTAACATCCTTAAACACTTAACTCATGTGTTATTAATCACTTCACATCTGCTCCCAACTAGACCTAGACTGAGGCCATGTTTAACTGCATGTTCCCAACAGTTAATACATGGATGGACAGATATGTGAACAAACAAAGGAAGCTCTCCTTTAAAAAGCTCATCTGTCTGCTAAGGGTGCTGAGACATTTACAGAAGACTGTGAGGCAGAGTAGAAAGTTGTGAGTAACTTCCTGGAGGAGTAGATGAAACACTCTGTGGGTCTAGAAGATAAAATGATGTCCTATCTCAGGACCTGCCTGCCTCTCAAAAGGTGGAGTGAGGGGACAGGGGTGGTTAGAAGGATGGGTCACGTTTAAGTCACAAAAGCAGAGGCTGGCTCACCACTGGTGATGACCTCAGCGTTTGGCATAAATACTCAGGCATTTCCTGAGGGCCTGTGGAGAACGCTACTTGGTCCACTTGCCTCTTCAGTCAGGTCATCCAGCTTTCTAGCACCACCTATCTGCCCTTGAGGAGCCTGTGGCTCTGCCCTCATAAATCCTGATCTCAGGTGGCCTCAGCCTGCAATGGCTTGGAGCAGAGCTTGGGCTCCCAGCCAGAGATTGAGGCTGGACTGCAGCAGTGAAGCACCAGATCCTGGCCATTAGATCAGTGGTCAGTGACAAGGGCCCTGGCCCTTCAGCTTTGTAAAAAAGAATTTCCACAGACAGAAAGTAGTGAAGTATTTATTAAGGGAAAAAGAGTACAGTACATGTGGACAGAGACATAGGCAGACTCAGAGGGAGAGTCCCTGAGTTGCACCCTCATGGCAGTTTGAGTTACTTTTATGGGGTATTTCTTCCAGGTTCCCTCTGGCCAATCATTTTGATTTGCCTGGTTCACAGTCTGCATCTGGTATATCTCCCATCACAGTCTAGGCTCAAGGCTCAGGAGCAAGGAGGGAGCTTTCCTATTCCCTCCCTCCGCCTCCCACGTGGCTCTCCTTGAACACTTCTCCAAATTTGCTCAGCCGTCCTATGGTCCTGGGAATATCCAGTCTCAGGTCTCACAGGTAGAATCTTCAACCAAAGGCCACCAAGTCAGAAGTGAAGTGAAGTGAAGTGAAAGTCACTCAGTCGTGTCCGACTCTTTGCGACCCCATGGACTATACAGTTTATGGAATTCTCTAGGCCAGAATACTGGAATGGGTAGCCTTTCCCTTCTCCGGGGGATCTTCCCAACCCAGGGATTGAACCCAGGTCTCCCTCATTGTAGGCGGATTCTTTAGCAGCTGAGCCACAAGGGAAGCCCAAGAATACTGGAGTGGGTAGCCTATCCCTTCTCCAGTGGATCTTCCCAACCCAGGAATCAAACCGGGGTCTCCTGCATTGCAAGCAGATTCTTTACCAACTGAGCTATCAGGGAAGACCCCACCAAGTCAGAGGGGAAGATCAATTCAGGGCACACAAAAATCCTGAAAAACCTCATTACTTTTATATTTTGAGAAACAATTTACATCCTAAACCTAAAATACAATAGACTATAAAATGTATTTTCTAGTTTCAGATCATGCTCAGTTCAAGAGGAGGAAAAAGCATGAGAGAGAAAGTAGAAAAGATAGAATATGAGAAAGGAAGCTCAAGACAGTGAGAAGGACTGAGATAGAGAAGGAAAGAGAAAGGCCAACACGGTCCATCTGCCCGGCTCTGGTTCACCTGCCCCAATAATTTGATTTCCACTCCCACTTCAACAAATCAAGCACTTGTTCTTAGTTTAAACCTGGAAGTCCGATTCCAAACTAAACTTCATCCCGCATTTTTATGTCTGTGTATGAGATTGAAGTGCACCTCTATATCACTGTGTTCCTAGGGGTTGAAGATTTAAACACTGAGGAACGTGGAAATCTTGTGTCTGAGGCTTAGGATGCAAGAGGAGCAGAGGCGAGTGTAGAGAGAGAAACCTAAGTAGGGCCTCATTAGGGAGGTTACTGATTCAGTTTTCAGATGGAGGTTTTGTTTTAGAACAGGAAGGCTTTTTTCTAATAGTTCCCTGGTGATTACTTCTGCTCTAAATTATCTTCTTCTCTTTCAGAGACTCCTATTAGCTCTAAATCATATTTCTAGATCTGCTCTCCATATTTTCTTATCTAGTCTCTCATTTTTTTCCTGTGTCCTTGTTTTTTGTTTCCTTAAGTTAAGCCACTAATTCATTATTTTGCCATGCCCTATTGCCTATTCGGTGCTTCTACTGGGGTTTTTGATTTAACACAATCCTTTTCATCCTTATTTAATATTTCATGATCTAAGATTATGTCCTTTTCATGATGGTTTGCTTTAGTCAAAGACAGACAATATTCTTTGAATCTTACTGACAAGACTAATCAGATATCCTCTAAAAGCTTTCTATTTTACTTCAGAGGAAGGCAGCTTCTCTAAATCTTCAGAAATTTGTGGTCCTCTTTTTGTGAACTGCAGAATCTCTTCATAGATTCCTTCCTCCTTACAGTCTTACATGGGGAGAGCTATAGTTTTCTGGTATACTAATACATTCTCATTATCACCAGATGGCTGCCATAGCGCCAAGCATCACAAACATTCAAGGTAGGAAGAAGGCAGAAGAGAGGTGATGCTTCAACACCCATAGCTTTTTTAGGAAAGCAAAATCTTTCTCAGAAGCCTCCCAGAAAATCTTTAGTGTTCAAAACTGTGTTGCATGGGCACACCCAGCTATAAGGGAGGCTGGCAAAGTAAGTGTTCAGCTCTTTCAGCCTATTGAGTAGAGGCAATCAAGGAAGAAAGGGTTTGGCAATGGATGGATGGGTTACCCATCAACAATGTTGACCAGAGGGCCTAAGGGATCGGCTTTCTAAAAGTCTCCCCACTCTTTTACCCATGTCACAAGGAGAAAGAGCCCTGGCTTTTCAAAGCCCTTTTCTGCTACATCCCAGACAAACAAGACCCAGGTCTCAATGGGTTCCTTCAGTCTAGTTCTGATAACATTAAGATTCAGCAAAAGTTCCTCCAGTTTTTTGCTCAGAAGCAATGCCCATCCTTGATTTTTAGTGCTACTGCTATAGATTTTTCCATATTTGTTTATTCTCTTGAGTATTTTAATGAGAATTTATGAAAGGGAAGAAGAGCAAAGGCCTCTGCCTGTTTCACACTATCATGTCTCAAAGTGCATGCTTCCCTTTTATAAATACACTGTAACCCTGCATCAGCCAACACTTTCATTACCAGTTAGCTCCCTCATGGAGAAGTCATTCATGGACAACTGGAAGCTGCAAAGGGCATCAGGATGGGATCCCGAGGGAGTTGTGGGATGAGGGAGGCCTCAGGAGGAAGAGAACCAGAAGGGACACAGGAAAAGTGCCTAATGCCAAGTTCATTAATGTGGATGAACATGGCTCAGTGGTACCCTGGGGCATAACGTGAGTAATTTAACATCACTTTCCTTTCACAGCCTACGGATTCCTTCATCTTTCTCTCTCTGACTCCTTTTCTTTCTCTTTGCCCTCTGGATATTTCTCCTTCTATCTTCCTCCCTTGTTTGATTTTTTTCTTAATCCTCATAATAAGAAACACATTTTTAATTTAGTTTTTATTTTTCCTTACTGTAAAAAGAAAAGGAATGTTCTGTATTTTCCTCTAATAAAATGAAAGAAAAAGCATTTTAAATTGCATAAAGATCCAAATGTGCTTTTCTTGGTGAATGTGCAATTGCAAACAGGAAAGAAGGAAAGGTTCCTCATTTCCAAGCTAGTATAAGAAATGACATCATCAAGATGAAGGGAGGGTGGCATTAGCTTGGCTCAGTGGTAATGAAGGGAGGACTGGGGCTGCATGAAGTGGCCTGGAGGGTGGGTAGAAAAGCAAGTCTGTGAGGCAGCCCCTCACATGAAAATGGTGCCACTGCTTGGCTACCCTGGTCCGCCCTCCTTGCCCACTGGGGAGGGAAGAACAGAGGGAGCCAGCTCACTAGGATCCCCACCTTCCCTCTGCCTCTCTAATCAAAAGCACCTAAAAACTCTCACTAGGAAACAAAGTAAACAATCTGTCATGCCCAGAGAAGTCTCTGGAATGAGGGGGTGAACTGGTCCTCCAAATTCTCCCTAAAGCATACCTGGGGAATGAAGATGAAGCAGTTGATTGTGGTTGTGCAAACAAAGATACCTCCAGACGTGAGTCCAAAGACCAGGTTGGGCCAGGAGTACAAGTATCTGGTGACCACAAAAAGCAGCCCAGCAGCCAGTACCACGAGGTTGACCCCAACCATGATGGTTAAAGACTGATTTACAGGAGGAGAGCTGACGTGGTCAGTCAGGCCAGCCAGGTAGGCCCCATATAGCAGCAGCAGGCCCTGGAGATGGACAGAAGAACCAGAGGTTTAGAGAAGTGAAATACCAGGCTTGGGGCCAAGAGCAATAGGATGGGACTGATTTCCTCACCTGTAAAAAAGGATAATAATAACTACCTTAAAGCATTGCTGTGAGGAGAACTGACTAAGATAACACAAGGGACTACTCTTAGAGTGCTTAACAGCACCACCACTACCTCTTGGTGCTTAATAAATTTCGTTTTCCTCTCCTTCTCTGAGAATTAGTTTATCGGAGGTCAGCAAGTCAACTATCAGACAGGACTCTTCCAGGATGAGGTATAAGACAGGGTGGTACAGGTGGGTAGGAGCCCCACAGAACCAGCTGCCAGGCACTGGGAGGGCAGTGGGTGCACCATGCTGTATCCACTGTGTGGTTCTGCACTGCATGGAGCTGAGAGGCGTGCAGAGGCTGAACTAGCCCTGTGGTCCACTTGTCAAGCATGTGCCATGGCAGGGGCAGCACCAAAGGAAGGGGCTCTTTTTTCTAATTTTCCCAAAGGCACCATCTGCTTGCCAAGCCCTGCACCTGCAAGACTGCATCTGCCCAGAGGGATGCCTTTTTCTGATTTACACAAAGGATCTCTATAGGCTACTAGCAGCTCTGTGCCAGTGGGTGTTTATGGGAGATGGAGAGTGAAAAAAGAAGAGAACAAAGGCTGGCTGGGACCTGGACAGGACCGGGAGACAGGCACAGGCAGCAACAGCCTCATCTATACCCTTCACCCTCTTTGTGACATTCCCTGCCCCGCCCCCAGGAGCCCAGGGCCCTACTCTTTCTTCTTTGTCATGAATGTAAACCTGCTCTCAGATTTCTCATTTGTACTACACAGAAAATGGCTCACAGCTTCTTAAAGTGCTGCTTCTCCTAGAAGGAGCTACATTTAAATAGAAATCAAAGCTCTAATCAATAATATATGACATAAAGATTCAATAATATGTAATATATAGATTCAATATATAGATTTGCTTGATTAGGGGCAAAGCTCCATGCTAGGGGTAGCTGTAGGGAGGGAAATGGTGTTGCCAAGTGGAAGTCATGGTTCTAGCTTTTGAGAAGTTCAGTGTGGTTGGGAGATTTAAGGCAAGCATACAAATACCCATGTTTTTCTTGTTGTGTATTATTTTTGTTTTTTGGCCATGCCATGAGGCATGCAGAATCTTACTTCCCTGACCAGGGACTGAATTTGTGCCCCCTACATTGGAAGCTCAGAGTCTTAAACACTGGACTGCCAGGGAAGTTCCCAAATATCCATGTTTTATGATATAGAATGTGAAGATGCCATGGGGGAGGAAGTGGGTGGGGATGATGGGGATTTAGAGGGAGAACTAATAATAAAAGTAAGGTCAGGTATCAGCAGGCTACCTGCCAGGGACCCTGAAATCACACAATCTGACCACCTCCATCTATAGGGATGGCCCTAAGACAACTGCTTGGAGGACTGGCTGTGCCTGCTGTGAAGGAGTCAGCTCAGTAGAGATGTCATCTGGTGCCCAAAATGCTCAGTGTCCAAAGGGGGCCAGAGCCCCAATCGTGGCCACCCTGAGATCTTCAATGACTAGAGGACATACTAGTCAGCAGGCCAGTAGGGCCTGACTTCTGGATAACTGACATTATCAGGTGGCATTTGGCAGAGTTATATCATTAGCAATTTAATCAAAGGTTAGTAAAATTAACTCTATGGTTTTGAAATGTTCAATCTGATTTTATTAAAATGTTTTAACTCTATTAAAATTCTTGACAAAAAATAATGAGGTATGAATAAAGCATCTATATGTGCAGGACTCATGTTTGAGTGACTCACATCCGATATTTGTGTCATTCGCTCTCACTGCTGAGAAGTGTGGGGTAGGGGGCAGTTGGCAGGCTCGGGTGGGGGGTTGGGGGACTTAATATGCAGATTTGTGGTCCTCCACCAGAACTGCTTGTCGACCAGGGAGCCCATGGGGTCCTGGCTTAGTCAGCTTCCTGATGCTCAGCACTCTTTCTCCTTTCTTTCTTTGTCCTATAGAAATATATTGCAGTAAAATAAAATGGAAATGGGATTACATGAAAGGCATTGGAGAAATAAATCAAGTTGAGTCGCAGAGGGAGTTGCTATGGGGGAAGAGCTGAGTTTCTGTGCCAGGGAGGATGTGCTCTTCCACAGGGGCTCGAAGAACGAGAGAGGCACTATGCTTTTAGAACCGCTGGGGGTTGCGGGGGCAGTGGAAGAATAATAATGAAACATCTACTCATTTATTAAGCTCTTACTATGGGCCAGGAGTGGTTGAAAACTCAGCATGCATCAACCCTTTCAAAACTCACAACCGTTCTGAGATGATGGTACATCATCCTCGTTT
The DNA here is from genome assembly GCF_000754665.1 of Bison bison bison. NCBI lineage: Eukaryota > Metazoa > Chordata > Mammalia > Artiodactyla > Bovidae > Bison > Bison bison. Next base: position 11,084,203 of record NW_011494787.1, read on the forward strand.
TATATATAAGGGAACCGAGGCTCAAAGAGGTTAAATGAGGTTCAGGGTCAGCTAGGAAGGGACTGAGTCAGACTTCGCAGGAATCCCCTCATTAACTCCTGTAATTCCTCTTCATATCCATTTATTGGTAACAGAGAGATAGTATCCCAAGGAGATAAGGTTACCAACCTTGCATCCCAAAATGAGAGCAATCCAGACATCGGAGTACCGGGAAGCACAGAAGTGTGTGCTGGTCAGAGAGCAGGACACGTCTCTCCCTGTCACCTAGGAGGGACATAGGGTCAGGAGGGCACCCACAGTTACATAGCCAATCTTTGTACACATTCTGGAACACACATACACAGCCGATCTTTGTACACATTCTGGATTGTGAGCTCCTCTACAGCTCCTTTAATATGTAAAAACTAGCTTAGGTGACTCCATTATAATCCAAATGAGAGTAACTATGAATTAGAGGAAAAGACAACCAAGTTGGGCTAACATGTGGATGCTTGGGGCCAGGAGGGCTTATTCCTCTTATGTGCTTTACTACCACAGTGATTCAAATCCGTGCAGAAAAATTACAAATTATTTCACATCCTGCTCCTGCTATTTGTTAATAGTTGAAACTTCAATATTGAATCTGCACGTCAAGATCCCACTGTATTCCTCAGCCCCTTTGTGAGGCTGAAGACATAATGCTTCCTATTAATTAAACACTATGTTCTGAGCACAGCTGAATTCTTTACCTGTACTGTTTCACTTAATCTTCATCACAGCCCTATGAAATAGGTAGTATTAGTATTATTATCTCTATTTTACTTATGAGGAAATAGAAACTTAGAGAGGTTAAATAACTTTCCCAAGGACACATGGCTGGTAAGTGGTAGAGCTGGGATTTGAACCAGGGTTGACTGACTCCAAAGAACCCTTCAGAATCCTTTACCTTTCAACAATTGGGTAAGGCAACTCTGTAAGTTCTCATTATTGATAATGTGGAAGTGGAGTTAACTGCCAGGCAGATTCCTGTGTGCTGACATCTCAGCGGATGCCGCAGAACACTTGGGGTGGGAGGAGTAGCAGGAGTAGCAGCAGACCCTGCAGACAAGGGGTAGGTGTTCAGGCCAGCCACAACTCCCGACTTGCCATCCTCTAGGGGTCATTTATCTTCTTGTTGGGAGGATGTCCACACAGTGAATGCTCCTGGGAGAATGACCTCTGTGTACTCACAGAAGCCAGTCCCTCCAGTTCAGGAACTAGATTCTCCAGGGGTTGGGTCTCTCACCGTCATACTGACACCGAGAATCTGAAGACATCGGATGGGATCAGTCAGCACCCAAGTCATGAGCAGGATCACATCAGCTATCACCAGGGCTGCCACCAACCCCAGAAGCTGCAGGTCTTTGATTATCTGCAAAAGAGTTAAGGTCATAACTTTCCTTTGCTCACTGGCTATACAACACGGAGTCTAGAGTGTTCTGTGTGCTCTGAGCTAAAGGCTCCTGGGTTAATCTTCCAAATGGACTTCAAAGCCAGCCATCAAAGATGATACAGACATGAAGTGTACTCAGTGATTCTATGTTCATATCATCGTTTTCATTTCTTTGCCCTTTCCATATCCTGACTTTCCCACAAAGGATTCAAGGAATATTATAAAATAAATACACTATTATTTCTAAATATGTTTATACAAGCACATACAGAGATGTGGAAACTTTCATATTAAACTATGAACAACCATTAACCTGGAGGGTCAGATTGAGAGACAATGGTGGTGGAGGAGGGACTACTAGCATTTCCTTCAAACATATGTGAATCATTTGATTTAATACAAAGAGACTGTGTTATTTTTGTGGTTAGAAAAATAAAATTTTAAAAATGTATATAGCAATAGGATGAAAAATATTAGGGAAAAGAGATAATAAGGAGAATTATGATGAATGCTCTGGTGAGGAGAGCACATAGCATTCAAGAACTGGGGCAGAAACACAATTCTGCTTTTTTGACAACCAATGAAAAGAAGGAAGCACAACTAGTTACATGATTCATGGTTTTTATAAGAAAAACGAATCAGTTGCTGAATTAAAATGCTCCAAACTAGTGATAAGGAGAAAAATTTCAAATCAACCAGCAAAAAATGACACAGCATGTATAGAAAAAAAAAATAAGGAAGACATCAGATTTCTCATCAGACACAAGGTCAAGTGAGAAAACAGTGGAAATCTTCAAAAGTACTCAAGAAAAAAAATTCAACCTAGAATCTTATACTCAGAAAAAGTAACTTTCAAAAACAAAGGTGAAATACAGACTTTTTCAGATAAAAGCTGAAAGAATTCAGTATTAGCACACCTGAATGAGAATGTGAGATAACTTTGAAGCAAAAGGAAAAAATATCAGATGAATATAGGTATCTATACAAGGAAATCAAGAGCTCTGGAAATGTTAACTTCATAGAAAAATATATGACTGATATTTACTATTTAAATATCCTTAAAATGTAATGGATTGTTTAAACAAAAATTAATAACAAGTGTATGGGGCTTGTAACATATGTAAAAGTAAAAACAACACAAAGATTGGAAGATGGGGAAATGGAAGCATACCACTATAAAATACTTATGCCAATTATATAATTACACACAAACTCTTCCAGAAATTGAATTGGAGGGAATACTTCCCAATTTATTCTACAAATACTCTGTTACCAAAATCAGGTGAAGATTTTATAAGAAAAGAAAGCTACAGACCAACATACCTTAAGAAATGAATATAAATATTATAAACAGAATTTTATGAAACTGAATCTAACAACATAAAAGGATAATACATAATGACCAAGTGGAGCTTGTTTCAGGGATGCAAGATTGGTTTGAGATCCTAAAATCATTTAATATAATTCACCATATGAGCAAAGAAAAAAACATATGGTTAATAGATACAAAAAACACATTTGACAAAGTCTAACATAATTCTTTATAGAAACTCAATAAAATAGGAATTGAGGCGAACTTCCCCAATTAGGTAAAGAGCATTACGATAAAACTACAGCTAATATCTAACATAAAGCTAACATTGTGATAAAACAAAATTAACATTAGTTTTGACTAAGATGAATGTTTCCCCCATATGATCAAGAACAACTCAAGGCACTTCTATTAAACACTGTACTAGTGTTTCTAGTCATTGCCATCATAGAGATTGGAAAGTAAATGTCTTTTATAGAAGATATGTTCATCTATGCAGAAAATCTGATAGAATCTACACAAAAGCTACTAGAACTAATAAGTAATTTAGCAAGATTGCAGCAGGTAAGGTCAGCTTAAAAATCAATTGTATTACTATTATATACATATACTAGCAACAAAAATTGTAAAGTGAAATGAAAAACAGTAACATGTATAATATCACAAAAATATAAAATACTTAGACATAAATTTGACAAAAGATATGAAAGACCTTCACTGAAAGCTGCAAAAAAATTGCTAAGAGAAATTAGAAAAGACCTAAATAAATGAAGAAATACATTGTGTTTATGGGTTAAAAGATACAACATTGTTAAGAAGTCAGTTCTCCATAATTTTATCTACAAATTCAATACAATCTCAATCAAAATCTCTGCTGAAATTTGAAGAAATTGGCAAAGTGATTCAAACATTTATATGGAAATTCAAAGAACCCAGATTAGCCAAAACAACACTGAGAGAGAACTAATACTCCCTGACTCAAGATTTAATATAAAGCTACAATAATATGGTATTGGTGTCAAACAATGACATCAATGAGGCAGAGTCTAGTAGTAGTTATACACATCTACAGACAAATAGTTTTCAACAAAGGTGCAAAGGTAATTCAGTGAAGAAAGGAGTCTTTTCAACAAACGGTGCCAGAACAACTGGATATCCATACATAAAAAATGGACTTCAATCACATCATATTTCAAAATTAACTCAAAATGAATCATAGACCTGCATGTAAAAAAAAAAAAACTCTTAAAACTTCTAGAAGTAAACATAAAAGAAAAACTTTTGAGGCCTTGGGTTAGACAAGTTTCTTAAGTCTGATACCCAAAACATGATCCATGAGAGAACAAAGTAGGAAACTGAACTCCATCAAAATTAGAAATATCTTCTGTTTGAAAGACATTCTTAAGTGAATGAAAAGTCATAAACTAGAAGCAAATCTTTGCAAATCAGATGATTTCCTCTTGATTTCCTTGTATAGATACCTATATTCATTTGATAAAAGACTATATCCAGAATGTAAAAAGAACCCTCAAAGCTCAATAATAAGAAGAAAATCAACTAAATTAAAAAACAGGTGATTGATTTGAGCAGATACTTCACCAAAGAAGATATATGGATGGCAAATAAGCATATAAAAATATAGTCAACATTGCATCAGGGAAATGAAATTAAAATACAATGAGATTCTACTACACATACTTATTAGAATGACTAACACACATACCAACAAAGTCTAATGTTGGGAAGGAAGTAGAGGAAAGGGACTCACATAGTATTGATGGGAACATAAAATTGTACAACCACTTTGTAAAACTGTCATGCAATTTTTTAAAAAGTTAAACATATACTTACTATATGATCTAATCACTCTATGCTTGGCTTTTTTTAAAACCTTTCTATTTTATTTTGGAGTACAGTTGATTAACAATATTGTGATAGTTTCAAGTGGACGTCAAAGGGACTCAGTCATACATGTATGTGTATCTGTTCTCCACCAAACTCCCTTTCCATCTAGGCTGCCACATTATGCTTAGGTTTTTAACCAACAGTAATGAAAGTAAGATACGTCTGCACAAAGATTCATACACAAATGTTCACAGAAGTTTTATTTTTAATAGCCCCAAACTAGAAACAAATCCAAACACCTACCAATAGGTAAATGGATAAACCAACGGCAGTTTTATCTACACACTGAAAAATCACTCAGCAATAGTAAGGAAAGAATCATTGATGCAAGTAACAACATAGATGAATCTCAAAATAATTAGGCCAAGTAGAAACAAGATAAAAATACACACTGTATAATTCCATTTATATAAAATTCTGGAAAATTCAAACTAATTTACAGTGACAGAAAGCAGGTCAATGGTTGCCTGGGTACAGGAATAGGAGATATAAGAATTCGACAAGAGAGGAAGATGACAAGGGTGTATGAGGAGACTTGCAGATTATAACCCACGTTTCATAGTATATACACATGTCAAAATATATCAAATCATACACTTTAAATATATGTGGTTCAGTGCATGTCAATTATCTCTAAATAAAGTTATTTATCACCAGATGTGAAGACCTAACTCATTGGAAAAGACCTTGATGCTAGGAAAGATTGAGGGCAGGAGGAGAAAGTGGTGATAGAGGATGAGATGGTTGGATGGTATTGCCATCCAATAGACATGAGTTTAAGCAAACTCCAGGAGACAGTGGACAGGGAAGCCTGGATGCTACAGTCCATGGTGTTGTAAAGAGTTGGATACGACTTGGTGACTGAATAACAACAACAAAGCTATTTTTAAAAAGAGGAATTAGTGTTCTAGAGGCATGGATGTCCTTTAGGCAATGTTTCTCATATGTATGGTTATTCACAGCAGAGTTTTTGATAAATATTCACCACAAAAGATTTGCTAAAAGAAAATCTTGTCAGTCCAGAGAAGTAAACTCCAACTGAGTAATACGTTGGATCTGGACAGGATTGATACGGACTAAGGGTTTGATGATCAGCCTTTGAGGTTTGGGCAGCTCCATCAGGAAACATGATAAAATGAGGGAACGTGGTTAGGATGACATCTGATGTCAGGGACACATAGGTAATCTGGCTGCTGCATAGCTGCTAGGGTTGATTCTGTCTGAATGGATATGTTCTTCCTTGCTCATTGTTTCAGGCCCATCCTTCTTAGTACAGAGCATGGCCTTCTTGTATGGAAAAGAACTGGCCTCCAAAGACAGGAATAATTGCTTACTTGCTATAGCTTCTCTGTAATCGCTATCCCTCTGCCCACTTTTCAGCTCACACCCGTGCCAAGCAACAGCCCCTCTGGGCATCTTGCTCTCCTTCAGGCTGGTGCCAGATAAGGGCCAGCTCACACATCCCCCAGAGTAGTACCTGGGCCTGGGATGCATATGAAGCAGAACTTTCGTTTAAAGACCTGTCTCCCAATAGCACTGACAAACAGCTTTCCAGCCTTGGAATTTATGAGGCCACATGACTCCAAGGTTTGAAGTAGGGGCAGGAACTTCAGATCATCATAAAAGAGCCAGACCCAGTAATTTGGTACAAATTTCTCTAGCTTTTAATCAATAATGGAGCTACTGTCTGTGATCAAGCAATGTGTACTTGCTACCTACTTACCACTCTCTTGTCCGGAACCCTCTGGGTGAACACCTTGTAGAGTCGCCAACTCTTCCCAAGAATGGGGCCAAACACCAGGGAGGTTCCAATGCACAACATGGAGAGTCTTATCTACAGATGGAAAGGAACAGAAGAAAGAGGCATGAGAGAAACCTCTGTGGTTCTCCATACATTCTGATCTGCAAAGCTTCAGTCCACAGAGGACCTGGGGCAGAAAGTGGACCTCACTGACTCAGGGTTCCAGGGTTTGCCTCTGAAAGAGCCCACACCAAGGACAAAGATAACCAACACCTACAGGAGCAGATGATTTTAAAGATTATCAAAATTTGCATGATATTCAAAATAAAATTGAAGATTTCACCTACCTGAATGAGACTTTCCATTGAGCTTCCCACTAAAGCACCTTGATTGTGAATCCCAAAGAGGTAAGCACTACTGTAAGTCAGACAACTGCCCAATAAGGTCACAATGTTCAGATTGGGACTGGACATCTTCACAATCCTATGGGAAACCAGGAAGAAAGACACCTACAGTCATGATATTTGTCCTGGGAGTGTACAAAGTTTCCCTGCCAGCAAAATCTCCAATGCGGTCTTGGAGTAAAAGGTCATAGGGAAGACTGCTTTACAACCCTGTGAAAAATTGTTATGGTTTATTTAAATTTATTTTCAGAAAGAATTACATTCTAGCATTTCTTGCTTATATAACTCCAAGTCTTAAAAGAAGGCCAACTTCCCCCAAACAGGTGGTATCACAGAAGAGTTAGAATTTTTCCCTAAAGTTTATGGTTGCTAAGAGACTGCTCTATGCAGCCTAGTGAATAAATAACTAGCAGGTAGATTCCTAAGGAGATACAGTTTGGAACCTTTAAAAGTGAGCTGTAAGGTAAACTATTAGGGAAAAAAACAGACAAAGATACCACAAAAAAAGAGAAAATTACAGGCCAATATCACTGATAAACATAGGTGCAAAAATCCTTAACAAAATACTAGCAAATCAAATCCAACAATACATTAAAAGGATCATACACCATGATCAAGTGGGACTTATCCCAGGGGTGCAAGGATTTTTCAATATCTGCAAATCCATACACATTAACAAACTGAAGAATAAAAACCATACGATCATCTTAATAGCAGCAGAAAAAGCTTTTGACAAAATTCAACATTCATTTATGATAAAAACATTCCAAAAAGTGGGCATTGAGGGAAACTACCTCAACAAAATAAAGGTCACATATGACAAACCCACAGCTAACATTATACTCAGTGGTGAAAAGCTGAAAGCATTTTCTCTAAAATCAGACAAGGATGGCTGCTCTTACTCTTTTTATTCAACAACGCCTTGGCAGTCCTAGCCACAGCAATCAGAGAAGAAAAAGAAATAAAATGAATCCAAGCTGGAAGAAGTAAAACTGTCACTATTTGTTCATGACATTATACTCTACACAGAAAATCCTAAAGATGCTACCAGAAAACTACTAGAGCTCATCAATGAATTTGGTAAAGTTACAGGATACAAAATTAATACAAAATTAATTAATACATTTCTTTTTTTTTAAATTTGTATTTATTTATTTTTGTCTGTGCTGGGTCTTTGTTGCTTTGCATGGGTTTTCTCTAGTTGCAGTGAGTAGGGGTTACTCTTAGTTGCTGTGCTTGGGCTTCTCATTATGGTGGCTTCTCTTGTTGCAGAGCACAGGCTCAAAGGAAGCAAGAATATACAACAGAAAAAACACAGTCTCTTCAAAGTGTGGTACTGGGAAAACTGGACAGCTACATGTAAAAGGATGAAATTAGAACATTCTATAACACCATACACAATATTAAACTCAAAATGGATTAAAGACCTAAATGTAAAACCAGATACCATAAAACTCCTAGAGGAAAACAGTTAGAATACTCTGATATAAATTGTAGCAATATCTTTTGGGATTCATCTTCTAGAGTGATGAAAAGAAAAAGAAAAATAAACAAACTGGATCTAATTAAACTAAAAAGATTTTTCACAACAAAGGAAACCATAAACAAAAAAGACAATTCAGAATGGGAGAAAATATTTGCAAATGGTATAACTGACAAAAGATTAATCTCCAAAATATACAATAGTTCATAAAGCTCAATAGCAAAAAAAAACACCCACTCAGAAAATGGGCAGAAGACCTAAATAGACATTTTTTCCAGAGAAGACATAGGGATGATCAAAAGGCACATGAAAAGATGCTCAACACTGCTAATTATTAGAGTGATGCAAATCAAAACTACAGTGAATTATCACCTCACACTAGTCAGAGCGGCCATCATCAAAAAGTCTACAAAAAATAAATTCTGGACAGGTAATTGAGAAAAAGGAACCCTCCTACACCATTGGTGGGAATGTAAACTGGTACAGAAATATGGAGAATAGTGTGGAAGTTCCTTAAAGAACAAAAAAATAGAATTGCCATATGAGCCAGCAATCCAACTCCTGGGCATATACCTGAAGAAAAGCATAATTTGAAAAGATATATGTACCCTAATGTTCACAGTA
>NW_011494787.1:11093250-11093620 GCF_000754665.1 Bison bison bison
CCAATGAATATTCAGGACTGATTTCCTTTAGGACAGACTGGTTGGATCTCCTTGCAGTCCAAGGGACACCCAGGAGTCTTCTCCAACACCACAGTTCAAAAGCGTCAATTCTTTGGCACTCAGCTTTCTTTATAGTCCGACTCTCACATCCATACATGACCACTGGAAAAACCACAGCCTTGACTAGAAGGACCTTTGTGGACAAAGTAATGTCTCTGCTTTTTAATATGCTATCTAGGTTGGTCATACCTTTCCTTCCAAGGAGTAAGTGTTTTTTAATATCATGGCTGCAATCACCATTTGCAGTGATTTTGGAGCCCCCCAAAATAAAGTCAGACACTGTTTCCCCATCTATTTCCCATGAAGTGAT
>NW_011494787.1:11093720-11095210 GCF_000754665.1 Bison bison bison
ATGCTAAAGCTGAAACTCCAGTACTTTGGACACCTCATGTGAAGAGTTGACTCATTGGAAAAGACTCTGATCCTGGGAGGGATTGGGGGCAGGAGGAGAAGGGGACGACAGAGGATGAGATGGCTGGATGGCATCACTGACTCGATGGACGTGAGCCTGAGTGAACTCCAGGAGTTGGTGATGGACAGGGAGGCCTGGCATGCTGTGATTCATGGGGTCGCAAAGAGTCGGACACGACTGAGCGACTGAACTGAACTCACTGCAGCACTATTTATAATAATCAAGACATGGAAACAACCTAAATGTCCATTGATAGCTGAATCGATAAAGAAGATGTGGTTGTACATACAATGGAATATTAATCAGTCATAAAAAAGAATGAAATAAAGCCATTTGCAGCAACATGGTTGGACCTAAATTATCTCACTAAGTCAAATAAACCAGAGAAAGACAAATATCAGAAGATATCACTTACATGTGGACTCTAATTAAAAATGATGCAAATTCACTTAGATATAAAACAGAAATAGACCCATAGAAATATAAAACAATCATATGGTTACCAAAAGGGAAAGGAGGGAGGGATAAATTAGGAGTTTAAGATTAATATATATACACCATTATATATAGAATGAGCTTCCCAGGTGGCTCAGCGGTAAAGAATTTGCCTGCAATGAAGGAGACACAGGAGACATGGGATGGAGGACGGCAGGGAAATCCACTCCAGCATTTTTGTCTGGAGAATCCCATGGACAGAGGAGCTTAGCAGGCTACAGTCCATAGGATCTCAAAGAGCTGGACAGGACTGAAGAGATTTGAGCACACACACACGCATATATAAAATAAATAACCAACAAGGACCTACTGTATAGCATAGAGAACTACACTCAGTATTTTACAATAACCTATAAGGGAAAAGAATCTGAGAACAAATATGTGTAATACATATATGTGTGTATATGTGTGTGTGTGTGTGTGTATATATATATATATATATACACACACACGTATTTCAGTTCAGTTCAGATCAGTTCAGTTGCTCAGTTGTGTCTGACTCTTTGTGACCCCATGAATCGAAGCACGCCAGGCCTCCCTGTCCATCACCAACTGCCGGAGTCTACCCAAACCCATGTCCATTGAGTCGGTGATGCCATCCAACCATCTCATCCTCTGTCATCCCCTTCTCCTCCTGCCCTCAATCTTTCCCAGCATCAGGGTCTTTTCAAATGAGTCAGCTCTTTGCATCAGGTGGCTTCAGCTTCAGCATCAGTCCTTCCAATGAATATTCAGGACTGATTTCCTTTAGGACAGACTGGTTGGATCTCCTTGCAGTCCAAGGGACACCCAGGAGTCTTCTCCAACACCACAGTTCAAAAGCGTCAATTCTTTGGCACTCAGCTTTCTTTATAGTCCGACTCTCACATCCATACATGACCACTGGAAAAACCACAGCCTTGACTAGAAGGACCTTTGTGGACAAAGTAATGTCT
>NW_011494787.1:11095310-11136773 GCF_000754665.1 Bison bison bison
CAATCACCATTTGCAGTGATTTTGGAGCCCCCCAAAATAAAGTCAGACACTGTTTCCCCATCTATTTCCCATGAAGTGATGGGACCAGATGCCATGATCTTCGTTTTCTGAATGTTGAGCTTTAAGCCAATTTTTTCACTCTCCTCTTTCACTTTCATCAAGAGGCTCTTTAGTTCTTCTTCACTTTCTGCCATAAGGGTGGTGTCATCTGCATATCTGAGGTTATTGATATTTCTCCCGGAAATTTTGATTCCAGCTTGTGCTTCCTCCATCCCAACGTTTCTCATGATGTACTCTGCATATAAGTTAAATAAGCAGGGTGACAATATACATTCTTGACGTACTTCTTTTCCTATTTGGAACCAGTCTTTGTTCCATATATATATATATACATGTATGTATAACTGAATCACTTTACTGTATACCTGAAACTAACACAACACTGTAAATCACCTATGAAAGTGAAGTGAAAGTGACAGCTGCTCAGTCATGTCTGACTCTTTGCAAGCCCATGGACTGTTGCCTGCCAGGCTCCTCTCTCCATGGAATTCTCCAGGCCAGAATACCAAAATGGGTAGCTGTTACCTTCTCCAGGGCATCTTTCTGACCCAGATATCAAACCCCAGGTCTCCCGCCTTGCAGGTGGATTCTTTATCATCTGAGCCACCAAGGAAGCCCAATCAACTATACTTCAATAAAAAATTAAATTAAAAACAAAATGAGCTTTACAGAAAAATACTACTTGAAATACAGGACTTCCCTGGTGGCTCAGACAGTAAAGCATCTGTCGACAATGCGGGAGACCTGGGTTCAATCCCTGGGTCGGGAAGATGCACTGGAGAAGGAAATGGCAATCCACTCCAGTACTATTGCCTGGAAAATCCCATGGACAGAGGAACCTGGTAGGCTACAGTCCATGGGGTCGCAAAGAGTCAGACACGACTGAACGACTTCACTTCACATCACTACTTGAAAAAAAGTCTGGAGAGTTTTTCATGCACTATTTACTTTATTTGACATGTAAACTGTTTTCCTCTCTCTGTCTGACCAAGAAGGGAAAGAAGGAGAAAGAAAGCAGGGACTGAAAGCAGGAAATTTGGGAAGGACTACTTCTTGAGTGATTAAAAAAAAAAATTTTATTTATTTATTTATTTTTGGCTGTGTTGGGTCTTAGTTACTGCAAGGGCTTTCTCTAGTTGTGGAGTGGGTGTTCCTCTTCACTGCAGTGCACAGGCTTCTCACTGTGGTGACTTCTCTTGTCATGGTATAGTGGTGCTAGGCTGCTCAGGCTTCAGGAGTTGCAGCATGTGGGCTCAGCAGTTAGGGCTCCCAGGCTCTAGAGCACAGGCTCAAAAGTAGTGGCACATGGGCTTAGTTGCCCCATGGTACGTGGGATCTTCCCAGATCAGGCATTGAACCCTTGTCTCCTGTATTGGCAGGTGAATTCTTTACCACTGAGCCACTAGGGAAGACCCTTTAGTGATTTTTGAGGTTTCAGAGCATTTTAAAGATTATAGGGAAAGGTAGACTGAGTCTGAGACATACTCTCAGCACCAACAGAGGTTGTAGACAAGGTACAAATGAGTGAACTGGTTAACCTAAGGGGAAACCAGACTTAAACTGGACTGTGATTGATAACAAGAAATAAAAATAACTAGTAACAATTAAGAAATAAAAATAACTACTAACAATTAAGAAGTAATGCAATACTTAAGGGTTTTAGTCTAAATAATGTATTCTGTTGTTCAGTCATTCAGTTGTGTCCGACTTTTTGTGACTCCATGGACTGCAGCACACCAGGCTTCCTGTCCTTCACCATCTTCCGGAGTTTGCTCAAACTCACGTCCATTGAGTAGGTGATGCCATCAACCATCTCATCCTCTGCTGACCCCTTCTACTTGTGCCTTCAATCTTTTCCAGCATCGAGGTCTTTTCCAATGAGTTAGCTCTTCACGTCAAGTGGCCAAGTACTGGAGCTTCAGCTTCAGCACCAATCCTTCCAGTGAATATTCAGGGTTGATTTCCTTTAGGACTGACTGGTTGAATCTCCTTGCAATCCAAGGGACTCTCAAGAGTCTTCTCCAACATTACAGTCTGAAAGCATCAATTCTTCAGTGCTCAGCCTTCTTTATGGCCCAACTCTCACATCCATACATGACTACTGGGAAAACCATAGCTTTGACTATATGGACCTTTGTTGGCAAAGTAATGTCTCTGTTTTTTAAAAATGGTGTCTATGTTTGTCATAGCTTTTCATAGTATATTCTGCATAAACACAGTATTTATACTACTAGTCCTTTGGTAATTTTATACTTATTACACTTATTACACTTATAATACTTATTACACTCAGTTGCTCAGTTGTGTCCAATTCTTTGAGACCCCATGGACTTTAGCCTGCCAGGCTCTTCTATCCATAGAATTCTCCAGGCAAGAATACTGGAGGGGGTAGTCATTCCCTTCTTCAGGGGATCTTCCCGACCCAGGGATTGAACCTGAGTCTCCTTCACTGCAGGCAGATTCTTTACTGAGTACTTATACCTTTATTTTAAAATAATTACTGAGGGGGAAAGCATTCTTATCTATCTACCTGTATTCCCTGACTGACCACCTTGAAGACCAGAGCCAAGGCAAAACCAGCTACATACTAGAGCCTATTTTAAAGACAGGCAAAGTATTTATCTGGGAGGCATTAAAAAAACAGTTTAGCAGTGCAGGACTTAAAACCATCACAACTACCACCAGCCCAGCTTGATTATTTCATACTCAGCAACATAATTACACACACACACACAAGAACACCAAAACTGCCTGCAACTCAAGCCCCAAGTATAGTCACCATAGGCCAATGACTCTGGTTGAGTTTTACCTAGTCTTAGAGTAAAAACCTTAATTTTTTTTTCTTCCTCCAAATGTGAAAACAACCTTCATGTATTCCCCTTGTAAATAGGGGATAATAATAATACACACTCTCCTCCTCCCAAACCAAAGAGTTGTGAGGGCTGAGGATTCAATGAGGCAATACAGCCAAGTGTGTGGTAGCATGGACAGGCCCCAGCATGTAGCAAGCATGTTACAAATATAGCTGACAATGTTATTAATCTCATCATCTTCCAGGCTTTAGAAACCTGAGAATCACCTTTTGCTTCTTCCTTCTCCTTCTCCACTTCTTTCTTTATCACCTCTACTCAATCGTTGCGTTTCTTTCAGTTGTTATTTCAAAATCTCTCTGAGCTGTCCCTCACGTACTATTCCTACTGCTGTCACATTTATCCAGATTACAGTCATGTTAGGAGAAATGGAACTTGAGTCAGGTGTGAGATGGGAATCCTGGCTCAGCCAATCACAGCTATGTGACTTTCATTGAGTCATTTAACTAGTCTAGGTTCCTGTTTCTTCATTTGTGACATAAAGATAATATCTCCTTTCTTATGTACCTACAGGGTATTGTGAAGATCAAATGAGGTTTGTGCTAAAACTCCTTGAATACTCTAAGGCAATGCAAAAACATTAACTGTTAGGTTTTTTGGTATAAGCTTCAGCTTTCTGTAACACCAGTTCTTCCCTGTCCTAATATATCTTGTACATTATTTTCACATTTATCTTCTTAAAATATCACCTTCATCACTTAGCAAGAGAGCTACATGTATAAAGAACAATTTTCTATTGTTCACCTTAAGTCTCCTGTATCCCCATTTAGGATTTAGCCTTATCCTACCTATCCACTTACTAATAGGTCTACATCTTCAGTCATCATGTCTTTAAACTGTGGGCCGAAAGAGAGTAATTGTCCCTAGTTTCTTTGTCTTTTCCCATTAGGGGCAATATGTAGTGAATGTGCATGTATGCTAAAGTTGCTTTAGTTGTGTCCTACTCTTTGCGACCCAATGGACTGTAGCCCTCCAGGCTCCTCTGGCCATGGGATTCTCTAGGCAAGAATACTGGAGTGGGTTGCCATGCCCTCCTCCAGCAGACCTTCTCCACCCAGGGACTGAACCCATGTCTCCTATGTTTCCTGCATTGGCAGCTGGGTTCTTTACCACCAGCGCTATCCAGGAAGCCCATGTGATGAATACTGACTACCAAAGTAACAGTGATTATCAGCAGCTCCACAAAGCATTTGTTAAGAAAAGCAACACATCAGAGAGACCAGTTCTGACACTGACTTAGAAAACAGAGCACTGTTGGCCAGGACTGGCCATGCAGTGCAGCCAGTAGCCTGGGCAGTGGTACAACCACTGGGTGGTCTCCTGCAAGACCAAGAAATGAGGCTGTTCTTCCCCATAGCCTCTTACAATCTCCTAAGCATCAGCCATGAATATCTGACGAGGAGATTTTCACCAAGCCAATGTTCAGCTTTCACAGCCACATGTCTGTGTTGTCTAGATGACTGGTTGGTAGGTTTCTTTCTTAACTCATCTCTGGACCATTTTACGTGAACACCACTGTACAATCAGGTCTCTTTTGTATAGTTCAGTACTGTATGAATCCTGATTTAGAATTCCTCCCCTTTTTGATTTAGTTAGAAGGAACTCATTTTAGTGTTTTGTTTTGTTTTAAAACAAAATATACATTACATAGTCTTCACATCTCAAAAGTTGATGCAAATTGATTTTCAAATGGACATGTTATGGACTTATATATGTATATTTTGATAATTTTCCTAGTTTTACTAAAAACTTACCTCAGGGAAAAAAAAAATGAATGGAAGACAATTTATCTGTTTTGTTTGGCCAAGTTAATACCTGTGAAGTCACTGAAAGGTGAATCATCTCCAATTCAGCAGGTGAATTATGTAAGTCTGGAGAATGTCTTAGATACTTTAATAAGAATTCAACCACTAATGTCATTTATATTTTTCTATTGAACTAAAAGATGAATCCTGCATATACTGAATATTTTAATCAACCACAAACGTTAATTTCTGCACGGCAAGAAGATTTAAATATTATCTACCTATAAACAGCCAGTCTCATCTAGATTACCTGTGTTTCATTTATAAAGACATAAAAAGCCCAGATGGGGTTCCTGACAGAAACAATGTGGAAATTTTTTTAAAGGATTTTATAACTATCTCATTATCTTTTTTTTCATTTATTAGTTGGAAGTACAAGGCAAGAGTTTTCTAAGTTCTCAAGTAAGGTCTCAGTGCTGCTGCTAAGTCGCTTCAGTCGTGTCCGACTCTGTGCGACCCCAGAGACGGCAGCCCACCAGGCTCCCCCGTCCCTGGGATTCTCCAGGCAAGAACACTGGAGTGGGTTGCCATTTCCTTCTCCAGTGCAGGAAAGTGAAAATTGAAAGTGAAGTCACTCAGTCGTGCCCAACTCATAGCGACCCCATGGACCGCAGCCCACCAAGCCCCTCCATCCATGGGATTTTCCAGGCAAGAATACTGGAGTGGGTTGCCACTGCCTTCTCCGAAGGTCTCAGTACATAGAGGTAAATATCCATCTATATCAGTAGAACCTGTATAAACCTGGATTACCATTTCAATAATCTTTAATGAATTTAGATGTATAAATAGCATTCACCAGCTCAGAGTATTGGAGAAGGCAATGGCATCCCACCCAGTACTCTTGCCTGGAAAATCCCATGGACAGAGGAGCCTGGTGGGCTGCAGTCCATGGGGTTGCTAGGAGTCGGACACGACTGAGAGACTTCACTTTCACTTTTCACTTTCATGCATTGGAGAAGGAAATGGCAACCCACTCCAGTGTTCTTGCCTGGAGAATCCCAGGGACGGGGGAGCCTGGTAGGCTGTCATCTCTGGGGTCGCACAGAGTCAGACATGACTGAAGCAACTTAGCAGCAGCTCAGAATATGATGTTTTAAAAATCTTAATCAAATATCAGTGTCTGACCTTGGAGTTTCATTATACTTGGCATTATGGAGACTGGTCATCCTGAGGTTTCTTCTTACTGATGCTAAGGACAGAATTTGGAAACATGGCCTGTGAAAGGAACTAACATTACTTCTGAGCTTGCTGTGACAATCAGAAAACCTTCCTATAATGTCACAGGGCCATGCTTTCTAAAATGCTACATGAATTTACATAAATGGTATTTAGGTTTAAATATATCTAAAACCAAATATGAGTATCTTTCCAAAAAGCTTTTTAACAAAACAATTAAGATTAAATTGTGAAATTTATTAAATGTTTTTTTAATCCACTGTTTTTGATCCATGCTACAATGAGATTATAAATCTAACTCATCTGGGTATGTTCCAAGTGACTTTATCATAATTTTATCTGTTGTATTTCAGCAAATATGATCGTTTATCTCTAATGTATTAAGCTTAAAATCTGAACCCAGTTCTGGACATGTCAAACTAATATTTGTGTGACTTGTAGCTATTTATAGTCAAACTTTGTATCATAAGGGTGAGAGCAGCCTGGCCCTTATTCTTTCTCTCCTGCCTGGGCCACCATCCTAGGAGACCACCCTAAGAGATTTCATTAACCTTTCAATTTTAAGAATTTAAACCTTTAATTATAACAACTGCACTTTATTCCACTTTCAGATACCCATCCCCAAGGGTCACACCCTGGGTCTTAAGATCATTCAAAATTGTTCCACTTCAGAAAATTTAAACACCAATACTCCACTCTCTGATCTCAATGAGTCCAAAATTTAACTGCTAGTTTTCCTTTCAACCTGTTCTTACATTTTCCCCCATCCCATTCAGATAATGGCAACTTCATCTTTATATCTGCTTGGACTAAAAATTTTGGAGTCATACTTAACTCTAGCTCACCTCCCACATCCAATCTGTCATGAAATCCTATTAGCTATATCCCTAAAACATATCCAGAATCCAACTACTTCTCACCACCTCTGTTGCCATCACCCTTATCAAACTCTGATTTTGCAATTTGGATTATTGCACCAACCTCCTAACCGGACTCCCACTGATTCTACTCTGGATCCTCCCAAAGTCTATTTTCAACACAGCAGCCATACCGATCATGTCACTTCTCTGCTCAAAACCCTGCAATGGCTTTCTATCTCACTCAGAGGAAAAGCCAAAGTCTTTACCAGTGTCTACAATGCCTTCACATTTGGTCCCGGCTCTCTCTGTACCTCATTTCCTACTTCTTCCCCTTGCCCATCCAATGCCACACACCTCCTTGCTATTCCATGAAAACACCAGGCATTCTCACAATTTAAGGCTTCAAAGTGATTGTTCTCTCTGCCTGGAATATTTCAATTCACGTATGTGTGTGGTTCATTCCCACTCTCCTTTCATGTCTTTGTTTAAATGTCACCCTCTCAACCTGGCCTATGATGATAATCCCACTTAAAATCATACTCTTACACCAGACTCCAAATCCTTCTTGTCCCACTCCATTCTCTCCAAACCCATCCCACCATAGTCCTTTTCACCTTCTAACATGTTACATAATTTACATATTATAACTTTTCTTATTTAACGTCTTCTGTTGCCAATTAGGTCTTCCCTGTAGCTCAAACAGTAAAGAATCTGCCTGCAATGCAGGAGACCCAGGTTCAATCCCTGGGTTGGGAAGATCCTCTGGAGAAGGGAATGGCAGGCAATCCACTCCAATATTCTTGACTGGAGAATCCTATGGACAGAAGAGTCTGGCGGGCTACAGTCCATGGGGTCACAAAGAGACACGACTGAGCGACTAACACTACCACTTGCCAATTAGAACAGTTCGTGATGTACTCCCAGCACTGTAACACTATCTCACATACTGAAATTACTCAATAAATACTTAATGAATGAACAAGTGAGTCTCTTGTCCTCAGCCTTCTACTCTCATAAGCTTACATCTAATACATTTGCCCACTGAAGCCTCTGGGCGGCCAGTTCCTTGGTTCCTTAGCTTCCTCACAGTCTCTCTTCCTTTCTCTACTCAATTTCAAACCTCTGATTAGTTATCTGAACTGGCTCTCAACAACACTCAATTCCCTTTCTAAATAGGACCTTTTGGTGCAACCTGCTCAACAAAACTCGCATCAAGAGTACAATCCACTGATGTTACTCAGCCATAAAAAGAATGAAATACTGCCATTTACAGCAACATGGGTGGACCTAGAGATTATCATACTAAGTGAAGTAAGTCATACAGAGAAAGACAAATACCATATATCATGTATACTAAGTGAAGTAAGTCATACAGAGAAAGACAAATACCATATATCATGTATATGTAGAATCTAAAATATGATACAAATGAACCTATCAATGAAACAGAAACAGACTCACAGACATAGAAAACAAATATATGGTTACTAAAGGGGAAAGTGGGGGAGGGATAAATTAGGAGTATGGGATTAACAGATACACACCACTATATACAAAACAGATAAACAACAAGGATTTACTGTATAGCATAAGGAAATATATTCAATATCTTGTAATGACTTATAATGCAGCAGAAACTGAAGCTGTACACTGGAAACTATCACAAATTGTAAATCAAGTATAGTTAAATTAAAAAATTACAATCCATTGTTTTATATCTAGGCAGCTGACTGCTGGGGGAGAATATTGTATAACCTTGTAGACTGTTGGCACCAAAATCAATCAGCCAAGCTTATTGTACTACCAGTCAATCCTTTTATTTGTTCTATGAGGTATTTCTTCATATTTCCTTTGTGAGTGACTCACTTCACTGGACTCAAAGGAATAAGAGCACGTGCCTGTCTGGATGATGCCCTCAGTCTAGGCTTGGTCCCCTCCTCTTTGTCCTTATACTACCCCAGGATATATGTACACCAACACAATTGTCATGTTATATTACCTTTTTGTTTGTTCCACTAGACAATTTCTACTCCTCAAAAGCCAGGCTGTTTCTTATTTGTCTGTATCTCAGTCCCTAGGACAGGCTTTGGAAAAACAGCAAGTATTCCATAACCATTTGTTAGACAAATGAATGAATTCACTGATGGACACGGAAAGTCCATTGTCCTCTTCCTTCATCTCATTTTTCCCTGGCATTTCTCTCCTCTGTTAAGTGGGTGGATGAGGCTCTCATCTGTCTGAAAGTGAGTCAAATGGCTATAAAGCAGCAGAGATCCCTGATAGTCAAAGGGAGAGTCTAGAGCTGGTTCAATGTTTGTATGCTAAGATAAGAGGAGTACATCCTGGGTAAAGGTAGGAGTTTTAGGGGGATCCCCTTAGTCCTTCCTGCTGCTGCTGCTGCTGCTAAGTCGCTTCAGTCGTGTCCGACTCTGTGCGACCCCATGGACTGCAGCCTACTAGTCCCTCATAGAATGGCTGAAAACTCTCTGGCATTACTGAACACAAAAGGGACAAGATATTTTAGGTGCTATGGACTTCCACAGACAGGGTTTTAACCGATTGGCAAATCCCAGATACCAAACCCTCATGGAAAAGCCTTGTCATCTGGGTGAGCCCCTCCTCAGCTTTCCCTCTCAGTATGATGCTGAGGGAGTCTAAAAATAAATGAGAGAAAGGATCCTAATGGGGTGCTTATAAAGCTTTTTGCTCTCCCATTCTTTGTTTCTAGGAAAGTGCAGCATCTTGGAGGTGTGTATATTCACACAGGCACACACATGTGTGTTCACTTGTCTCCAATGAAATCAGGCCATCTGAGAGATTCCTTTCCATTGGCTGAATTCCCCCAGGAAACGCTTTTGTCCAATATATCTCTTACATCATGTGTCAAGAGCCATGTAGGCCCAGTGATGTGATGACAGCCCTTGTCGAGCAACTGATGGATAAGACCTCATCTTCATGACCACACAGACTATAGGATCTCAGCTGACATCTGCTCAGAAGTTAATAACATGTATCCCATTCTGACTTCAGAAAATCTGCTGATCTTGATTTGCTGCTGCTTCTAGCTAGGCTGCAATGCATGCCTTCTCTTTACATCCTTGCAGGCAGTCAAGGGTTTTTTTATTTTGAACTGTCATGAACTGAAACACTCAGCCCCGCTGCTTGTCCTGAGTAAGCCTGGCCTCCCTAAATCTGTCTGCTTTCCTGTAGTCATAAGTGCTTCCAAGCTTTGTTTCACACAGAGAGAGCAAACTCCCTACCGACGATTCTGTCAATTCAGCCCTGTATTCAGCACTGAAGCTAGAGAGGAACTGGATAAATAAGGACATTCTGCCTGCAGAAGAGCTAAATGGTTAGCAGTGCTTCAACTTGATGAAATCTAAGGCCCTTTCCAGCTCTTCCTTCTCAACTTATTCCAGAAGCAAACTTCTTTTCCCTGCTTCTGGCTTATTAATATATCCAGTCATACTTTGCATTTCTGCTTCTCTACCTTAAGTAGGAAAAATAGGCTGACCTGGTTACCAAAGATGCATTAGAATTTACGTCTCAATCAATCAAAATATTTAGCTATTAAGTGCAAAATAAAACTTGGTAAATATCCTGCCCCCAAATTTCCCTTTAACAGATGACCTTAGTGTCTCCATGTTTTATTCATTATTATCTTCTTAATGAACTTTCTGCATCAGACACTTATTCAACAATTCTTAAATATCTACTTGTCAAGGTATGAAGAAGAACTGGAGACAAGAAAGCAAATGAGATGTAATTTCTGTCCTCAGCTCATTAGGACTCCACCTCTCTGGTTTCTAATGCTTTCACTGCAAAGACAATTTTCATATTCTGTCATCTTTTAAAATAGAATAAGAATTTAATAGTACCAGTTATTTTCTCAGTATACATTGGGACATTTACAAAATCTATGTATATGAACACATGCTTATTATGGATATTTTTATGTACTATGAATATAAATTTCTAGAATACAAATTTCATAATGCATAGCTCTCTGGGACTATAAACAGGCCTAAAGATTAATTTTAAAATACAACCTTACAAACATTTTTAAAGCTGAAATGTGGATTTTAGATATAAGACTCAATGTCTGTTAAGTACTTCATTATACCAGCTCAAGTTTAGGTCAGTGGTGAAAATGCATACTGATAAATTCAAGGTAAGTTGGTGATGAGAGGAAAAAAGGGTACCAAAAAGTATCCTTACTAGAAGGGAGCTTGAATGGCTTTAACTAGGAGTATTATGGCCACATCACGTAGGTTTAAAAAAAATTAGTTTCCATGTCTCATGTAGTTATATTTAAAATGTATTTTTAAATGCCATGGAGGCAGGGAACACTAGAAACAAAAAATTCTCTTCTGTCAAATACCTCAGACCTGAAAAGGTAGGCATGTGTTATAATTTATGAAGCAGGGATTTCAGCTTCCTATTTCCCCTTAGCTGTGGGAAAGGCCTTGAGCAATTCCTAGCAGAAGACTTGCAGCACTTCTCAAAGGACAGAGCAGATGCCCTGATTTTAAGTAGAGCAAAAAGCACAAGCAGAGTTGGCCACGTGAAACACCAATCACAGGGCATCTGCTGTGAACCAGAGTATTATCATTTACCAGGTGACATGTAAATTGATCTCTCTGAGGCAGGCTCACCTGCACTGCTGTGAGTTTTCTCTTCCCTCCTCCCCTTCTTTCTAATCCTCAGGTTTGTGGTATGAGAACTTTGGGCCTTAGTGAATCTGAGCAAAATCCCCACTACAACTGCTAGAATCAACCCTGCTGGGCCAAGATCTGGGAATTCATGATGCTGGGCCGGGGTTTTACTCAGCTTTGCCTCTAGCACTGTTTTTGGAGCTCTGAACTTAGTAGAACCCTACTAAATGTCTGTTATCCTGGATAAATCATGAGTCTTGTAAGGGTACTCCAAAAAGAAAAAAGGAGACTTCTAGAGGCAAGACTTGCTGCTCCCCACCCCCACCCCCACCCCAAATTGCTTAGGACAGGTTTTGAGTCTTAGGGTTCTAAGAAACATGGCTTAAATTAATGAGTGAACCCAACTCCTTCATTTTAAGATGAAGGGATCTCTATGCAATTTTACAGCCAAATAGGAAGCACACAGGAATGGCTAATCCAGAAGTCTTGATTCTTGGCTTCTTCCAGTGATCTTTCTCTTACCCTCAGTCTATCCCAGCCACCTGGGCCCCGAGGCCCTCCTACTGATCAACAAACTTCTCCTAGGGCCTTCTTGACCCTGATTTCAAAGGTCCTGCAGGAGCGCTGGCTGCCCCAGGGTTTTCACCTGTCTTCTCACCTTCAGCTGGAATTTACCATACAGAGGAGACAGAGCGGAAGTCTGAGCCCCTTGGAGTGCCTTCAGCTGGGGCACTGCCTGCATCTTCCAATTATGATTGCTGGCCTAGACCTTGAGCCTTGGCAGGGTTCCTTTATGACTCCTGGCTGGACCTACTGGCTGGAACCCCAGACTGAATTCTTGTGACAGCTGGCTTTGGGCTCTTGGTTTCCATCATTGTCTAATGTCTCCAAGTCTTGGCCCCAGCAATGGCCTGGAAGCGTTTGCCCTAGGCTGTGACAGGAGTTGCATTTTCTGTCCTGTAATCTGATGTGAAAGGAACAACTGTTAGGTAGGCTGTGTGTGTGTTTAAGCAGTTTTCATGGATTCACACTAAGGTTAATATCAAGGTAACATAATGTTGTGGAAAAGGCTTGGAAATCAGACTGACTAGATGGACTAGTTATGTGTGACAGGTGATCTGTTAACCAAGGTTGGGTGGCTTCTTCATGTCATCTGGCGAAAATAATGCTTATCCTTCTGAGTACTACAAGGGTTAGAGATAATGTATCTAAAGTAAAAAGCAGATAAGAAACCAGTGATAGAAAGTAAAAACTATTATGTTTATGTTAAATTATCTGACTGCTGATTTCATGATGTTTGAAGTACTGAAGGATCATGAAGCACCTCTGAATCATCAAAAATTACATTATGGTCAGAATCATCTGAATACATATTTTCTCTACTTCTTAGAACATTGATAATTATACAGAATAATATTAAAAAGAGTAGGCAATATCAATTATATATTTAATATGTGCTGGGCTGTGCTCACTCTATACTACCTAATGCAATCTTCACAGCATTCTGAGATACATAGTATCATTACCCTATTTAAAATATTTTTAAAAACTTATTTTCACTTTTTGTCCATGTCACCCAACATGAGGGATCTTAGTTCCCTGACCAGGGATCAAACCTGCACCCCCTGCAATGGAAGTGCATAATCTTAACCACTGGACCACCAGGGAAGTTCTAGAGGTCAACATTTCTTAATCCCACTCTCCATTTCCCCACCTAGGCCTATTGAGGAAAGATTTTCCTCCCACCCTCCTTGGGTCGGAAAATGCTGAGGAATAAGCTTTCACCTCCCTCTCCACCCCAGTACTGACTCTTCCCCGAGCAAGCAGGAGTCCATAGTCAGGCTGGAGAGAAGCGAACAGGCCCAGGCCATGTTCTATCAAGTGGTCTCGAAGGCAATTTCCACTCCACATCCCTCCTTTCCCATCTCTACTGGGCAGTGAACTCTCCTCCCTCCCTGGGTCCCACTTTAGTGTTGTGTCAGGCTTTCTAATTTAGCTTTCACCAGAAATCCCTGAATTTCTTTTTCTCAAAAGACTTTTTCTCTTGAAATTATTTGACTCACAGGGAATTGCAAAACAGAACAGAATTTCTATGTACCCTTCACCCAGCCTTCTCCAAAGATAACATATTATATTACTAGAGTATATTATCAAAATCAGGAAATTGACACCGGTGCAATACTATCAACTAAACTATAGACCTTATTTGAATTTCACTAGTGTTTACATGCACTCTGTGTGTGTGTGTATCTACGAAATTGATTACATATATAGATTAATGTATTTACCACCATAATTAGGATACAAAATTGTTTCAGTATGCAAACAAAACCAAACCTCCTTCCAACTACCCTGTTTAGAGTCACACCCTTCCTCCAACCAGAACCCATGCAACTTCTAATCTGTTCTTCACTACTATAAATTCATCTCTTTAGAATACAATATAAATAGATTCTTACAGTATGTAACATCTTTTTTTTTTTTTATGTAACATCTTGAGATTGGCTTTTTTTCTCTTGGCATAATGCCCTTGGGGTCCATCAACACAGTTGTTGCATGTGTTAACAGCTTGTTCCCCTTTATTGTTGGGTAGTGATCCACTATATGGGTGTACCACAATTTGTTTATCCATTCACCTGTTGAAGGATGTCTGGGTTGTTTCTAGGTTTTGATTATTACAAATAAAGGTGCTATAAACATCTGTGTACAGGTTTTTGTGTGAAGATAAGTTTTGATTTCTCTAGTAAATACCCAGGAGTATGATTGCTGAATTATGTAGTTAGTGTATGTTTGATTAAGTAGGAGTGCCCTTTTACCCACTAGCAATGTATGAGACATCCAGTTTCTTTGCATCCTTGCTGACTCTCGCTCTTGTCAGTATGTGTGCTTTGGGCACATGCGTGGCACATGTCAGCCTTTAGAGTAGAAACTCTGGACACCTTCTGAATATCAGTGTTGTGTGTCTGTAGGCACTCTTAACTGGACTGAATCCTGGAGGGGAGTAGAATATATTTTAGGTTCTGAATTCTTATCAAGCATCTTCTGTATGCCAGACACTGTGGCAGGTGCTAGGAAATAAACAAAAATTTTGTATTTGAATTTGAGAGCTCAGTATGAAGCAGAGGATATAGATAAGTGAATAAGGAAATAAGATCATGAAACAATGTAGTTAAGTACTAAGAATATAGGCAAAGTGCTGCAGGCATTGATAAAGGAACTGTGCCTTAGAACAGTGGTTCTGGAAATTTTAGAATGGATAAGAATCACTTAAAAGAGTTTGTTTAAAGTACAGTACTGGTCATCCTCCTCCTGAGTGTCAGATTTAGTAGGGTCTATGGTAGGGCCCCAAGAATTTATATTTCTAACAAGTTCCCAGATGCTACTGATAATGCTGGTCCAGGCCCACATTTTGTTGGACTAGAGTTTGTCTTAAAGAGTGAAAAGGAGTTTATCAGGTGAAAAACGAGAAGAGTCATGAAATAAGGAAGAGCATGAGCAAAGGCCAGGTGATGAAAATGTAACCTTATTTAAAAGGAATAAACAGAAATTGTAGATTAAAGCTGGATTATAAAAAAAATGCTTACCTTAGGAGTTAAGTAGGCAATAGAGTCTATGTTTGAAAAAATGCTGACAAGAGGGCAGAAGTTGAATTGGAAATGGACAAGACCAGTTAGAGGGCTACTGCAAGAATTTAGATAAAAAGTAGATCAGGACTACATGTGAGCAATGGAGATGGATAATAGGAGGCCAATCTGAGAGACATTTCAGAGATTAAATGTCTAAGACCTGGAGACTAACTGAATGTGTAGGGAAACAAGGAAATCCAGAATGAGGAATGGATGGATAGTAGTGCGATTGGAGGTAGAAAAAGATTAGTGGTAAGGTGTGAATCTGGTTTTTGGTCACCGAATCTGAATTGACTGAGGAACATCCATCTGACAATATCAACTATGAAGTTAGAATGTGGGGTTTGAAAAAGGCAGGGGCTAGGGATATGTCATTGGAGAAGGTGATGACACCCCACTCCAGCACTCTTGCCTGGAAAATCCCAGGAACGGGGGAGCCTGGTGGGCTGCCGTCTATTGGGTTGCACAGAGTCGGACATGACTGAAGTGACTTAGCAGCAGCAGCAGCAGGGATATGTCATAAGAGGGATTAAGGCCAGGTGAGGAGTAGAGCATAAGAAGTAAGACTGATACACAGGATGATGGGCTTCCCAGGTGGCTCAGTGGTAAAGAAACTGCCTACCAATGTAAGAGATGCGGGTTTGATCCCTGGTTGGGAAGATCCCCTGGAACAGGAATTGGCAACCCACTCCAGGATTCTTGCCTGGAAAATTTCATAGACAGTGGAGCCTGGCAGGCTACAGTCCACGGGATTGCAAAGAGTTGGACATGATTGAATGCATGCACGCACACACACCCAGGATGATATCAATCGTGAATGGGTAGGTAGAATACAGGAGCCAGTGACAGCACCTGGTAAGAAGCAGAGAGGTAAAACCAGGACAATTAGGTATAGTAAAGTTAAGAACAGAGAAGGTTTCAGAGGAACAGAGGAGATAGTTAAGTGTTATGTGGCTTGAGGCTAAACAGGATGATATCTAAAAAGAAATAAGTTGATATAACGACCTTGTCAAGGGTCATTTCAGTGGAATTAGGACATGGGTTGAAGAAAGAACTGGAGATGAGGAACTGGAGGCACCTAGTGAAGACCACTCTTTTAAGAAGCTTGGTGGAAATAAGAGGGAGAGGGCTGGGGCAATAGCTTCAGAGAAAGGCATGACCAAGAGGAAAATTTCTTTTGGAGGCCTTTAAAAGCCTCAAGAGGAATGTCAACCGTTCCCTGTGGCTAATCAATATTTATTTGTCTACCTGACCTGAAATACACAAAATACAGAAAACTATTTGATCAACTACTACTGGTCCATTTACAGGAGGCAATTTGAGTGTAGTAAGCACTCTGGTATCTTTCTCAATAAATTCAGAGGCACGTAATTAGTTTAGACTTACTGTTTTCGGTCTCTGAGCACTTTCTGTGCCCCATTATTAACAGCAAAGATCTGACTGTTATTCAAGCTCTTTCCTTTTAATAGATTTAAATAATCCCTTTATGTGTTTTGGACTCTCTTCAAAGGTGATTCTCAAAGTCTTTTTTCCTATTTTGTACCTAACCAGACACTCTGTGGGCTCCCTGATCTCCTCTGGGTAGCTTTTTACATTCTTTGAGAAATGTCTTTTTCCCTCCACAATAGCCACTATGACTGTCGCATTTTTTAAGTGCTTAGATTTTTTCTTTTTTTAATTCTCAGTTACTCTTTTCCTACACTTCTAATAAAATCTCTTAAAATAATCTCCAATCTTCTTATGACTTTTCAAAAGCCCACTTTTCAATTTTCTCCTAGCTAATACCTCAAATTTTGTCAGTTTCCCTTTGAACCCTGGATAATTGAGACACTTTTTTTGGCTTATGGATTGAATGTGTCATGATAACTCATAATAATTGGCTCACACATGGTTACTTCCTAAAACCAACACCTGGTCACAAGACAAGAACCAGAGCCAGGACATTCTTCTAACTGTAGGTGGTTTGAAATCTTCTGTTATAGTAAAGTTCATTCCAGCAAAAATATTTGTTAAAAAGCTCTCTTCTACCTCTTGACCTGATCAAGCTTTTATAACTCACATTTAGTTCAGTTTTTAATACCTGGCATAATTTCTAAGTTTCTAAATCTTTACCATTTCTATACTGGTATCAACGGCTTGGTTACCTAGTCTTAGGCGCTGGTTTTCAAACACTGAAATCATCTGGAAAGTTGGAAAAAACTGCTGCTACTGTCCTACCCCTAGACATTCTCATTTAACTGGTCTAGGGTGAAGCCTGGGCATCAGGATTTTTAAAAGCTCCCTAGGAGATTCTAATATAATCCAATCACTGGTTTAAGTACATTCCTAAGACAAATTATCTAATTTTAAAAATAGTGAAAGGATTTGAATGGACATTTCCCCAAAGAAGATGCACAAATGATCAATAAATACATGAAAAGATGCTCAACATTATTAGCCATCAGAGAAATGCAAATCAAAACCACTTTTTACACACTAGGATGGCTAGAGGTAAAGAAGACAGATAATAACAAGTGTCAGCAATGATGTGGAGGGAACTGAAACCCTCAAAAATTGCTAGTGAGATTGTAATAAGCTATTTTGGAAAACAGCTTAGCACTTATGTAAACATAGAGCCACCATATGGCCCAGAAATTCTACTCCTAGATATACACCTAAGATAAAGGAAAACACAATGTCCACACAAAAACTTATACATGAATGTTCATAGCAGCCAAAAAGGGAAATAACCAAATATCTATCAACTGATGAAGGGATAAACAAATTGTGGAACAGCCATACAATAGAACATTATTCAGCCATAGAAAGGAAGGACGTGCTGCTTCATACTACAATATGGATGAACCTTGTAATCATTATGCTTAGATTATGCTAAGTGAAAGAAGCCAGATACAAAGGGCTACATGTTATATGACTTCATGTATATGTATTGTCCAGATCAGGCAAAATTCATAGAGATAGAAGGTAGACTAATAGTTGCTAGAGGCTAGGGGAGGGAAGAAATAAGGAAGAACTGCTAACAGGCATGAGGCTTCTTCTCAGGGTAATGAAATTATTCTGAAATTAGATAGTGATGATTATTCAACCTGTGAATCAACTAAAAACTACTGAACTGTACACTTTAAAAAGATGAAATTCATGGTATGTGAATTATATCTCAAAAGGATAAGTACAGTTTTATTGTTATGTGTTTGAGGAATTCTTACCCATGGAGTAAAGCCTCTCCTTGCCAATAACATTTCTATGTTACTATTGTTTGTTGTATATCTCACACCTCCTTCCCTTTCTTGTGAGAATCAAAAGTCAAGGTAAAGTCTCACAAGTTGCCAGAACAAAACATCTGGCGTTGGTCACCATTACTAAAGAAGGATATGAGAAAAATAAAATCTGGGGAAGGAAAGCCGAATGGCAGAGTCTCTACAGAATGAGGACAGACCATTCTGCAGTCTGCAGAGGGAAGACCAGTGGGGACGTGATTGAAACCTATTTAATCACAAAGAGATCTCGTGTAAAGTGGAGGGAAATCCTGGAGTACTTGAAAGAGAGTACCATTTAAAGTTTCAGATGTGCAAAATTAGGACATGAAAATAAAGTGACAACTTCACAAAACAGGTAGTGATCTAAGGAAGATACTTCTCATTATTCCCTTGAGAGATACTCTAGGCAATAAAATACAGTTTTAAAGAAACGGTCCCATAATAGCGTATTTTATCAAAATAAGTCACAACTAATAGGAACTTTTACTTTTTGGCTTAAAATTTAGAAAATTTTTAATTATGTTAAAATGGAAATAAAATTACACACAATAAAACAACATAAAAGTTACCATCTTAACCATGTTTAAAGTGGTTTAACCATGTTTAAAAGATGTTTAAACATATTTAACCATGTTTAAAGCTCAGTAGTATGGAGAAGGCAATGGCAACCCACTCCAGTACTCTTGCCTGGAAAATCCCATGGACAGAGGAGCCTGGTAGGCTGCAGTCCATGGGGTCGCTAGGAGTCGGACACGACTGAGCAACTTCACTTTCACTTTTCACTTTCATGCATTGGAGAAGGAAATGGCAACCACTCCAGTGTTCTTGCCTGGAGAATCCCAGGGACGGGGGAGCCTGGTGGGCTGCCACCTATGGGGTTGCACAGAGTCAGACACTACTGAAGCGACTTAGCAGCAGCAGCAGTATTAATTATATTGATGTTGTACAAAAATCTCCAGAACTTTTTCATCTTGCAAAACTGAAACTCTATATCCATCAAACAACAATTTCCTATTTCTCCCTCCCTTCACTCAGCCCCTAGCAGCAATCATTCTATTTTCTATTTCTATGAGTTTGATTACCCTCAATATCTCTATGAGTAGATGCACATAGCATTTGTCTTTTTTGAGTGGCTTGTTTTACTTAATGTCCTCAAGATACAACTGTGTTGTAACACAGGTCAATTTACTTACTTTTTAAGCTGACTAATACTCAATTGCATGTATATCTCATGTTTTGTTTATCAATTCATCTATCAATGGACACTTGGATGGCTTGTTTTTTTGGGTGAGGAGTTTGGGGTAGAAGATGGAGCCAAACACTAAAGTTGATATCCAGAGGATTAACCTGTCTTCTAATAAGGTGCTTAGTATCACTCTCAGAGACAGAAAGATGGTCAGAATTGGGGCTCAAATGGTGGCCAAAAGTCAGACCAGAAGAATTTGAATTCAGGAATCTAGGCAGATGAGTAAGCTTAAGACACATAAACCAGATACTGGGAACATGAAAGGAAGAACAAGCAATGATAACTTAGGGATTGAACATGTAAGAATGTCTAAAATCAGAAGAATATTTTGAGGAAGACAAATACAGAAAAAGTCAACAAAATAGTGAGCTGTGCATGAGACTCAAAGTCAGTCAAGCCAAGTCAGGAAGTTCAGAAAATTAGGAGAGGACCCAGTGAATGAGGGGTGGTACCAAAAAGGGAGGGTATACTGCAGGCTAGTGCAGGTATCTACGGGAGAGGTCTAGGATTCTGGCTAGCAGTGCACCACCAGAGAGGAATGAACAGATTATGAACAGGAACAGGCTGCTCCCCCTTAGCCTCTGCCCTAGGGTATGCTGATTTGATAGAGAGATGGGGAAAATGAAAATAGATAAGCCAGACCCAGTAAATTCTGGAACTGACTTCCAACATCCAAAATGGTGTGGCTACTCTGATTTCCATTCAGGCTGGTGCAAATATTGGGTTGAATTTGGTGAGGCTTTGGGGATATCTAAAGGACGGCAAGAAGCGTAAGCGCAGCCGCAAGGAGAGCTACTCCGTGTACGTGTACAAGGTGTTGAAGCAAGTCCATCCGGACACCGGCATCTCGTCCAAGGCCATGGGAATCATGAACTCCTTCGTCAACGACATTTTCGAGAGCATCGCTGGCGAGGCATTGCACCTGGCGCATTACAACAAGCGCTCGACTATCACATCCAGGGAGATCCAGACTGCTGTGCGCTTGCTGCTACCTGGGGAGCTGGCCAAGCACACCGTGTCCGAGGGCACTAAGGGTGTCACAAAGTATACCAGCTCCAAGTAAATATAATATGCCTTGCTGCTGTTAACGGAGAAGGCAATGGCACCCCACTCCAGTACTCTTGCCTGGAAAATCCCATGGACGGAGGGCCTGGTGGGCTGTAGTCCATGGGGTCGCTAAGAGTCAGACTTGACTGAGCGACTTCACTTTCACTTTCTTTCACTTTAGAGATATCTACACACTGGGGTTTCTTGGACTTCAGATACTGTTAGTTATAATCTGAAAGCTGTTAGTGGAAGCTGCTACAACACGAACTTGGTATTAATCTAGACCACTTATTTTCTTGTGCCTAGACTCAAAGATTGCCTAGATTCCAGGGGTAGGAACAAACTGAAAGTAAAGGGCGGGGGGACAGTTACAAAAAGAAGGGTACAGAAGTTAGAAGACAATCAGTTCTTCGCTCTACGGTCACGTTACTGGTCCACTGTGAAATTTCTCAGGATGAGACATAATTGTTCGGATGTTACATAAACAATATTACCAGTTTGTTTTTCTTTTCTCTCTGTCTTCTTTTAAAGAGTTTAGTGAATAAGTAAGATGTGCAGAAAAATACATGTTTCTATAAAACGATATTCAGAGATAAGCTTTTTAAATTTGCCAGCTCTTCTCTGCTGAGGCATGTTTTCCAGCAAACAAAATACATTAATAAATCTATCAGGGGCAGAGAGGCAGTGGGGGACAGCTGCAGCCACAGCATCCAGGAGTGACAATGATTAATTCCTACATCTGCTCAGCCAGATAGAAACAAAGGTCACTGTGCATAGATTAGCATCCTGATCACCACTTCCTCCCAACACGTGCACACACACATGCGCGCTGGAAAGTGGCATCTTTTTTCATTGATCATGGCAAAATTCAAAATTCCTAAAAAATGCTTACTATCTGAAAATCTCCCTCCCCTCAGAAAGCAAGCTCTTTAGTAGGAAAGAGTGGAATAGAATAGGATCAGCAACTGATTAATGTCAGATTACTGTCTAATCTTATTAACATCCAAATTAAGTGAAAATCTGATGCTCAGCTACATTTATGAAAGCAAAGAGAACAGGAAGTTTAAGAACAAATCCTGATGCAGTAATTTGATCAAAGTAAGAAAGGCTATTATGGTGAAACAGTTGAACACATGTGGACATCTGGCTTTATGGAAGGAAGCTGATTCATTGTCCTCCTGTTCAACATTCCCCTGAAGACACTGCCACTTCTTATTCATGACTCCTACACTTGTAGATCCCTGACAGGTTGACTTTTTAAAAAAATAATCTTGGGCTAGGAAAGGTATTTTTTAAGTGCACATGTTATAAATGTTTAGCTTAGTGAATTATCATAAAAGACATCTATGTAACTATCATCCAAGTCAAGAAGAACATTTTAATACCTCAAAATCTTCACTCATAATTATTACTCTTTCATTCCTCCCTAAAAGTAAACCACTGTCCTGCCTTTTTTCTTCACTAGCTTGACTTTTAATACTATAGTTATGCCTGCTTTTAAACTTTATTTAAGGGGAATCATAAAAGAATACATGTTCTTTTGTGGCTGGCTGGCTTTGTGAGATTTGGCTGTTTCTGGGTGTTATTCATTTTCATTGCTGAATAGTATTTCATTGCAAGAAAATACCATAACTTATTTATTTCTTTTAATACTAAAGGACGGTTAGGGTGACTATAAAATAATGCTACTGTTAATTTCTTTATACAACCTTTTGCATAAATGTGTATACATTTCTCATGGGAATACTTTAGACTGGATTTTCTGGGTCACAAGGTATATGAATTGCTAATTTTAGAAGATACACCATGTAAGAAAAGTTTTAGAGATATAATGTACAACATGATAAATATAATTAACACTGCTATGTTACATATGAAAGTTGTTAACAGAATGACTCCTAGGAGTTTTCATCACAAGGGAAAAGTCTTTTTCTATTTCTTTAATTTTTTATCTATACAAGATGATGGAAAGTGCTATACAACTTATACAGTGATGTATGTCAAATATATCTCAATAAAACTGGAAGAAAAAAACTTTTCATAGGAAAAAAAAAAGAAGACATGCCAAACTACTTTCCAAAGCGGTGGTACCAGTTTGCATTCTCATCATGATCAGATAAGAATTTCATAGCTTCACATCTTTATCTTAACATTATCTTTAAAAATTTAAGGCATTTGATGTGTATCTCAATTTTAATTTTCTTTTCTCCAGCCACAGGCAACCACTAATATACTTTGTCTCTATACATTTGCCTGTTCTAAATATTTTATATAATGAAGTCATAAAATATATGTTCCTTTTCTCAAGAAGAGAAAGAAATCCAAACATAACATTAAAGAGAGTCTTCAAATCAAAAGGGAAGTCAACAAAAGAAAAAAGGAAAAAATTGAACTAAAAACCCCCAAAACAGTTAACAAAATTGCAATAAGTGCATACCTATCAATAATTACTTTAAATGAAAATGGATAAATGATCCAATCAAAAGACAGACTGGCTGAATGGATACAAAAACAACACCTGTATATATACTGTCTATAAGAGACTCGCTTTAGATATAAAGACACATACAACTGAAAATAGGGGTGGAGAAAAGGTATCCCATGCAAATATAAATCAAACAAAAGTTGGGACAGGAATACTTATATCCAAAAAAAAAAATAGACTTTAAAACAAAAACTGTAGCAAGAGACAAAGGAGGTCATTATATAATCAAGGGATTTATCTAAGAAGAAAGTATAACAATTATAAATATATATGTGCCCAACATAGGAACACATATAAAAGATTTTATATATATATATAATATATACAGTAAGACATTATAAGACATATATATATATATATATAATAAGACATTCCATTTCAAATCAGCACGATACACAATCTTTTCAAGGGCACATGGACTATCTCCAGGATAGATCATTTGCTAAGCTACAAAACAAGTCTCAGTAAATTTACTTTATAAGAAAACTGAAGTCATATCAAGCATCTTTTCTGACCATAATACTATGAGAATAGGAATCAATTATAAGAAAATAACTGAAAAATACATAAACATGTAGACTCTACACATATACTGCTAAACAACCAATGTATCACTGAAGAAATCAAAGAAGAAATTTTTAAAAACCTGAAAACAAAAGAAAATGAAAACACAACAATAAAAAAAACTATGGGTTGCAGAAAAAGCATTTCTAAGAGGGAAGTTTATGGCAACACAGCTACTTTAGGAAACAAAAAAATCTTCAACAAACAACGTAACATTATACCTAAAAGAACTAGAAAAAGAAGAAGAAATAAAATCCATGTTAGTAGAAGGAAAGAAATCATAAAAGATCAGAGAAGAAATAAATGGAATAGAGATTGAAAAACAATACAAAAGATCAATGAAACTAACACCTCGTTCTTTGAAAAGATAAACAAAATTGATAAATCTTCTGCTGTCCGTGGGGTCACACAGAGTCGGACACGACTGAAGTGACTTAACAGCAGCAGTAGCAGCCAGACTCATCAAGAAAAAAGGAGAGAGGGCCCAAATCAATAATATCAGAAAAGAAAAATGAGAAATTACAACTGACACCACAGAAATACAAAGGATAAGTGACTATTATAGGAAACTATTTTTATGCCAGTAAACAGACAACCTAGAAGAAATGGACAAATTCTTAGAAACGTATACTCTCCCAACACTGAACCAGGAAGAAATAGAAAATAGGAACAGAACAATTACCAGTAATAAAATTGAATCAGTAATTTTAAAACTCTCAACAAGCAAAAGTCCAGGACCAGATGGCTTCATAGGTGAATTCTTTGCATTTTGAGAAGAGTTGACACCCATCCTTCTGAAACTATTCCCCAAAATTGCAGAGGAAGAAACACTTCTGAACTCATCCTATGAGGCCAGCATCAGTCTGATACCAAAAACCAGACAGATACCACAAGAAAAAAAATTACAGGCCAATAATACTGATGAACATAGATATAAAAATTCTCAACAAAATACTGTGCTTAGTTGTTCAGTCGTGTCCGACTCTTTGAGACCCTATGGACTGTAGCCCGCCAGGCTCCTCTGTCCATGGGATTCTCCAGGCAAGAATACTGGAGTGGGTTGCCATGCCCTTCTCCAGGGGATCTTCCCAACCCAGGGATTGAACCCAGGTCTCTGGCACTGCAGGTGGATTCTTTACCATTTGAGCCACCAGGGAAGCCCCAATAAAATACTAGCACCAAATTCAATAATACATTGAAACGAACATACATGATCAAATGGGATTTATAATACTTTTAAATGTAGTGAAATCCATAAAATTTTTGAATCACTATTTTGTACACCTGAAACTAATATTATAAAAGAAAAGTGCATATAAGTATACAATTCAGAGAATTTTTGGAAACTTGACACACTTGTGTGAACAGTATGCAAGTCAAGAAATGAACACTACTAGTGTGCTGAAGTCCTCTTGCTCCCTTCTGTGACTATGCTCCCCTAACTCTCCCTTCAACCTCCAGAGCTATCACTATCCTGATTTCTAACATCATAAGGTTGTTTTTTTAGAATAAAAAAGTAATATTTATATTCCATAACTAAGAGTTTTTTTGTATTTAGCCATTTTTAATTGTGCTAATTACATTCACAATGTTATGCAGCCACTTCTACTATCTATTTCCAAAATGGTTTAACCCTTTAAAATTTTTTATTGGAGGGGAGGGAGGCAGAGGGCAAAAAGATTTTTATTGGAGTATATTTCATTTATAATGCTGTGTTACTTTCTGCTGTAAAGCAAAGTATATCACTTAGACATATATCTACTCTTTTTTAGACTTTTTTTTCTCATACAGGTCCAGAGATTGGTTTTGCCTGATTTCATATTTCACATTAAGTGGACTCATATAGGGTACAATCCTTGTGCGTGGCTACTTTTGCTCAACATTATTTTTGTAAGAGTCATCCATATTGTTGCATGTAACTATAGATTATTGATTCTCATGGTTGCTTATAGTTAAGCAGTGAATATACCATGATGCATTTAGACAACTGTTGATGAACAGCTCAGTAGTTTCCAGTTGGGGCCTATTAGAAATAGTGCTGATAAGGACATTCTAGCATACATATTTTGGTGAGTCAGTTTAGTTCAGTTCAGACACTTAGTCACGTCTGACTCTTTGCAACCCCATGGACTGCAGCAGCCAGGCTTCCCTGTCCATCACCAACTCATGGAGCTTGCTCAAACTCATGTACATCGAGTCTGTGATGCCATTTAACCATCTCATTCTCTGTCATCCGCTTCTCCTCCTGTCTTCAATCTTTCCCAGCATCAGGGTCTTTTCAAATGAGTCAGTTCTTTGCATCAGGTGGCCAAAGTATTGGAGTTTCAGCTTCAGCATCAGTCCTTCCAATGAATATTCAGCAATGAATTCCTTTAGGATCAATGGGTTTGGTCTCCTTGCTGTCCAAGGGACTCTCAAGAGTCTTCTCCAACACCACAATTCAAAAACATCAATCCTTTGGCACTCAGCTTTCTTTATGGTCAAACTCTCACATCCATACACGACTACTGGAAAAACCACAGCTTTGACTAGATGGACCTTTGTCGGCAAAGTAATGTCTCTGCTTTTTAATATGCTGTCTAGGTTTGTCATAACTTTTCTTCCAAGGAGCAAGCATCTTTTAATTTCATTGCTGCAGTCACCATCTGCAGTGATTTTGGAGCCCATAAAAGTAAAGTCTCTCACTGTTTCCATTGTTTCCCCATCTATCTGCCATGAAGTGATGGGACCAGATACCATAATCTTAGTTTTCTGAATGTTGAATTTTAAGCCAGCTTTTTCACTCTTCTCTTTCACTTTCATCAAGAGGCTCTTCAGTTCCTCTTCATTTTCTGCCATAAGGGTGGTGTCTTCTGCATATCTGAGGTTATTGATATTTCTCCCTGCAATCTTGATTCCAGTTTGTACTTCATTCAGCCCAGCATTTTACATGATGTACTCTGCATATAAGTTAAATAAACAGGGTGACAATATACAGCCTTGAGTACTCCTTTCCCAGTTTGAAACCAATCCATTGTTCCATGTCTGGTTCTAACTGTTGCTTCTCGACCTGCATACAGATTTCTCAGGAGGCAGATAAGGTGCTCTGGTATTCCCAACTCTTATAGAATTTTCCACAGTTTGTTGTGATCCACACAGTCAAACGCTTTAGTGTAGTCAATGAAGCAGATGTTTTTCTGGAATACTCTTGCTTTTTTGATGATCCAACGGATGTTGGCAATTTGATCTCTGGTTCCTCTGCCTTTTCTAAATCCAGCTGGAACATCTGGAAGTTCTCAGTTCACATACTGTTGAAGCCTAGCTTGGAGAATTTCGAGCATTACTTTGCTAGCATGTGAGATGAGTACAGTTATGCAGTAGTTTGAATATTCTTTGGCATTACCTTTCTTTGGGATTGGAATGGAAACTGAGCTTTTCCAGTCCTGGGGCCACTGCTGAGTTTTCCAAATTTGTTGGCATATTGAGTGCAGTACTTCAACAGCATCATCTTTTAGCATTTTGGTGAAAACATGTATGTAATTTTTGCTGGAATTGCTGTGACAAAGGACATGATTATGTTCATGTTTGGTAGATTCTGAAGAGCTTTCTAAAATCATTATAACAATGTGTAAATTCTTACAACCAGCTGCTCTCCATCCTTCCCAACACTCACGTTTTCAGTCTTTTTAAAATTGTAGACATTCAAGTGAGTATATAGTGTTATCTCATTTTGCCTTTACTTTGCATTTCCCTAATGACTAAAGAGGTAGAGCACTTTTCATTTGTACATTGGCTGCCTTGATGTAATCTATTTTGAAGTGGCTACTATTTATATCTTTGCTCATCTAAAAGTTGTTTTCTCTGTGTTTTTCTTATTGATCACAGTTTTTTATTCTGGATAAAAATCTTCTGATGATATACACATTATGAATATATTCTCATTCTATGGCTTGCTTTTTTCCTTCTCAAGGATGTCTTTTAGTGAATAGAAAATATTTTTGATACTTATATAAACCAATTTAATAGTCTTTCTTTTATGAGCTATACATTTTGTGTTCTATTTAAGACATGTTTTCCTGACCCAAGTTCATGAAAATATTCTCCTACATTATCGTCCTGAAGCTTGTTTATATTTAGATCTACAGCCTGCCTGAAGATGATTTTGTTGAGGTAGGATTCAAGTTGCCTATTTTCCCCATGTGGATAGCCAAGTGATTTAGCATCATTTATTAAAAAGTGTCCATACATGCTTGGCTCTGAGTTCTCCCTGTTCTGTAACACTGGTCTCTGTTTACCCCTGCCCCCAAAGCAGACTGAGCCTGTTATTAATTACTAGTTTTATAATAACCCTTAACATTCAAAAGAAGTTTTCTCACCTGGTTCATTATTTCTGTGCTATTTTTGGCCTTTTGAATTTCCATATAAATTTGAGAATTGATATGTTGAGTCTCACCATAAAAGAAAAAAAGTTCAGAATTTTTACTGCAATTACATTGAAACCATATACCAATCTGGGAGCAATTATATCTTGACAGTATTGGACCTTCTTATATCAAAGATAATATATCCTTTACTTATTTAGAACTTAAATCCTCTCAAAATATTTAATGATTTTCCATGTAGAGATACTGCATCTTTCCCTAGTGTATTAGTCAGGGTTCAGAGAAACAAAACTAGTAAGTGATATATGGATTTGTCAGACAATTGGTTTTTGCAATTTTGGGGGCTGATTCAGCTTAAACTCCATTTTTAGCCACTTCTGTTCTTGAATCAAGGTATCCCAAGGAGCATGCTTTTATTTAAGGGAGTGCTATTGTTGTTCAGTCGCCAAGTCATGTCAGACTCTTTGCAACCCCATGGATTGCAGCACTTCAGGCCTCCCTGTCCCTCACCATCTCCCAGAGTTTGCACAAGTTCATTCTATTGCATTGGTGATGCCATCCAACCATCTCATCCTCTGTTGCCCTCTTCTCCTTCTGCCTTCAATCTTTCCCAGAATGAGGGTCTTTTCCAGTGAGTCGGCTGTTTGCCATCAGGTGGCCAAAGTGTTGGAGCGTCAGCTTCAGCATCAGTCCTTCCAATGAGTATTCAGGGTCGATTTCCTTTAAGACTGACTGGTTTGATCTCCTTACTGTCCAAGGGACTCTCAGGAGTCTTCTCCAGCACCACAGTTCAAAAGCATCAATTCTTTGGCACTTTGTCTTCTTTATGGTCCAACTCTCACAACCATATGTGACTACTGGGAAGACCATGGCTTTGACTATACAGATCTTTGTCAGCAAAGTGATGTCTTTGATTTTTAATACACTGTCTAGGTTTGTCAAAGCTTTCCTGTCGAGAAGCAATTGTCTTCTAATTTCATGGCTGCAATCACCATCCCCAGTGATGTTAGAACCCAAGAAGAAATCTGTCACTGCTTCCACCTTTTTCCCTTCTATTTGCCATGAAGTGATGCAGCCAAATCACTTAGTTCTTTAATATTTAGTTTTAAGCCGGCTTTTTCACTCGCCTCCTTCACCCTCATCCGGAGGTTCTTTAGTTCCTCTTCTCTTTCTGCCATTAGAGAGGTATCATCTGCATATCTGAGGTTATTGATAAAAGAATGCTATGGGTATTTTTAAATGTTAAAGGTCTATTCTCAGTAGGGCTGCCAGTTTTCTTGTTAAATGTAAGTCAGGTCATGTCACTCCTCAGTCCCAAACCCTACAATGACTCTCTATATCACTTGAAGTAAATGCCAAAGTCATTTGACCTACAAGACCCTACAGGATCTGGCCTCTACAACCTCTCTGACTTCTCCTATTTACTGCCTCATTTACTCTGCTAGAGTCACATTGGCCTCCTTGCTTTCCTTGAACACTGGGTATATTCCTATCTCAGGGCCTTTGCATATTCTGTTCCTTTTGCTTGAAAAAGTCTTTACCTTATAACTTGTTTTCTATGTTCTTCAACCCATATTTAAAGGGCTTCCCAGGTGGCTCAGTGATAAAGAATCTGCCTGCCAATGCAGGAGAGTCAAGAGACATGGGTTCAATCCCTGGGTCAGGAAGATCCCCTGGAGGAGGAAATGGCAACCCACTCCAGCATTCTTGCCTGGAAATCTCCATGGACAGAAGAGCCTGGTGGGCTATAGGCCATGGAGTCTCAAAAGAGTTAGACATGACTTGGCGACTCAACCACAAAACAATTATGAGATGGCTTTTAAAAGTTCAGAACTCTGTGGCCAACAGGGCATTAAAAGCAGACAGATTTTAGTGATATGACAAAGACAGAAAGCATAGTTCAGTATGAAGGGCCACAACCAGGAGAACTGGAAATCTGAGATTTTGGATGTCACTCCCTGGGCTCCTGGAGGGATCAACCACCAGGAGAGAGAAAGAACAATGGAAAGCACTTGCTTATCTATGGCACCATTTAATATAGAATTGATAATGTACTAAAGTTAAAGAATGAAGATGTCTGTCTTCTAAGAAGTTATCTTTATCACCAT
The DNA here is from genome assembly GCF_000754665.1 of Bison bison bison. Lineage (NCBI taxonomy): Eukaryota > Metazoa > Chordata > Mammalia > Artiodactyla > Bovidae > Bison > Bison bison. Next base: position 11,125,431 of record NW_011494787.1, read on the forward strand.
AGTCTATATTCTAGGCCATTCAATTTGTTCATTAAGAAACATGGAGTATAATTCAGGCACAATGAAGATACAAAGGTCAATAAGATATGGTCCTAAAGCCAAGGAGTTCATTATCTGGGAGGAGAGACAAAGCCCCCTCTTCATCCCAAACCAGTATGTTGTGATGGGGTAACTATGTACCTATCTATAATTATAGGTACACAAAGGAGGGTGTGTCTACTTCATCTGGCGATGATATTTTAGGCCTGACTTCAAGGAGGATAAACAGCATGAAAGGACTTTCTAGAAACTACTCCTATGCATTAATCTTGATTTTTCCTCATTATCTTCTGCTGACTCACCCATAGCTGGTATGCAAAGAAGACATCATCTCTGATCACAACCCTAGATTTTTTCACCTCATTTCAGCTTTGCACCTCTTTTCCAGCACTATTCCTGAAATCCAGTGGCTTCTGACATGATACACCACCTATTTTTGATTCTATGCTCAATCCTTTGGATGTGATGACTGACATAATTTTTCCCAGCTACAAACTTTAACTCTCTTTTTGGTAAGGCTTCATAGGATCTGTCCCTGGTCACTCTGCCTCATTCATTCATGGCCCTGCCACACTATCCCCCAAATGAGCTATATGGGTGGTATTTATTCTAGGCCTACCTGGCTCTCCTTCCTTCTTGGCCAATAACTATCAAATTGAGTATTATAGAGAAGATCCCAGAAATCCCTGTAGGGCATAGTATGAAAGCAAACTTTGTTGAAGCCCACAAGATCAGTACTGCCTTCTTTTCTTGCCAGTCACTTCCCCTTCATCTCTAATTATTCAAACCACTCAGAAAACAGGCCTGAAACAATTGATATGAGAAGAGCACAGTTCCCATCTCTGCCACAAAGCATTATTTTTTGAAAAGCTATTTTAAAAAACAGAATGTACCTTTCGGACTTGCTTGTGTTTTTCCACCCAGGTGATCCCTTTGATGTTCCCAGGAATCCTTAATCACATTTTACACAGTATCTTGAGCACAGTAGGTGTTCAGTAAATATTTACTATTGACATTGATAGATAAAACTCACTAAGGTGATAATACAGAGAGCTCAGGGATGCAAAGGATAAAGAAAAGTTGAGGATGAATCTAATCCTTCTCAAAAGTGTGGGGATACTGAGATCTTTTCATGATAATAAAAAATAATGTGAAACCTGGGGAGTCAGAGAGATTCTTAGAAAGGCTAAACATGCTTGAGAACCATGATTCATATTGTAATTGGACTTTCTGAAGGCAAAGAGAACAAATAGAGCAGGGTACAAGAAGTAACTCATGAATGAACTGCCTGAATTCACTGAATGTTGAACATAATTCAACTTTGCTAGATTCTGCCAGAGGACCTGTATGAGGACACTACTCAGGAACGAGATATGGTAGAGTGAACAGGCCACAGGGATGAATATATTCCAGCCATTTACCAGCATCTGGGTCTCTGGCTGCCACTCCAGCCCGGGGTACCGGCAGAGGTAGCAGATGCCTCCATGCAGGGTTCCCAGTGTTGGGACAGGCAATCTGCCGTGTGCATGAACAGCTCCACACATTCTTGCTGGGTATGCCCACAGGAAAGGCCCTGACTGCTCTTTACCCAGATGATTTTGCAGGGTTGTGTCTGCAGTGAGCAACCTTGAGGGATGAGTTAATATACCCTCCCTACCAAAGAACAGGCTTGTTATGACTCACTATAAAAGTGATGAATTCCCCAGGCTTAGGTTGCTTTCCTTTAATGGCAGCCCCCTGAGTGTGCAACATCGTCCATCATGGGCCCTGAATCATCCCCATGGGACCAGGGGCATGGGAACCAGCACAAAGTCAACATGAGGCTCTCCCGACTGCTTTTTACCATGAGTAATGAACTACTTTGTTTCTGACCCAAGAGTCTCGTGTCTTTTAACATAAAACAGTAACAGGTTAAGTTGTTAATTTATAAGTAGGGAAAAATCTCACACCCATACTCACACTCAAAATCTCACACTCAATCCTCAAACTTCATGATATCTCAGGAAGTCAGACCCCAGACACTAGGGATTATTAGAGGAATGTTACTTTTGATTCTGAGAAGTAACAATATGTCAGTAACTACCATCAACAATTATTATCACAAATGACAGTGAGGTAAGGTTTTAGAATAAAAGATAGACTTTTAATTGAACAAGTTTAGCTTCATGCAGAATTTATAACATTGCCCTTATATTGTGCATTTCAGAAGAGGCACCAGGAGAGCCTTCCTTTGGAACTGAAAGATCTGCTTTGCTCCAAGAGTTAATTTGGTCCTTATTAAACTGCATGAGGAATCTAGAAAAAAAGAATGCATTCTTCCATATCAGTCATTAATATCTAGCACAGTTATCAGCTGGGTTTTAGGTTACCTAGCAGGGCCCTTTGGAAAAGGACACCAAATATGGTATACTTTTCTCACTCATGAGAACCTTCTCAGATAAATAAGAATGCTTCTAAATAAGAGTTTTTAATAGCTTTATTGATCACAACAAACTGTGGAAAATTCTTCAAGAGATGGGAATATCAGACCACCTTACCTGTCTCCTGAGAAATCTGTATGCAGGTCAACAAGCACAGTTAGAATGAGACATGGGACAACAGACTGGTTCCAAATCAGGAAAGGAGTACGTCAAGGCTTTATATTGTCACCCTGCTTATTAACTTATATGTCGAGTAGATAATGCTAAATGCTGGGGGATGAAGCACAAGCTGGAATCAAGATTGCAGGGAGAAATATCAATAGCCTCAGATATGCAGATGGCACCACCCTTATGGCAGAAAGTGAAAAAGAACTAAAGAGCCTCTTGATGAAAGTGAAAGAGGAGAGTGAAAAAGTTGGCTGAAAACTCAACATTCAAAAAACTAAGATCATGGCATCTGGTCCCGTCAATTCATGGCAAATAGATGGGGACACAGTGGAAACAGTGAGAGACTTTATTTTTAGGGGGCTTCAAAATCACTGCATATGGTGACTGCAGCCATGAAATTAAAAGATGCTTGCTCCTTGGAAGCAAAGTTATGACCAACTTAGACAGCTTATTAAAAAGCAGAGACATTACTTTGCCAACAAAGGTCTGTCTAGTCAAGGCTATGGTTTTTCCAGTGGTCACGTATGGATGTGAGAGTTGGACTATAAAGAAAGCTGAGCACTGAAGAATTGATGATTTTGAACTGTGGTGTTGGAGAAGACTCTTGAGTCCCTTGGACTGCAAGGAGATCCAACCAGTCAATCCTAAATGAAATCAGTCCTGAATATTCATTGGAAGGACTGATTGTGAAGCCGAAACTCCAATACTTTGGCCATCTGATGTGAAGAGCTGACTCATTTGAAATGACCCTGATGCTGGGAAAGACTGAAGGCAGGAAGAGAAGGGGACGATGGAGGATGAGATGGTTGAATGGCATAATGGACATGAGTTTGAGTAAATTCCGGGAGTTGGTGATGGACAGGGAGGCCTGGCATGCTGTAGTCCATGGGGTCGCAGAGAGTCAGATACAACTGAGCGACTGAACTGAACTGAAATAGCTTTACTGAGTGTAACTGACATACAATAAACTATGATTTTTTTAAAAGTACATGACTTGCTAAGTTTTGATATATGCCTGTGAAACATTCACTACAATCAAAGTATGAAACATCACCCCAAAAGTTTCCACATGTCCATTGGTCATCCTTCCTTCCTACTCTTCTGTGCTACTCCTAACCTGCAAGGCAACCATTCATCTGATTTCTATCACTACAGATTATGTAATAAGAGATTAGTTTTCTAGAATTTTGTATAATTGACATTACATAGTATGTAATCCTTTTTGCCTTCTTTCACCCAGTATAATTATTCCGATACTCATCCATGCAGTTCCGAGTATTAATAATTATTTTAAGGTTGAGTACTATTTCATTGTATGGATATACCATACTTCATTTATCCATTCACTTGTTGATGGATATTTGTATTAATATGCATTATTTCCAGTTTGGGGCTATTACAAATAAAGTTGTTGTGAACATGGTACATAAGTAATTATACAGACATATAATTTCATTTCTCTGGATAAAAACCCAGGAGCAGAATGACTGGATCTTACAGTAGCCATATGATAAACTTTTAAAGAAACTTCCAGACTATTTTCCAGAGTGATTTTACCATATTACATTCCCATCAGCAGTATTTCCAATATTTAATTTAGCTAGTCTTTTCTTTAAATTTAGTTTTTAATTGAAGGATAATTGCTTTATAGAATTTTGTTGTTTTTTGTCAAACTTAAATATGAATCAGCCATTGGTATACATATATCCCTCCCTTTTGAACCTACCTCCATCTCCCATCCCATCCCACCCCTCTATATTGACACAGAGCCCCTGTTTGAGTTTCCTGAGCCATACAGCAAATTCCCGTTGGCTATCTATTTTACATATGGTAATGTAAGTTTCCATGTTACTCTTTCCATACATCTCACCCTCTCTTCCTCTCTCCCCATGTCCGTAAGTCTATTCTCTATGTCTGTTTCTCCATTGTTGCCCTGTAAATAAGTTCTTCAGTACCACTTTTCTAGATTCCATATATATGTTAGAATACAATATTTATCTTACTCATTCTGACTCACTTCACTCTGTAACATAGGTTCTAGGTTCATCCACCTCTTCAGAACTGACTCAAATGCATTCCTTTTTATGGCTGAGTAATATTCCATTGTGTATATATACCACAACTTCTTTATCCATTCATCTGTAGATGGACATCTAGGTTGTTTCCATGTTCTAGCTATTGTAAATAGTGCTGCAATGAACCATGGGATAATGTGTCTCTTTCAATTTTGGTTTCCTGAGGGTATATGCCTAGGAGTGGAATTGCTGGATCATATAGTGGTTTTATTCCTAGTTTTTTAAGGAATCTCCATACCGTCCTCCAGAGTGACTGTATCAATTTATATTCCCACTAACAGTGCAAGAATATTCTCTTTCTCCACACCCTCTCCAGCATTTATTGTTTTGTAGACTTTTTGATGATGGCCATTCTGACCAGTGTGAGGTGATATATTACTGCAGTTTTGATTTGCATTTCTCTAATAATGAGTGATGTTGAGCATCTTTTCATGTGTTTGTTAGCCGTCTGTATGTCTTCTTTGGAGAAAAGTCTGTTTACATCTTTTTGATTGGGTTGTTTGTTTTTCTGGTATTGAGTTGTATGAACTGCTTGTATATTTTGGAAATTAATCCTTTGTCAGTTGTTTCACTTGCTATTATTTTCTCCTTTTCTGAGGGTTGTCTTCTCACCTTGCTTATAGTTTCCTTTGCTGTGCAAAAGCTTCTAAGTTTAACAGGTCCCACTTGTTTACTCTTGTTTTTATTTCCATTACTCTAGGAGGTGGGTCATAGAGGATCTTGCTTTGATTTATGTCGAGTGTTCTGCCTATATTTTCCACTAAGAGTTTTACAGCTTCTGGTCTTACATTTAGGTCTTTAATCCATTTTGAGTTTATCTTTGTGTATGGTGTTAGGAAGTGTTCTAATTTCATTCTTTTACATGTAGCTGTCCAGTTCTCCCAGCATCATTTATTGAAGAGGCTGTCTTTGCCCCATTGTATATTCTTGCCTCCTTTTTTGAAAATAAGGTACCCATAAGTGCATGGGTTTATTTCTGGGCTCTCTATCTTGTTCCATTGGTCTATATTTCTGTTTTTGTGCCAGTACATACCAAAGTACCAGTATGGTACTTTGTAGTATATGGTAGCTTTGTAGTATGATCTGAATTCCTCCAGCTCCATTCTTCTTTGTCAAGACTGCTTTGGCTATTCAGGGTCTTTTGTGTTTCCATATGAATTGTGAAAGTTTTTGTTCTAGTTCTGTGAAAAATGCCATTGGTGATTTGATAGGGATCCAGTTGAATCTGTAGATTGTGTTTGGTAGTATAGCCATTTTCACAATATTGAATCTTCCTTCCCAGGAACATGAAATATCTCTCCATCTGTTTATGTTGTCTTTGATTTCATTAGTGTCTTATAATTTTCTGTGTACAGTTCTTTTGTCTCCTTAGATAAGTTTATTCCTAGATATTTAATTCTTTTTTTGCAGTGGTAAATTGGGATTGATTCCTTAATTTCTCTTTCTGATTTTTCATTGTTAGTATATAGAAATGCAAGTCATTTCTGTATATTGATTTTGTATCCTACAATTTTGCTAAATTCACTGATAAGCTTTAGTAATTTTCTGATACTATCTTTAGCGTTTTCTATGTACAGTATCATGTCATCTGCAAACAGTGAGAGCTTTACTTCTTCTTTTCTGATCTGGATTTATTTCTTTTTCTTCTCCGATTGCTGTAGCTAGGACTTCCAGAACTATGTAGAATAATAGTGGCAAAAGTGGACATCCTTGTCTTGTTCCTGATCTTAGGGGGAATTCTTTCAGTTTTTCACCATTGAGAATAATGTTTGCTGTAGGTTTATCATATATGGCCTTTACTATGTTGAGGTAGGTTCCTTCTATGCCCATTTTTTGAAGTTTTAATCATAAACGGGAGCTGAATTTGTCAAAAGCTTTTTCTGCATCTGTTGAGATTATCATATGGTTTTTATCTTTCAATTTGTTAATATGGTGTATCACATTGACTGATTTGTGTATACTGAAGAATCCTTACATTCCTGGAATAAACCCAACTTGATCATGGTGTATAAGCTTTTTGATGTGTTGCTGAATTCTGTTTGCTAAAATTTTGTCGAGGATTTTTGCATCTATGTTGATCAGTGATACTGGTCTGTAGTTTTCTTTTTTTGTGTTGCCTGTCTGGTTTTGGTATCAGGGTGATTGTGGCCTCATAGAGTGAATTTAGAAGTATTCCTTCCTCTGCAATTTTTTGAAAGAATTTTAGAAGGATAGGCATTAGTTCTTTTCTAAATATTTGACAGAATTCTCCTGTGAAGCCATCTGGTCATGGGCTTTTGTTTTTTGGGAGATTTTTTTTATCACAGCTTCAATTTCAGTGCTTGTAATTGGGTTGTTTATAATTTCTAATTCTTCCTGGTTCAGTCTTGGAAGATTGAACTTTTCTAAGAAGCTGTCCATTTCTTCCAGGTAATCCACTTTATTGCCATATAGTTGTTCATAATAGTTTCTTACAATCCTTTGTATTTCTGCATTATCTGTTGTAACCTCTCCTTTTTCATTTCTAATTTTGTTGATTTTATTCTTCTCTTTTTCTTGATGAGTCTGGCTAAAGGCTTGTCAATTTTGTTTATCTTCTCAAAGAAACAGCTTTTAGTTTTATTAATCTTTACTATTGTTTCTTTCTTTTCTTTTTCATTTATTTCTGCTTGGATCTTTAAGATTTCTTTCCTTCTACTAATTTTGGGGGGTTTTGTTCGTCTTTTTCCAATTGTTTCAGGTGTAAAGTTAGGTTGTCTATCCAATGTTTTTCTTGTTTCTTGAGGTAGGATTGTTTTGGTATAAACTTCCCTCTTGGAACTGCTTTTGCTGCATCCCATAGGTTTTGAGTTGTCATGTTTTCATTGTCACTTGTTTCTAGAAATTTTTTTATTTCCCTTTTGATTTCTTCAGTAACCTGTTGGTTATTTAGGAATGTGTTGCTTAATCTACATGTGTTTGTGTTTCTTATAGTTTTTTCTTGTAATTGATATCTAGTCTCATAGTGTTGTGGTTAGACAAGATGCTTGATACAATTTCAATTTTCTTAAATTTACTGAGGTTTGATTTGTGACCCAAGATGTGGTCTATCCATGAGCACTTAAGAAGGTGTATTCTGCATTTGGATGGAATGTCCAGAAGATATCAATGACATCCATCTTATCTAATGTATCATTTAAAACTTGTGTTTCCTTATTCATTTTCTGTTTTGATGATCTGTCCATTGGTGTGAGTAGGGTGTTAAAGTCTCCTACTATTATTGTGTTACTGTCAATTTCTCCTTTTATGTCTGTTAGTATTTGTCTTATGTACTGAGGTGCTCCTATGTTGGGTGCATAGATATTTACAATTGCTATGTCTTCCTCTTGGATTGATCCCTTGATCATTATATAGTGTCCTTCCTTATCTCTTGTAATCTTCGTTATTTTAAGGTCTATTTTGTCTGATATAAGGATTGCTACTCCAGCTTTCTTTTGCTTCCCATTTGCATGGAATATATTTTCCCATCCTTACGCTTTCAGTCTATATGTGTTTTTAGGTCTGAAGTGGGTTTCTTGTGAACAACATATATATGGGTCTTGTTTTTGCATCCATTCAGCCAGTCTGTGTCTTTTGGTTGGGGCATTTAATCCATTTACATTTAAAGTAATTATTAATATATATGTTCCTATTGCCATTTTCTTAATTGTTTGGGGTTGATTTTGTAGATCTTTTTTCTTCTCTTGTATTTCTTGACTATGTAAGTCCCTTTAACATTTGTTGTAAAGCTGGTTTGGTGGTACTGAATTCTCTTAACTTTTGCTTGTCTGAAAAGCTTTTTATTTCTTCATCAATTCTGAATGAGATCCTTGCCTAATTTGGTTAGTCTTTTAAAATTTTAACCATTCTAATAGGTGTGTGACAGTGTTTCATTTTGTTTTAATTTGCATTTCCCTTATGACTCTCTCTTCACATGTTTATTTGCCATCCATATATCTTCTTCAGTGACATGTCTATTCAAATCTTTCACTCATTTGTTGTTGTTGTTGGATTATTTCTTTTATTATCAATTTTTAGCATTATGTATATATTCCAGATACAAGTTCTTTATCAGATACATGACTTGCAGATATCTTCTTCCACTATGTGGCATTCTTTTTAATTTTCTTAAGATTCTCTTTAGAAGAGAAGATGCTTCCAATTTTGATGAAGTCCAATTCATCAGTGTTTTCTTTTATGGATTTTACCTTTATTGTTGTATCTAATAGATCTTTGATTATTCCAAGGTCACAAAATGGTTTTCCTATGCTTTCTTTGTGAAGTTTTACAGTTTTAGATTTTATAGGTAGGTTTATGATCCATTTTGAGTTAATTTCTGAATAGGTGCAAGATAGAGATCAAAGTTCATTTCTGCATATGGGTATACAAATGTTCCAGCACCATTTGTTGAAAAGATTGGCTGTCCCTTTTCCACTGAATTGTCTTTGCACCTTTACTGAAAAGCAGCTTCCCATATATGCATAGGTTTATTTCTGGATTCTATCTGCTCTATTGATGTATATATCCATCTTTCTGTAACAGTTAGTGATTCAGTAACTCACTGAATGCATGCATGCTCAGTGTTGTATGACTCTTTGCAATCCCTTGGACCCACCAGGCTCCTCTGTCATGGGGTTTCCCAGGCAAGAATACTGGACTGAGTTGCCATTTCCTTCTCCAGGGGATCTTCTGAACCCAGGGATCGAATCATGTCTCCTTTATTGGCAGGTGGGTTCTTTACCACTGAATCACCAGGGAAGCCCTCCTTTTTAAATTAGGTGGCTTTTATTTCTTTTCACACTCCACTGTAGAAGAGAAGTGATGAGAGCAGACATCTTGTTTCTGGTTGCAATGGGCAAGCATTCAGTCTTTTACCATTAAAAATGGTGTTAGCTATTGGATTTTCACAGATTCATTAATTAGGTTGAGGGCGTCCTTTTCTATTTTAGATTGTTGAGGCTTTATCAGGAATGTATGTTGAATCTTGTCAAATACTCTTTCTATGTCTATTGAGATGATCATATGGTTTTCTTTTTCAGTTGGTAAATATAGTGTATTATATTATCTTTGGATATAAAAAACAATTTTGCATTCCTGGGATAAACTTCACTGTCATGATGAATTATTCTTTTGATATTGGTTGTACTCGATTTAGGCAGAGGAAACAGAGATCAAATTGCCTTTTCTAAATCCAACTTGAATATCTGGAATTCTTGGTTCAGGTACTGTTGAAGCCATGCTTGGAAAATTCTGAGCATTATTTTGCTAGCGTGTGAGATGAGTGCAACTGTGTGGTAGTCTGAACATTCTTTGGCATTCCTTTCTTTGGGATTGGAATGAAATGTGACCTTTCCCAGTCCTGTGGCCACCGCTGAGTTTTCCAAATTTGCTGGCATATTGAGTGCAGCACTTTAACAGCATCATCTTTTAGGATTTGAAATAGCGCAACTGGAATTGACTTACCTGGTGGCTCAGCTGGTAAAGAATCTGCCTGCAATGTGGGAGACCTGAGTTTGATCCCTGAGTTGGGTAGAGCCCCTGGAGAAAGGAATAACTACCCACTCCAGTAATCTGGCCTGGAGAATTCCATGGACTTATACGTATAGTCCATGGGGTTCTAAAGAGTTGGACATGATGGGGCGACTTTCACTTTCAACTGGAATTCCATCACCTCCACTAGCTTTGTTAGTAGTGATGCTTCCTAAAGCCCACATGACTTTGCATTCCAGGTCTGACTCTAGGTGAGCATACCATCATGGTTATCTGGGTCATGAAGATCTTTTTTGTACAGTTCTTCTGTGTATTCTTGCCACCTCTTCTTAATATCTTCTGCTTCTCTTAGGTCCATACCGTTTCTGTCCTTTATTGTGCATACCTTTGCATAAAATGTTCCCTTGGTATCTCTAATTTTCTTGGAGAGATCTCTAGCTGAATTTAGCAAAGGCAGAGGAACCAGAGATCAAATTGCCAACATCCATTGGATCATCAAAAAAGCAATTGTTTCAGAAAAATATCTACTTCTGCGTTATTGATTACGCCAAAGACTTTGACTGTGTGGATCACAATAAACTGTGGAAAATTCTGAAAGAGATGGAAATACCAGATCACCTTACCTGCCTCCTGAGAAATCTGTATGCAGGTCAAGAAGCAACAGTTAGAACTGTTAGACATGGAACAATGGATAGCTTCCAAATTGGAAAATACGTCAAGGCTGCATATTGTCACCCTGTTTATTTAACTTATATGCAGAGTACATCATGTGAAATGCCAGGCTGGATGAAGCACAAGCTGGAATCAAGATTGCAAGGAGAAATATCAATAACCTCATATATGCAGATGACACCACCCTTATGGCAGAAAGTGAAGAGGAACTGAAGAGCCTCTTGATGAAAGTGAAAGAAGAGAGTGAAAAAGTTGGCTTAAAGCTCAACAATTCAGAAAACTAAGATCATGGTATCTGGTCCTATCACTTCATGGCAAATTGAATAGGAAACAGTGGAAACAATGACAGACTTTACTTTTTTGGGCTCCAAAATCACTGCAGATAGTGACTGCAGCAATGAAATTAAAAGATGCTTGCTCCCTGGAAGAAAAGCTATGATAAACCTAGACAGCATATTAAAAAGCAGAGACATTACTTTACC
>NW_011494787.1:11136873-11157292 GCF_000754665.1 Bison bison bison
AAGTCCATCTAGTCAAAGCTATGGTTTTTCCTGTAGTCATGTATGGATGTGAGAGTTGGACCATATAGAAGGCTGAGCCAAAGAATTGATGCTTTTGAACTGTGGTGTTGGAGGAGACTCTTGAGAGTCCCTTGGACTGGAAGGAGATCCAACCAGTCAATCCTAAAGGAAATCAGTCCTGAATATTCATTGGAAGAACTGATGCTAAAGCTGAAGCTCCAATACTTCGGCCACCTGATGTGAAGAACTAACTCATTTGAAAAGACCCTGATGCTGGGAAAGACTGAAGGCAGGAGGAAGAGAGGATGAGAGGATGAGATGGTTGGATGGCATCACGGATTCGATGGACATGAGTCTGAGAAAGCTCTGCAAGTTGGTGATGGACAGGGAAGCCTGGCGTGCTGCAGTCCATGGGGTCAAAAAGAATAGGACAGGACTGAGCGACTGAACTGAACTGAACTGTACTCAATTTGTTACAACTGTGTTTAGAATTTTGGATCTATGTTCATTAGCCTATGATTTTTCTCTTCTAATGTCTGTTAGACTTAGATATCAGGGTAATGTTTTCTTCATTAGAATGAATTAGGAAATGCTCCTTTATTTTCAGTTTCTTAGAAGAATTTTGTAAAACTGGTAATATTTTTGCAATACAGGCACAGTTTAGCGGGGTGCCTCTGGCTCAGAGTCTCTCACAAGTATACCTCTTGGTGAGCCATGGCTGTAGTCCTCCAAGGGGAAAATCTGCTTCCAAGCTTATTCACATTGTCCTTAGCAGACCTCAGATGATCTATTTTCAAGCTCATTGACATGCCTGTTAGTAATCCTCAAGTCCTTGCTGACTACAGACTAGAAACATTAGTTCCTGGCCATGTAGGCCTCTCCACAGGCCAGCTCACAAAATGGAAGGTGTATTTCCTTAGAGTGTAAGAGAAAGAGTGAAAGGGATCCCATACCCTTTTTGTAATCTTATTCCAAGTGATTAATAAGCAAATCAACAAGTCCAGCCCACCCACAAGGAGAAGGGATTTCACAAGAGTGTGACAACTAGGAGGTAGGCCTTATCAGAGAACATTTTAGAGTCTGCCTACCATAGTTGTTCATGACAGTAACTTATTATCCTTCTAATATATATAGAATCTTTAGTGATGATAGCTCTCTCTTCCTTACTTAGGTAATTAATCTTCTTTTTTTCCTGACCTGGAAGTTGGTCAATCTTATTGATCCTCATAAAGAGCTTTTGGTTTCACTGTTTTGTTTTGTTTTGTTTCTGTTTTTTCTTTTATAAATGTCCACTCTAATCTTTATTATTCCTTTTCTCTGCTTATTTTGGGACTTATTCACCCTTTTTTTCTGTTCTCTAAGATAGATCTTTCTTCTTATAACATAGAGTTTACTGCTCTAATTTCCCCTAAAGTATTACTTTAATGGCATCCAACAAATTTTGACATGTTGTATTTTCACTTTCATTCAGTTGAAAATACTTTCTAGTTTCCTTTCTGATTTTGTCTTTGATCATGGGTCATTTTAAAGTGCTAACAAAACAGTTGGACATGACTTAGCATTTAAACAACATTTAGTTTCCAAATATTTCAGAATATTCCAGAGATTTCTCTGTTATGGATTTCTAGTTTAATTCCATTGTGGGTCAAAGAACACACTCTTTATGGTTTGAATCTTTTTAAATTTAATAAGACCTTTTCTATGGCCCAGAAGATGATTTATCTTGGTAAATGTTCCATGCATACTTGAAAAGAATGTGTATTCTGCTGCTTTTGGGTGTAGGATTATACAAATGTCAATTAGGTCCAGTTGGTTGATGGGATTGTTCAAGTCTTCTATATCTTTACTGATTTTCTCTTGTAGACTACATTTAAAAATGTTATAAAAATGCAATATCAGTGACAGAATTTGAACATTACTAAACTATTTTTATTTTATTAAAATGTTTTTCTTACTCTGGCACACACAGAATCACAGGCAGAAATTTAGAGACCACAGAAATGGAATGAAATGAGACATCTAACTGTGATGCTGCACCTCTGAACAAATTTTGCTGTTTAAGAAAGTGCTCTTGAAACTGGGTTATTTTATCTTTCCCTGTCTGACCTTGTAAGCTACTTAATTGTGAAATGTGTTTTTATTCACAGTGTCTCTTTATGCCAAGTCATGCGCCTGCTGCAGGCAGGACAGGCAACAAAACCTTCAACAGAATGAAAGAAATATAGGTGCTTCTAGCATAACACTGTTTATAAGTGTTCCTATTTTGACAGGACATATAAACGCTTCTAAAAAAACCTTGCATTCCACAAAACTGTGTATAAAAATAATGGGTTATGGGGAAAATAGTATGGGACCATAACATTTGAAACACATTTAACTTTGTAACCAGAATACTAATAAAATAATAATAATCTCAATTAAGATGTTAGTACTCAGTAGATGTCCACTACCACTTGTACCCAGGATCACAGTTGATTTTTATAGCCTTAAATCTGCAAGAGATAGGTCCTTAAGGGCATATACCTCCAATAGATAACACTGTCATCAAAATCTAATTTGAATCTATATTGTCTTCAACAGCACATTGTTTTTAAAATCAAGAGAAATGTCTTTTCCATGTCTTCATCTGCTCCCACAACTTCATCAGATAGGGTCACATTGTAAGGTAGAATACCAGTTCTTCAAGTCATTAAACCAGCCACTTCTTGCACTGCCACAATATTCTTAACTTAAGGCTTCCTTCTTTAACTTAAGAAAAATTAGCACTCAATTCTTTAAACTATTGATTTGCTGGGGGAAAAAATTATATATGAACCAATGATGTTATTTTCTTATTTGCCAACTGGGCACTAATTTGCATTACAGAAATATGTTGCAGCTGAAAACAGGATACTCCATAGTTTTCTAACCTTGAAATGTGTGATTTTCCTAGTCATTTTCTTGGCAGCAGACACTGCTGGGATTTAAATCTCCTTCCTTCCAGGATGACTGAAAGCATATTTTGTTGTTTAGTCTCTCAGTTGTGTCTGACTCTTTTGCAACCCCATGGGTTATATGCTGCTAGTTTCCTCTGTCCGTGGAATCTCCCAGGCAAGAAAACTGGAGTGGTTTGCCATTTCCTTCTTCAGGTGATCTTCTCAACTCAAGGATTGAACCCATGTCTCCTGTACTGGCAGACAGATTCTTAACCACTGAGCCATCAGGGAAGCAAAAGCATATATACTGAGCATTTATTATGTTCCTGTCTGTTCTAAGTACTGGAGACAGTGGTGAACATGATAGAGAAGGTTCCTGTGTTCGTGGGCTTTACATTCTGGTGGGTGATACAGACAATAAACAGGTAAATCCACAAATATGGTAATGTCAGAGAGTGAGACTTGCTGTGAAGAAAATAAATGAGTGATAGGATATGGCATGAGGTGTAGAGGCTGGGTGGCCATTCTGTAAAGAGGTAACCTTAGATAGGATGATCAGGGAAGTCTTCTCTGAAGAGATGACTTTTGAGCCATCTATCAGATGAGAAGGACTAGTCATGGGAAGATCTGGAGAAGACTCTCAGGCAGTGGGAACAGTAAAGGGACAGTAAGTCAAAGGTCTTAAGATGAGAGCAGGCTTAGTGTATCTAAGGAATAGAGTGAAAAGTGGCTGGGGAAGCTTCAGGGGTACCCCCAGGGCTGAGTGCCATGCCTCATGGCCATGCTGAGGTTGACCCAGCAGATCAAGCCACTTCTGCCTAACAGTTTCATATCCTCCATGCCTCAGATAGCCAGAGGCGCCCCAAACACCTATAGACAAATCCAACTAAATGACCCTCATCTGAGTGCCAAGCCCAGGCAATAGAGCAGAACACACTGATTACCACAAAATGTCAGGCTGATATGGAGCCAGATGAGTTTGGCATCTCCGAGGGAGTTGCTGAAATCTGACAACAGGATCCAACCAGAAATGGCCTATGGGCCAGGAAGAGAGGGCTGGAGCAAGGCTTCTCGGGAGGCAGCCTGGGACAGCTGGAGCAGAATGACGGCGCAGAACGGGAGAGATGGGGTGGGTCCTGAGGGAATAACTGGATGGCAGTGAAGGAAAGACTCTTCAAGTCCCTTTTGTCAGTCGGGTGCCATACACACTTACCCGGATGAACCGGTGACTTTCCAATTAGTCACAATTGTCTAGCAGAATAGCCAGGAGCAGGGCTTCACTATTTTTGCAGAATCTTAGCTTACCCAGACTGGTTCCAATTCTGCTGCCATAAACTTTAATGTTGTTTTGGAATATTTCTCTACATGATCTCTGTTTTTAATACAAATACATCTTCTCAGAAGGATCTCACCTTCCTTCATGAAGAGAAACTTTTCATTCGCTGTTTTGATATTGTAGTTAGCACAATACTGGGAAGATCTTTCACCTTCTCAAGATGGATCTGTACTGCAAGGCCAGGCCTCCGTCAGGGGGAGTGTCTCACATAGCTTAATGCTGCAGTAGGACACAAGCTTTTCTGACACCAGCCAGCAGTTCATGGTGCCAAAATGACACCAACACTCTGGGTTTTATGTTTCAGGTGATGAAAGATGAGAAACTAGGCATGCTGCTTACCTGTTCTTCCTGCAGCGAATTGTGAAGCCAAGAAAGAAGGCTATGAGGAGAAGTCCACAGCTTAGGAAAGTCCAAACAATACCCAAAAGGGCAGGAGACAATGAAGAAATGGTCTTACTGCTGTGGTGGGAAGAGGTCTGAGAACAGAATGAAGAGAAGCTGTTAGAAATGAAGCTCTTCTATAGGTCAAACATGAACTGCCCCCATTACCTCCAGAGTTGGGACACAGGTGTCCTGCATAAACATCTACCCCTCCCCCCTCCACCACCACTATCATTAACAACAATAACAACAACAACATGTATATCTAAGCAGCAGCCCTGACACCCCATGGCTGCTCACTTACAATTGTAGTTCTGCAGAGATCATGAAGGGGTCTACGTTCCAGCTCCTGACCAGAAAAACCGTCACACAATTCAGAGCAGTTTATTTCAGGCTCCATGTCATCATATGCCCCTCTTGGTATGTGCCTATTCACAGTCTTGGTTACCCACTGGTAGGTAACCAGCAGATCTTTGACTAAAACACAACAGCAACTCAGATCTTTCCTTCAGAGGCGCCATTTTGGAGCTGGATCCTGGCTCAGAATCTGGGATGAACAATCCATTCAGGTGGAAGCACAGAGTTATTTCACTAGGCTCCTACATCAGACACCTTCCAGGCTCTCCTGGTCCCTTGCTGCCAGTGCAGACCACATGAGTGAAGAGTGGACATCTTAGTAACCATTAGGTCACACAAAGCGATGATTCTAGCTTGCCACCAGATGGCAGTCACTGCTCCAAGTACTCTCACACAGGTCCTGAAGGAGAGGAAAGCAATTAAACCTGTTAATAAATAAATGTTTTATTTACATACATATAATTTACTCAAATAAACACATACATATATGTAAATGGATTATTACAGAGGTTTTAAAATATTTTATACATTTAACTATAATAGCTATATTTTTATTAGATATAGTTATGTATAATACATTCTTATATATAACAAAGGTTTAGGCAAGCGAGCGAGTGAAAGTCACTCAGCTGTGTCTGACTCTGCAACCCCATGGACTGTAGCCTACCAGGCTCCTCTGTCCATGGCATTTCCCAGGCAAGAATACTGGAGTGGGTGGCCATCCCCTTCTCCAGGGAATCTTCCTGATCCAGGGATTGAACCTGGGTCTCCTGCATTGCAGACAGTTTCTTCACCGTCTGAGCCACCAGGGAAGCATATTTTTATTTTCCATAATTATACATAATACATCCTTATATACAACAAAAGTTTAAAATACAATATATATTTAAATAAATATATTTCAAAACCTCTTTAATAAACAATACTTTTAAAACAAAGATAAAGCACATCTAACAATTTATAGATATAAAGCTCTACAGTCCCTCTTCAGATCCTTTCATGGCCCAGCACCACAAAAATTTTAGTTTACATAGGTGAGCACATCTTTCTTTTTTTCCCTACTAGGAACGCCCCCTGGCCTTCCAAGATCTTTCTATGCACCTCAGGGATTAAGCTCTGTCTGGTCCTGGCTGACAGTGGGCTCAGCTGCCCCATAGTGTCTACACACATTGTCTGTTGGTTGGTCCTGTGATGATCTATTCACTCAGCGAATGGAGGAGCATTCTGTCTAGTCAGATGAAATCTCAGAAGGATACGCAAACTCTTTATCGAGTTTTTTACTCATTTGTTTTTAAAACTGTCAGACTACTAGAAAGGCTACTCAGATAGTAGGGAGAGAAACTGAGGGTTCTAAAAATTCCCACAGAGTGAGCGAGTACCCATTTTTTCTCAGAAGATGACTACAATTTGAATACTGTGATCTAAAAACAAGCTCTACCTTGCAGAACAAAAGTAGAAATGCAGAGAGGCTCAAATTAATCCCAGCAGAAAAGGCAGACATGACCCCAATTCTTTAAAGCACCTATCTCTTAAGAAAAACAGATTTGAAATTTTACCAGTGGGAATTTTAAAGAGGATGCCACTTCTGGTTTGTGTTTCTGGGACAGCTTAGTACATTTTTCTTTCACTATGGAGGAAAATTGGAAGAGGAAAAAATATCAATTATTTCAATAGCCACTGAATATAGGACTTGTGTTTAAGACAGAATAATAGTGACAGGTGTAGAATGCCATCTTTGGATTCTGCATACTTAGACATGAACAATATAGCACCAGGTGCTGCCCATATATTGGCCTCTCATATATTCCTGAATTATTTACCAGGCTCATTACAATGAAATCCCAAGAGAACTAAAAGCCACTACCTCCTGTCAAGACATTTAAATTCTTGTGCAGACTGGTCAGATTACTGAATGGAAAATTAAGAAGTATATATAAAAACATGACTGCTGCTGCTAAGTCGCCTCAGTCGTGTCTGACTCTGTGTGACCCCATAGATGGCAACCCACTAGGATCCCCGGTCCCTGGGATTCTCCAGGCAAGAACACTGGAGTGGGTTGCCATTTCCTTCTCCAAAAACATGACTATTTGCATCTTAATTTAGTTGAAATTTTAACCTGAAATTTTAATTTTAATTAATTAAAATTTAATTGTCTTTTAATTGAAAAGACATTTTTTTTTTCTTTTTCTTAAAAGCTAGACATCCCCTACTATGTCCTCTAGCATAGAGCAATATTAGAAACCACAGGAAAGACTATACTGCATGATGGATTAAAAGAGACATTTTTCCTATATCACCCTTTTAATCATACTTGCAAATAAGTACACTTATATTTGAACCTTAACATTATTATGTTATAATAAGGTTATAATGTTAATAACCTTAACATTATTAAGTCCTTGTTTGTGTATCCTTATATCATATAGACGTGTGTTTATACATAAAACCTCATTTTGCTCTTGCAACTGTGTCATGTGAAGTAAACAAGACCATTCCTCATTTTCACAAAAGGAAACTTAAGAGCAGAAAAGTGGAGAAACTTGCTCCAAATCTGCAGAGATAGGACTCAAATCTGGTGTTTACGTTGCAAGGTCAGTGTCCTTCTGGTATACACCCTGGATGGGGCAGACATCCTGGACTGAGCTCACCCAAGAGGACACCAATGTCCTATTAAGTTTCTTCATGTTTAGTTTCTAGAGTCTCATATCTATGGGTTCTCTGGAGTGTGGCGCACGACAGCATGTGTATACCAGTGACTCTCAACTAGGGCAATTTTGTACCTTCAGAGGACATCTGGCAGATGTGGTTGTCAAAACAGAGGAGGGTGGAAGCCAAGGAGGCTGCTAAACATCCTACAATTCACAGAATGGTCCAAATAACAAAGACTAATCTATTCTCAAATGTCAATAATGCTAAGGTAGAGAAACCATGGTCAACACTGTGGATCTCAGAAGGAATAACAACCTTAAGCCCAAATCATTCTTGGGAGATTTTGTGAACATGATGGAATTGTCCATTTGAACAGATTTCTGAGTACATTCTAAAGGTCACTTGTGGACAGACTAACACAATGGTATGGAAATTTGAGTGCTGGGCCCCCCTACAATCAATGGCTACCCAGTGTCGGAGCTTTATAAACCATGATACTAGGCTCCACCACGGGGCAGGCTTTCAACTTCAATATTAGCACACATTCACAAAGATTCACACATGAGGAGCTGGTGAAACAGTGAATGGCTTAGTCACTGAAAGAAGAGAGTTGAATGATTTCAAAAACGTATTGAGTGATTGGGAAAGTGGGTGGGAAGTGGTATGTCAGAGGGGATAACAGTAAGGCATCTGACCATAAAACAGATAAAGAATCCAAGGCACAAAGAGAAAAGTGTGCCAGGCTCCTCCAAGAACAACCCCCTTCCTTGCCTCTCCCACTAAGTCTATAGAGGTAAACTGTCTCGTTCACAGACAGTAGCAGATCCAAGACCATGGCAGGACTTTCAATTTACTTGACAGAATGTAGAATCCTGCCCAGTCATTAGGAAAAAAGACACTGTATCAGCTATGCTGCTCCCAAGAGCAAGACAGTGCTTTATAGGTTTACAACGCTCAACCGCTCCCACATGTGTGTGTATTAGTCACTCAGACATCCCCAACTCTTTGAGACTCCATGGACTGTAGCCCACCAGGCTCCTCTGTCCATGGGATTCTCCAGGCAGGAATACTGAAGTGGGTTGCCATTTCCTTCTCCACAACAGTCCCCATATCTTTCCACAAAAATCTGCCCTATCCTTTTACACATTATTTCTGGCTATTGAAAAACTAGTCCTACAATTATTGTCCTTTAAAAAGTTGTTTTGCAGTTGGTAGAACTTCCGCTTCTGTTCATGAAGCATTAACTGCTATTGGAATTGCCTTCCTGCTATAACCAACTCAAAAACCAGACAAAATATCCGAAAAGCTCTTTTCAGATACTGGATAACAAATTTCACAGGACTTTGGAAAACAAATGAGGTGAACCTACAACTGACTGACAGAAAACGAAATATAAATAAACATTATCCCAATGACTATAACTGACCCCAAGTTACTGCCTGAAGGAAGTTTCCAGGCCAGGGTACAAGAAGGGAAACTCAAAGAGAGCCTAGAAGTCTTGCTAAGGTAAGGAGAATAGACTGGAGTTATGGACATCAAGGCAAACAAACTTGTGAGGCCGAGTAACAAAGAAGAGGGAGATACCAAGAAAGAGAGTGCTTTGGAAATCTGCTGGGGACCCTCTCAGTCTTTTTCTGAGTATTGATCTAGTGAGAGGAAACTATCTGAAGTGAAAGAAATAACCACTGATAGACAATAGCTGAACAATTCCTGGAGTTCACACATGGTTGAAAATACTTTGTGTTCCCACCAACCAGAGTGGACAGATCTCATGATACACAGGATATTAGATAAAATTCTCAGGAAAAAATGGAACAAATAAACCCTAGACTAGAAACTACTCTAGACCTTCCCTCATAATGTTTAAAAGTAAGTCTTAAAAAGGATCAAATTTATCTACAAAAAACTTAACTGCAATCTAGAACAAAACCCAATGCTCATTAAAGGACTACAACAAGATCCAGCACTCAATAGCATAAAACTCAAAATGTCCATCATCAGTAAAAAATTACCAGGCATGCAAAGAAGAAAAAGGAAAAAAGACCTATAACAATACATTTTAAAAAGTTTAATAAAAACATACAGGAATAATAGAAATTATATAATTGGCACACAAGGACCTTAAAGCAACTATTATAAATATGCTCAAAGACATAGAACACAACATAAACAAAATGAAAAGAGAAATGGAGAATACAAAAAATAGCCAAATAGGATTCTAGAGATTAAAACACAATTGTAAAATAGAAAATACAGTAGATTAGACACTGCAAAAATAAAACACTGCTTAGCTTAAAAACAAAAGAAATTATCCAAAATGAGGTATATAATTGATAAATATGGAGGTAGCCTCAGTGACATACTGAACAATAGAAAGTGGTATAACATACATGTAATTGGAGCTCTGGGAAAAAAAGAGGGGAAATATTTGAAAGCAATAATGACCACACTTTTTAAACATTTAATGAAAAGGGTAAACCTACAGATTCAAGAAGCTCAACCAAACTCAGGCAGAAGAAACACTGAAACACCCAAACACACATACCCCAAGACACATTACAATGAAATTACTGAAAACCAATGATAAAGATAAAAATCTCTGATTCAGACAGATTTTGTACAGAGGAACAACAGTAATGCTTACAACAGATTTCTAATTTGAAATTATGTAAACCAGAAAAGAGTGGAATGACAAAAGTCAATCCAGAATACAATACCCAGTGAAAATGTCTTCAGGAAATCAAGGTAAAATAAAGATATTTTCAGAAAAAGAAAGTCTGAGTGACATGCACTACAAGAAATGTTACAGGAAGTCCTTCAGGCCGAAGGAAAATGATACCACATGCAAATCTGGAATAAAGGGTGCTGGAAATGGTGAGTGTATGGGCAAATAAAAAAGAATTGTGTTTCTTAATTTTTTAAGTTATGCTAATAAAGATGTGCCTATTAGAAAAACACACACATACCAAATTCTTTACATTCATTATCAATCACCTATACTGCTACTGCTACTGCTAAGTCACTTCAGTCGTGTCGGACTCTGTGCAACCCCATAGACGGCAGCCCACCAGGCTCCCCCGTCCCTGGGATTCTCCAGGCAAGAACACTGGAGTGGGTTGCCATTTCCTTCTCCAATGCATGAAAGTGAAAAGTGAAAGTGAAGTCGCTCAGTCATGTCTGACTCTTAGCGATCCCATGGACCGCAGCCCACCAGGCTCCTCCATCCATGGGATTTTCCAGGCAAGAGTACCAGAGTGGGGTGCCATTGCTTTCTCTGATAAGGGGATGATGAATACATAAGTGCTGAACTTCATGGTTACACATTCCCTTTTCCTCCAAAACTCCACTGCTTCCAATATCCATTCACTTAATAAATCTTTTAAGAGTACTAACAACATGACTGGCACCATTCTAGGCTCCTGAATACACTGGTGAACAAAAAAAAAGATCCCTACCTTTAAAGAATTTGTATTACAATAGGGGAATCAAACAGTAATCAGTGGACATAATACATACATACATAGAATTTAGAAGATATTAAGGACAATGGAGGAAAAGGCAGACCTGAGCAAGAGTGTTTGGGAATGCCAGAGGAAGAGTTACACCATTTTAAATGAGAATATCAGGTTTGGCTACATAAACCTAAAAAAATTAAAGTCTAATTCTATTGTGAAAATTATGAGAGCTTTCCATGTTAACCTCCCTCTTGTTATTGCAGGGAATGAGTGGTTTTGAGGATAAAAGAATGGCTCTATGCAGAGTCATCCAATAATGATCAGTTAGGCAACTAAATTTGGGGAGGATAGGCATCTTCCATTCTCTTCTGCAATTTCTCATATTTTAGGTAACTGTAGAGCTCTCTGAGAGTAGAGTACTGAGAGCTCTCTGTTTAGGCCCATCTCTATCATCTATTTTTTTTTTTTTTTAATGTTGCATTTTAAGCCAGATTTTTCACTCTCCTCTTTCTGCCATTAGAGTGGTATCATCTGCATAACTGGGGGTGTTAATATTTCTTTCCATAATCTTGATTCCAGCCTATGATTCCTTGAAAGGAAAGCTATGATAAACCTAGACAGCAGATTAAAAAAGCAGAGACATCACTTTGCTAACAAAGGTCTATCTAGTCAAAACTATGGCTTTTCCAGTAGTCATGTACAGATGTGAGAGCCAAACCATATAGAAGGCTGAGCACCAAACAATTGATGCTTTTGAAATGTGGTGTTGGAGAAGACTCTTGAGAGTCCCTTGGACTGCAAGGAGATCAAAGCAGTCAATTCTAAAAGAATTCAACTGTAAACATTCATTGGAAGGACTGATGCTGACTTGAAGCTCCAGTACTTTGGCAACCTGATGCAAAGAGATGACTCATTGAAAAAGACCCTAATGCTGGGAAAGATTGAGGGCAGGAGGAGAAGGGGACAACAGTGAATGAGATGGTTGGACGGCATCACCAACTCAATGGACAGGAGTTTTTGAGCAAACTCTGGGAAACAGTAAAGGTCAGGCAAGCATGGCATGCTGCAATCCATGGGGTTGCAAAGACTCACACATGACTTAGCGACTCAGCAAAAACAACAACGACCACCTATAGAAGTTTCCCATGTACATACTCACCTAAACCTTCCCTCTTTGATCTAATTCCATTAAATGTTTATAGCTCAGTGATTCCTGAGTATTTTCCTTTGTTGCTCTGGTGTGAAGTTGTATTTAAACTTATTCTTTAATTGATAGTTTTGAAACTCAGAAAAGTACATGGAAGAAAATAATAAGCATCCAAAATTACACATTAATACCTTGGCATATTCATTCCAATCTACCTGTCTCATTCTAGTACCCCCTCGCCTGAGAAAATCATCCTACTGCTTTTCTACAAATAATACTTGGTTTATGAAAATGAATAATAGCTCAATTCTTTAAAAAGAATGAGTAAATTTCTATATACTATGATTTCCAAATCACATTGTTTAAAAAAAGGAAGATGCAACAAAATGTATATAGTATGCTGCTTTTTATGTAAGAAAAGGGATGAAACTCATTTAGGTCATTGGCTCATTTTCCAAAAGAAACAATGGAAAAAATAAAAGCATTACCAGCATTACCTATAAGAGAAGGAAAAGAACAACAAGGAGAAGACAGAGAGGCAAAACAGATCTCTTAATATTTATAGTTTTGACTCTGAAACCATATAAATAGTTTACTTAGTTTAAAAACAAAATTAAAAAAAGAAAATTGATGTCTAAACTTAGGAAACAAACTGAAACAAATCAACCTATCAACAAGTTGATGATATAACCACATAAAGAAGAGTTAATTTGAAAGTGTGAAGTTACTCAGTCATGTCCAACTCTTTGTGACATCATGGACTGTTGCTGCCATGCTCCTCTTCTTCAGTCAAGAATACTGTAGTGGGTAGCCATTTCCTCCTGCAGGAGATCTTCCCAACCCAGGGATAGAACATAGGTCTCCTGCATTGCAGGCAGATTCTTTACCATCTGAGCCACCAGGGGAGCCCAGAATTAATTTAAATAAGAGTATTTTGATTATACATCAAAGGACAAAAAATAACCACAAAGAAATCTTAAACAACATGAAGTGGGTATTGGATATTGTTCCTATTTTATAGAGATGGATATACATACATATACATATAGACACATCTATCTACTAGGTAAAGCAAATATATACATATACATTATATATATACATATACATATACATATACATACATACACATATAGACACATCTATTTACTAGGTAAAGCAAATAAGTAATTATGTTCATGCCACTGGAAACTAAGATTTTCAAAGTAACAGAAAAAAGATAAACATATAAAATAAGTAAAATCTTTCCGTCTATTATTTAAATGGGAAATATAACTATGGAATCAAAGTGTTCTTTTCCTAAAATATTCATATTTCCCAGTTTGTCAACCAAAGTTCAGAAATAAGTACAATCTGTAACAATAAGCCCTCCAAGTGCCCAGACTGCAATCTCTCAAAACACTTTCACTAAAAAGAAATCAGTTTTCTTTAGTGAAATTGCCAGTTTAAATTACAGAATTGGAAATATCCAAGATGAAACTGGGATATTTTGCCTTGCTAGAAAATAAAAAATTATCAGACTACAGAGACTACAGAATCATGTCAAATGGATGTAGGAGTCAACAGGCTTCTTGTCAATGACAAGATAATTTAAGTATCAAAAAGAAAAATCCATTGGATCTTTGGAAAAGAGAATTCCCAAAAAACATCTGCTTCATTGACTACACTAAAGCCTTTTACTGTGTGGATCAGAACAAACTGGAAAATTCTTAAAGAGATGGGAATACCAGATCACCTTACCTGCCTCCTGAGAAATCTGTATGCAAGTCAAGAAGCAAGTTAGAATTAAACATGGAACAGATCAGATCAGTCGCTCAGTCGTGTCCGACTCTTTGTGACCCCATGAATCGAAGCACACCAGGCCTCCCTGTCCCTCACCAACTCCCGGAGTTCACTCAGACTCACGTCCATTGAGTCAGTGATGCCATCCTGCCATCTCATCCTCTGTCGTCTCCTTCTCCTCCTGCCCCCAATCCCTCCCAGCATCAGAGTCTTTTCCAATGAGTCAACTCTTCGCATGAGGTGGCCAAAGTACTGGAGTTTCAGCTTTAACATCATTTCTTCCAAAGAAATCCCAGGGCTGATCTCCTTCAGAATGGACTGGTTGGATCTCCTTGCAGTCCAAGGGACTCTCAAGAGTCTTCTCCAACACCACAGGTCAAAACCATCAATTCTTCGGCGGCTCAGCCTTCTTCACAGTCCAACTCTCACATCCATACATGACCACAGGAAAAACCATAGCCTTGACTAGACAGACCTTTGTTGGCAAAGTAATGTCCCTGCTTTTGAATATACTATCTAGGTTGGTCATAACTTTCCTTCCAAGGAGTAGGCGTCTTTTAATTTCATGGCTGCAGTCACCAGGTTCCAAATTGGGTAAGGAGTACGTCAAGGCTGTATATTGTCAACCTGTTTATTTAATTTATATGCAGAGTACATCATGCGAAATACAGGGCTGGATAAATCACAAGCTTGAATCAAGACTGCCAGGAGAATCACCAATAACCTCAGATATGCAAACGACATCACCCTTATGGCAGAAAGCAAAGAGGAACTAAAGAGCCTCTTGATGAAGGTGAAAGAGAAGAGTGAAAAGGCTAGTTTAAAACTCAACATTCAAAAAAGTAAGATCATGGTATCCGGTCCCATCACTTCATGACATATAGATGGGGAAACAATGGAAACCATGACACTTTATTTTCTTGGGCTCCAAAATCACTGCGGATGGTGACTGCAGCCATGAAATTAAAAGATGCTTGCTCCTTGGGGGAAAAAAGCTACGACAAACGTAGACAGTGTATAAAAAAGCACAGACATTACTTTGCCAACAAAGGTCTGTCTAGTCAAAGCTATGGTTTTTCCAGTGTCAGAGTTGGACCATAAAGAAGGCTGAGAGCCAAAGAATTGATGCTTTCAAACTGTAGTGTTGGAGAAGACTCTTGAGAGCCCCTTGGTCTGCAAGGAGATCAACCAGTCAATCCTAAAGGAAATCAACCCTGAACATTCATTGGAAGGACTGATGCTGCAGCTCCAATACTTTGGCCACCTGATGCGAAGAGCTGACTCATTTGAAAAGACCCTGATGCTGGGAAAGATTGAAGGCAGGAGAAGGTGATGACAGAGGACGAGATGGTTGGATGGTATCACTGACTCAATGGACATGAATTTGAGCAAGCTCTGGGAGATGGTGAAGGACAGGGTAGCCTGGTGTGCTGCAGTCCATGGGGTTGCAAAGAGTTGGACATGACTGAGTGAACAATAACAAAAAATAACTAATACAGTAACACATATATGGCACATAGAAGGCACACAATAAATGATTATTGCATAAATGAATTTAGCATCATAGGTATTAGTAAAATATTGTTGAAGAAAAAAAAAAGAAAAAAAAATATTGTTGAAGGTGTGGTTGATACCATTGACTTGGTGGCTCCTCCATGAGGACAGATGGTTTAAATTTCTCTTTTTTTTCAAATACCAGGAAAAGTTATCTTTTTCTGGAACATTTTAATGTCATGAATAGTATGTTTCTTTCTCTTTTGGCTGCCGGGATGCTTGGAATCAAATATGTGGTTCACTTACAGCAACTGTGCAGTGTTAGGCATTTCTGGCTCATTTTTATTATCCTATGACTAATTTCCTTTTGTCCGGATTTCATTACCTCTTCATTTTTCAACCCATTTCATGCTTTATATTAAAAACAGGAGAAGGGACAACTGAAGTAATAGGGATATTTCCACCCAATGTGAACAAATAGATACACTGTTTGAAGTATCTCAGCCTCAGATTATCCACTAAGAAGAGGTAAGTCAGAACCACATGCAAATTAATAAAAAATGTATCTATTCAAATCACCACCAAGAGCACTGTTGTTTAGTCAATATGTGGTTTACTCCCTAAGTAGTGACCTACTCTTTTGCAAATCCATGGACTATAGCCCCACCAGGCTCCTCTGTCCATGGGATTTCCCAGGCAAGAATACTGGAGTGGGTTGCCATTTCCTACTTCAGGGGATCTTCCTGAACCAGGAGTCAAACCTGTGAACCTGCACTGGCAGGTGGATCCTTTACCACTGAGCCTCCAGAGAAGCCCCAGTAGTATTGTACTAGATATTCACTAACGTTCCTTCTGGCGCTAACCTTCTGGTGCTAATATTGTCTGAAGTAGTACCTCCCCGTTAACTATGTTAATGTAGACAGCAGATATATGGATAATTATAAACAGCAGGGAATGCAAAATGCATTTTAGCTGTTTTTGATTGCACTGTATTGTGTTCTGCTAGCAGATTTACAAACATGCTGAATATGGGTCACTTACATTAGCAGTAAAATTCATTTCTATTTCCTGAACATACACTGCTCTTCGTGAGGACAACAGGCAGGTACAAGCAGGGCAGAAGAGATTAAAGCTCTCCTAAAGATCACACGCCACACAGATCTACAACATAGAAGATGGCTCACTATTGTAAATTCTAAGAGAGCATGAACATGAGATCAGGATGGGAAAATATTCCATGTATGTGAACAGACGGTTCAGTCAGGGAAAGAAGGCTGGAGCTGGAAGCAATCTTAGACATAATAAAGTCCAATCTCTTCATTTTATGGGCCAGAAAAGTGCTTCACAGAGGTTGGGAGGTTCAGGATCACCTTGTGAGTGTAGGAACAGAGCTCTGGTCTCCCAACTTCAGCACTTTTTCTATATTACTTTGAAAGTGAAAGTTGCTCATGTCTGACTCTTTGCGACCCCATGGACTATACAGTCCATGGAATTCTCTAGACCAGAACACTGGAGTGAGTAGCCTTTCCCTTCTCCAGGGGATCTTCCCTACCCAGGGATCGAACCGGGGTCTCCCACAATGCAGGCAGATTCTTTACCAACCGAGCCACAAGGGAAGCCCAAGAATACTGGAGTGGGCAGCCCATCCCTTTTCCAATGGATCTTCCCAACCCAGGAGTCAAACTGGGGTCTCCTGAATTGCAGGTGGATTCTTTACCAACTGAGCTAAAGGACTTTAAAGGAAACTACAGTTAGCCTTTAATGTATATGGAATATCTGAGCAAAGGCCTGGACTTGGGGAAGGGAAGATGGAGAGTGTGTGTGTATATGGGGAGTGCCAGATGGGAATAGTGACCAGAAGGAAGGCAAGTTTGATTTGAATACACTGAATATGCACAGGACCAGTATAGGCAATTGGAGAGGCCAGGCCACAGGGATAACAGCTCTAGGGCTGTAGACATTTGTGGAGGAAGTCTGAGAGAGAAAAGGAACAATGTGGAAGACGAAAGACCATTCTCCTGGGACAGTATAAGTTTGGGAACGTGCACGTTTTCTCCCCCAAAATGTAAAATGGACTGAATTAATCTGCTTCACAGATTTGCCTTATAAAAGAGGGTGAAATAATAAAAGTTTCCTTGTAAAGCCTTTGAAGTGCCTCCAATTAAGTTTTCCACATACTTGCATGGTTTCTGAGTAATCATCCCTAGGACCCTGAAGCAGGGCTGTGCAGGGAATCTTGATTCACCAGAGGGAAGAGCAAGGGCAGAAGAGACGGCTGCTTGAAACACATCCCTCTTAGGGGGCTTTAGAAGCAGAAGGGAATCACTGGATGTCCTTGGCAGAGGTGGGAGGTGGACAGGATGGGAGGAAGAAGAGTGGATTTGATTCACCACTGTAATTTGAAACTTAGAGGAAACAAAGCTTTTGGATCATGGGGCTCTGTATGAATTCTTGGACCACACCACCATTCTTTCCTAATCTCTGTGTTCTAAAGCCTCTCCTCTCCAGGGCTTCTCAGTTCATAGTCAGTGATTTCTCCACAATCTGGAGAACATTTTTGCTCAAGATTACAGAAGAACATACTCAACTTTTAAATTTGATATTAACCTGTAACTTTTCTTCCAGTAAACCTGATTTCTCCCTTTGCTTACAGTGTTTAAACATTTCTGGCTTCTTGGTAGAAGTAAAATGAATCAGACTGGCTATTGGAGTGGGTCCCCCATAGGACCTGAAAAACACTGCTGTAAGCACCAGGTTTGCTGTAAACAGTAGGTCAACTGAATGCAGGGCACACCCCAGGGTTCCTGGGCCAATTCAGCCTCCATCTCAGTACATGGAGTTTGGCTTCATTTCACACATCCTTGGACTACTTGGTATAATGAGTGATATTACAATGGGCAAAGCCAAGGCTGAATTTAAATCTCAGGTCCATCATTTTCTATCCATGATGCCTTAAGTTAGTCACTTAACTTCAATTCTTCAGTTTCCTCCTCAGTGAAATGAGGTAATACTATCTATACCTCATAGGTTTTGTTGATGATTAAGTCATATGATATCCAAGATGTTCGTAAATGTAACTAATATACTAGATTGTCAATAAGTACTGGCTTCTTTCATCTCCACAGTAGAGGAAAGGGTCATCTGTACAGAAGACTTGGGTCATATAATCAAGGTTATAGATCTTTCTTGTTATAAAGTTTCTAATGGAATCCTGAGTTCTTAATCATTGTTTCTTCTAACAGGAAGAGTAATGATCTTTGTATTTTAGGTAAGATCAGATTTTGTAAGATGAAATTATAGATCCCTGACAGTACAGACCATGTTCAATAATTCAATAAACATTGATTGATCAACTATTGTGTCCTGGTCACTATGCTAAGAGCTAGGAATGCAGGGAACAAGACAATGAGGTTTTGCTCTAGCACCTAACACAGTGCCTGATACTTAGCAGGTGATCAGTACATATGTGTTGATGTGAACCCAGAGATGTTTAGAAAACTCTAAACTCTATAGGAGTACTATACTCCTAGGAACAACCCTCAGGACATCTAGATACTACTATAACTCAGCAGAAACAGGAGGTTTGATTCATACAGAAGGGCTGGAAAATCCCCCTGACTACTGTGAGAGCATCTCCTGCTCCTGCCCTGATGTGGTTTGCTAACTCTTTTTGAACTCGGGTATAAACTGGCACAACCACATGAACTGGGCGTGAGTCACCACTGTTTTATAGATGGATCTTAGAGACCTGTTAATATTCCACACTATTGCCAGGGACTGGAGTTGGGAATTAAAAAAAAAAAAAAAAAGCAACATACTAAAACCCTCACCAACTTCCCAGAGTTGCACTGTTTCCTAGAAGCACTTAGGTACTATTATGCAAATTATACATGCATGATTTCCATAAAAACCAGTCACAAATGTCAATTAGTGCTCATTAATATGCAATAAAATTCTCATTTGAAAACTACTAAGAGCCAAGAATGAATTCCACTTGGCTGCCCTCCTTTAATGAGAACTGCTGTGAAGTGCTCTATGGTATTTCTCATCAGCAAAACAGTAAGGTGTCATACAAATCAAGCTTCAGGCAACAGAAGGAAATTTGAAGGTTTCAGAGGCTGGTTTTGGATGGCTCAAGTTCTATGCTGCTATAGCTGAAACCTCAGCCCTTTTGGGTATCCAGAACATAAGCTGTGTGAATTCATTAATCTACCTTTCAAATAGAGCCATGGTAATGCTGAGCATTCTTTCAAAAGAAGTTTGTGAAGGTGCCACACAGCTGTGAAAACATGAGGTTCAGTCTATTGAGAAAGCAATGTCCAACTCCTCAAAAGAAGCAGAGGTCCAAGGCTCTTGGAATTAATGGGACTCATCCCTGAATCTTTTTGTTAGAATTTCTGTGAGTGAACTTACATGCTGTGGGCTTCCCTGGTGGCTTACCTGGTAAAAAATCTGTCTGCAATGCAGGAGACCTGGGTTCAATCCCTGGGTAGGGAAGATCCCCTAGAAAAGGGAAAGGCTACCCACTCCAGTATTCTTGTCTGGAGAATTCCATGGACAGAGGAGCCTGGCAGGCTATAGTTCTACTGCTAAGTCGCTTCAGTCGTGTCCGACTCTTAGCGACCCCACGGACTTCGGCCCACCAGGCTCCTCCGTCCATGGGATTCTCCAGGCAAGAGTACTGGAGTGGGGTGCCATTGCCTTCTCCGAGGCTATAGTTCATGGGGTTCGCAAAGGGTCTGACAAGACTAAGCAACTAACACTTTCAGTTTTCACTTTATATGCTGTGTCTCCAAATTCCACTTTAATCTGGACACTGGAGTGATACAGGCTCTCTGAGGATAAAAAGATGGAAAATGCAAGCTATTAACAGCAGACTGTTCATTCTGCTGCTGCTGCTAAG